>NW_028270147.1:107605351-107968705 GCF_037043375.1 Chiloscyllium plagiosum | reverse complement strand
GTTCATTTCCAAAGAATAAATACAAACTAACCGAGCCTGAATTTGGGATGATATTAACAGGAAGGGGAAGCCCTAAATTAGTTTTTTGATTCTGTCTTTACAAAAGAAACGAACTTTGTAGTGAATGAAACCTTTGAAGAGCAGGTGTGCATGCTGGAATGGATAGAGATAGAGGAAGCTGATGGGCTGAAAATTTTGTCAAACATTAAGATTGACAAGTCGCCAGGCCCGGATAAGATTTGTCCTCGGCTGCTTTGGGAAACGAGAAATGCAATTGCTTCGCCGCTTGTGAAGAACTTTGCATCCTCGCTCTCCACTGGAGTTGTACCTGAGGACTGGAGAGAGGCAAATGTAATTCCTCTCTTCAAGAAAGGAAATAGTGAAATCCCGGCAATTACAGACTAGTAAGTCCCACATCAGTCATCTGCAAGGTGTTAGAAAGGATTCTGAGGGATAGGATTTATGACCATCTGGAAGAGCATGGCTTGATTAAATGCAGTCAACACGCCTTTGTGAGGTGCAGGTCATGCCTCACAAACCTTATCGAGTTCTTTGAGGATGTGACAAGAAAAGTTGATGAGGGTCGAGCTGTGGATGTGGTGTATATGGCATTTATTAAGGTTCCCCATGGTAGGCTCATTCAGAAGGTCAGGAGGAATGGGATACAGGGGAACTTAGCTGTATGGATACCGAATTGGCTGGCCAACAGAAGACAGCGAGTGGTAGTAGAAGGAAAATATTCTGCCTGGAAGTGGTGAGTGGTGTTCCACAGTGGTGTCCTTGGGCCTCTACTGTTTGTAATTTTTGTAATGACTTGGATGAGGGTATTGAAGGATGGGTCAGCAAGTTTGCAGACAACAAAAATTGTTGGAGGTGTCGTTGACAGCTGTTGTAGGCTGCAGCGGGACATTGACAGGTTGCAGAGATCGGCTGAGAGGTGGCAGTTGGAGTTCAACCTGGATAAATGCGAGATGATTCATTTTGGAAGGTCGAATTTGAAAGCTGAGTACAGGATTAAGGATAGGATTCTTGGCAGTGTGGAGGAACAGAGGGATCTTGGTGTGCAAGTACATAGATCCCTTAAAATGGCCACCCGAGTGGACAGTGTTGTTAAGAAAGCATACGGTGTTTTGTCTTTCATTAACAGGGGGATTGAGTTTAAGAGTCATGAGATCTTGTTGCAGCTCTATAAAACATTGGTTAGACCACACTTGGAATACTGTGTCCAGTTCTGTTCGCCCTATTACAGTAAAAATGTGGATGCTTTGGAGAGGGTTCAGAGGCGATTTACAAGGATGTGCCTGGACTGGAGGGTTTATCTTATGAAGAGAGGTTGACTGAGCCTGGACGTTTTTCTTTAGAGAAAAGGAGGAGGAGGAGAGGGGACCTAATTGAGATATACAAGATAATGAGAGGCATAGATAGAGTCGATAGCCAGAGACTATTTCCCAGGGCAGAAATTGTTAACACGAGGGGTCATAGTTTTAAGCTGGTTGGAGGAAAGTATAGAGGGGATGTCAGAGGAGGGTTCTTTACACAGAGAGTTGTGAGAGCATGGAATGCGTTGCCAGCAGCAGTTGTGGAAGCAAGGTCACTGGGGATATTTAAGAGACTACTGGACATGCATATGTCACAGAATGTGAGGGTGCATACATGAGGATCAGTGGTTGGCACAACATCGTGGGCTGAAGGGCCTGTTCTGTGCTGTATTGTTCTATGTTCTATCACTATGGCTCTTCCTTGAGGCCAAAAAAAATTGACACTTTGATCAATGATTTCTAAAATTTGCTCGCATATCTGTTGTGAAGGACATTTTCAAATAACTTGAAGAGCAAATGGTTGACATCAATCGGAATACAGTAACATTTCATGTCTTACCCCACACAAAAAAATCAAGCAAGTTTGTTGTCACGAGTTGCTCTAAGCAAGTCTATGATGGACTGTTTTATCAAACAAAATCATTTCCAGTGTTGTGAGGGCTCGTCTATCTTCTGTGCAATGGTCTGAATTATGTGATTGACTGCAGATGAAACTGGCTGCTCTGGATAAAAGTACAGTTTGTGCCTTTCACATTGTTAATGTATATTGCTGACTTTAATTGAATAAAGTGATGTTGTCCCAGGCATTGTCTGGCACCATTAACTAGACCATTAATTTCCACATCACTAGCCGGAGTGTCAGGTGGAGTTTATTGATATCATTGAAACGAAGGCTTGGAATATCTCCAGTATGAATCATGTGAATTAGAGCCTCAGAACGAGACAAAGTAGGAAAGATGAATTTAGAGTAGTAGAAAGTTTTCACGACAGAGAGAGATCACTTCAGCCATCGCACCTGTATCACGTGAAAACAGAGCCTTCCAGCCAACATCCACTTCATAGCATGTTGTCCATAATCCTGGAGGTGATAGCACTTGAAGTAAACATTCGGGAACATTGTGTAGGGTATAATCTATTATTAACATAGATATGATCTCCAATGCTGTAAATCCTGGATTTTGGGGGAAATGTCAGCACAGTTTTGTGAAGGGTAGGTCGTGCCTAACGAATCCTGTTGACTTTTTTGACAAAGTGACCAAACAGGTAGATGAGAGTAAACCGGTTGATGTGGTGTATATGGATTTCAGCAAGGCGTTCAATAAGTTTCCCCACAGTAGGCTATTATACAAAATGCTGAGGAATGGGATTGTGGGAACCATAGCAGTTTGAATCAGTAATTGGCTTGCTGACAGAAAACAGAGGGTTGTAGTTGATGGAACATGTTTATCTTGGTATCCAGTTACTAGCGATGTACCGCAAGGGTCGGTATTGGGTCCACTGTTGTTCGTCATTTTTATAAATGACCTGGATGAGGGATGAGAAGGGTGGGTTAGTAAATTTGCGGACAACACTAAGTTCAGTGGAGTTGTGGATAGTGATGTAGGTTGTAGTAGGTTGCAGAGAGACATAGATAGGATGCAAAGCTGGGCTGAGAGGCGGCAAATGGAGTTTAATGTGGAGGTGATACACTTTGGACGGAGTAATTGGAATGCAAAATACTGGGCGAATGGTAAGATTCTTGGGAGTGCAGATGAGCAGCGAGATCTCGGTATCCATGTACACAGATCCCTGAAAGTTGCCACCCAGATTGACAGGGTTGTTAAGAAGGCAATAAGTGTTTTGGCCTTTATTAATAGAGGGATTGAGTTCCGGAACCAGGAGGTTATGCTGCAGCTGTACAAAGCTCTGGTATGGCCACACTTGGAGTATTGTGTACAGTTCTGGTCACTGCATTATAAGAAGGATGTGGAAGTTTTGGAAAGGGTGCAGAGGAGATTTACTAGGATGTTGCCTGGTATGGAAGGAATATCTTACGAGGAAAGGCTGAGGGCCTTGAGGCTGTTCTCGTTAGAGAGAAGAAGGTTCAGAGGTGACTTAATAGAGATATATAAGATAATCAGAGGGTTAGATAGGGTGGACAGGGAGAGCCTTTTTCCAAGCATGGGAACGGCAAACACGAGGGGACACGACTTTAAAGTGAGGGGAGATAGGTATAAGACAGATGTCAAAGGTAGTTTCTTTGCTCAGAGAGTACTAAGGATGTGGAATGCTTTGCCTGCAACGGCAGTGGATTCGCCAAGTTTAAGTGCATTTAAGTCGTCATTGGACAGGCAAATGGACGTACATGGAATATTGTAGGTGGGATGGGCTTCAGATTAGTATGACAGGGCGGCGCAACATCGAGGGCTGAAGGGCCTGTACTGCGCTGTAATGTTCTATGTTCTAAGTAGGGGCAGAACTGTATAAATAATCAAACAGTTGGTGCAGCCCGGAGGAGCTGATCGGCCCATTTCTAAACGCTGTTTCTCAGGACATTTTGACTATTCTTGACTTAATATCATTATAAACTGACATGGAAAAATGCAAACATGTTCCCCAGAAATGCTGTCAGCAATATACTTTTATTCAGCCAAGATCAGTAACATGAATTAAGAAAGTTTAAAGAAAAACTTTCTTTTAACTAATTATTGACAACATGGATTTCACAAAGTGCAAAGTACGGGAGGGAAGGGTGGGGGGTGGGGTTGGGTGATGTTCACTGTTCCCTAATGTCTGGTTGCGTTTGTGAGCAACAGGTGAACCTGTGAACCAGATTCAGGATGCTACTGCAGGTATTTCAGCAGATACTGTGTATACGGCATTCTCCTATAAATCAGCAATGACATGAACATTTATTTTTAATGGTGTTTGAAGCCAAATAAAATTGAACAATATGGTGGCACAACTTGCTTTCATTTCTTTGAACTAGTATCAAGGGACGCTCTCTGTGGACCAGGGGTAGCAGGAGGATCTTTAACAGCAGAATGTGAGGGAACAGAATCACGGTTGGAAATCCAGATAGACTGGAACTTTTTTTCACTGGAGGGGGAGAGTTCGCGGGGGGGGGGGGGGGGGGTGGGGGGGGGGGGGGGTGGGGGGTGACCTCATATAAGTTTATAAAGCCCTGAGTGGAAAGGTGAATGGCTCTAATTGACATGATTCATACTGGAAATGTACGAAGCTTTTGTTTCAAAAATATCACATATCAATAAACTCCACCTGACACTCCGGCTAGTGATATGGAAATTAATGGTCTAATTAATGGTGCCAGATGATGCCTGGGACAACATCCTTTTATTCAACTAAAGTCAGCAATATACATTAACAATGTGAAAGGCACAAACTGTACTTTTATCCAGAGCAGCCAGTTTCATCTGCAGTCAGTCACATAATTCAGACCATTGCACAGAAGATACACGAGCCCTCACAACACTGGAAATGATTTTGTTTGATAAAACAGTCCATCATAGACTTGCTTAGAGCAACTCGTGACAACAAACTTGCTTGTTTTTTTGTGTGGGGTAAGACATGAAATGTTACTGTATTCTGATTGATGTCAACCATTTGCACTTCAAGTTATTTGAAAATGTCCTTCACAACAGATATGCGAGCAAATTTTAGAAATCATTGATCAAAGGGTCAATTTTTTTTGGCCTCAAGGAAGAGCCATAGTGATAGAACATAGAACAGTACAGCACAGAACAGGCCCTTCAGCCCACGATGTTGTGCCGACCACTGATCCTCATGTATGCACCCTCACATTCTGTGACATATGCATGTCCAGTAGTCTCTTAAATATCCCCAGTGACCATGCTTCCACAACTGCTGCTGGCAACGCATTCCATGCTCTCACAACTCTCTGTGTAAAGAACCCTCCTCTGACATCCCCTCTATACTTTCCTCCAACCAGCTTAAAACTATGACCCCTCGTGTTAACAATTTCTGCCCTGGGAAATAGTCTCTGGCTATCGACTCTATCTATGCCTCTCATTATCTTGTATATCTCAATTAGGTCCCCTCTCCTCCTCCTCCTTTTCTCTAAAGAAAAAAGTCCGGGCTCAGTCAACCTCTCTTCATAAGATAAGCCCTCCAGTCCAGGCAGCATTCTGATAAACCTCCTCTGAATCCTCTCCAAAGCATCCACATTTTTACTGTAATAGGGCGAACAGAACTGGACGCAGTATTCCAAGTGTGGTCTAACCAATGTTTTATCGAGCTGCAACAAGATCTCACAACTCTTAAACTCAATCCCCCTGTTAATGAAAGACAAAACACCGTATGCTTTCTTAACAACACTGTCCACTCGGGTGGCCATTTTAAGGGATCTATGTACTTGCACACCAAGATCCCTCTGTTCCTCCACACTGCCAAGAATCCTATCCTTAATCCAGTACTCAGCTTTCAAATTCGACCTTCCAAAATGCATCACCTCGCATTTATCCAGGTTGAACTCCAACTGCCACCTCTCAGCCGATCTCTGCAACCTATCAATGTCCCGCTGCAGCCTACAACAGCTGTCAACGACACCTCCAACAATTTTTGTTGTCTGCAAACTTGCTGACCCATCCTTCAATACCCTCATCCAAGTCATTACAAAAATTACAAACAGTAGAGGCCCAAGGACAGAGCCCTGTGGAACACCACTCACCACAGACTTCCAGGCAGAATAGTTTCCTTCTACTACCACTCGCTGTCTTCTGTTGGCCAGCCAATTCGGTATCCATACAGCTAAGTTCCCCTGTATCCCATTCCTCCTGACCTTCTGAATGAGCCTACCATGGGGAATCTTAATAAATGCCTTGCTGAAGTCCATATACATCACATCCACAGCTCGACCCTCATCAACGTTTCTTGTCACATCCTCAAAGAACTCGATAAGGTTTGTGAGGCATGACCTGCACCTCACAAAGGCGTGTTGACTGCATTTAATCAAGCCATGCTCTTCCAGATGGTCATAAATCCTATCCCTCAGAATCCTTTCTAACACCTTGCAGACGACTGACGTGGGACTTACTGGTCTGTAATTGCCGGGATTTCACTATTTCCTTTCTTGAAGAGAGGAATTACATTTGCCTCTCTCCAGTCCTCAGGTACAACTCCAGTGGAGAGCGAGGATGCAAAGTTCTTCACAAGCGGCGAAGCAATTGCATTTCTTGTTTCCCAAAGCAGCACAAAATTTTCAGCACATCAGCTTCCTCTATCTCTATCCATTCCAGCATGCACACCTGCTCTTCAAAGGTTTCATTCACTATAAAGTTCGTTTCTTTTGTAAAGACAGAAGCAAAAAACTAATTTAGGGCTTCGCCTTCCTGTTAATATCATCCCAAATTCAGGCTCGGTTAGTTTGTATTTATTCTTTGGAAATGAACAGAATATGACCATCCTGTTCTTGGTGGAGTGGGAGAGGGAGTTAAAGTGTTCAGCCATGGGGCCGTGGGGTTGGTTGGCGCGGGTGTCCCAGAGATGTTCTCTGAAATGATCCGCAAGTGTTCTGTCTCCCTGATGTAGAGGAGACCACATCAGGTGGAACAGACACAGTGGATGACATTTGTGGATGTATAGGTAAATTTCTCTGGGATGTGGAAGGATCATCTGGGGCTTTGTCGGAGGTGAGGGGGGAGGTGTGGGCGCAGGTTCTGCACTTCCTGTGGTGGCAGGGGAAGGTGACAGGGGTGGGGAGTGGGCTGGTGGGGTGTGTGCGTGGACCTGACGAGGGAGTAACGGAGGAAATGGTGTCTCCAGAATGCAGACTGGAGTAGGGAGGGAAATATACCTCGAGTGATGGGGTCTGTTTGCAGGTGGTGGAAGCAGTGGAGGGTGATACAATGTATGCAAGGTTGGTGCGGTGGAAGGTGAGGACCAGGAGGGCTCCCTGTTGCAATTGTAGGGGTGGGGTTCAAGTGCATCGTCAACCACGTGGGGGTGGAAATTGCTGTCTTTGAAAAAGGAGATTATCTAGGATGTTTTAAGGTGGAACTGGTCCTCCTGGGAGCAGATGCAGTGGAGGCAGAGGAATTGACAATAAGGGATGGCATGTTTACAGGAGGTCGGTGGGAGGAGGTGTAGTCCAGGTAGCTGTGGGAGTCAGTGGACTTGCAGTAAATGTTTAGTCGGTCACTGTAGATTGAGGTGGAGAGGTCTAGGAAAGGGACAGAGGTGTCTGCGATGGTCCCTGTGAAGTTTAGATCAGGGTGGAAGTTTTTAGTGAAGTTAATGAACTGTCCAACCTCCTAGTGGTAGCATGAGGTGACATTGATACAGACATCAATGTAGCAGAGGTAAACATGGGCAATGATACCGGTGTAGCTGTGGATGATTGACTGTTCCATATATCTGACGAAGAGGAAGGCATAGCTGGGGTCCATACAGGTGTCCATGGCACCCCTTTTCTTTGGAGGAAGTAGGAGGATTGGAAGGAAATGTAGTTGAGGGTTGAGCAGTTCAGCCAAATGAATGAGAGTGTGAGTGGAAGGGTACTGCTTGGGTTGGCGTGACAGGAAGAAACGGAGAGCTTCAAGGCCTACATCATGGTGTTTGTATGTTTACAGAACCTGGACATTCTGTTCATTCTGGGGCTTATCAATAGCTTGCAGTTATTATAGAACTGCAAGGGCAACGGCTGGGAACTCGGAGAAACCAATGTTTAAGTCTTCTTTTTGATCAGAACATTTAAACACCACAAAGCTCACTGTAGGAAATGCCAGTGTTGCAACTTTTAATAATATTTGAAACTTTGTTAAAAATAGGGATTTTTAGTCATAGTTTCTGATAGAATCAAGAAAATAATTATCCGTTAGAACAAGCTCTTTCAAAGGGAGAGGATTTGCAAACTTTGAAACCATACAGTGCTGTGCTTTATTTGAATTCAATGTCAGTCAGAATTAGATACAGCCAAGGTGATCTCTCCATATATTGATTCTGTTAATCTGACACACTGACATACCTGTCTTTACAAAACTGTATTATTTGTTTAAGTTGATCAAAATCTAGGAAATAGATCAAACAGAATGTATTCAGCTGGGGAGGTGATGGATACAAAAGACAGAATCTAAAACCAGGAACATTAAATCTGAAGAGAGAGTAACAAGCAGTACATGATCAAAGACATGAAAAGGTGCAGTCGATATGTCCCAGACGTTAGTGAATCGAATGAGCTTGTTACATGGTCGAGAGACACGTCCAATGACGTCCAGGAATCAGACCGTGAAACAGAGATTGAAAGGTCGATTTACAAATGTCATGTCAATGTGATCGCTTCACACTCTGTGTCCTGATATAGGCAATTTTGGCAGATGTTTCCATCAGATTGCGTCCCGTGGGTTTATTTTCTGATCAGAAGTGAGATGTGTGGCTTGCTGCTGGCACATAGAAACAGGAAGTTGTGTGCCAGCTGAGAATGATGAACCAGGCACTACTTTCCGTATTATCAGCACAAATAGTCTTCCTGCCTCTGAGGGTGAACACGCACTGACAGCATCAAGAACAAACAGATTGTTGTTGGTCTCAACATTGTATTCAATTCCATTCCCATTTTCCAGAATGAAGCAGAAGAGACACAAGATTATTTCAGCTAGAGTAAATTATCTGTCAATGAGATAAAAAGAGTTATCATCGGGCGAAAGGAGCTAAATGACAATACGTAGTTTTGCTCATAAACCTATGTTTAAAAGTAGAAAGCTTGAGGGAAGTTAGTAAATAAATCTAAGAGACAATATTGATTAAAAGTTGAAATTGTAAGGTTTAAGCAATAAAATTCAGCATGGCTTTGGTGGAAGTGATATCGTACTGTTTTCTGAACAGGCAATGAGATGTGTCATTGAGTGTAAAAAATGGATGTAATGCTTATTGACATCAAACCAGGTTATTGAAAAGATCTTTCATCTTGAATAAGGTATGTGTTCATGGGATCTGGTGTAGTTTGGCAAATGCTTTGAATGTTTATTTGGTAATGGTCGAAGGTAGTCTTTGTGAAGACATCTTGTGTCCAGTGGCTTACGGACTTGGTGCTGGATCCTTTGCTGTTTGCAGTGTATATGAACGATCTAGCAATTTTGATCAGTAAGTTCAAAGATGAGGTGAAAAATGTTTGATTTTGCAATTAATGAGAAGGAAAGCCAATGTGACATCAATGACCTTGCCTGTCGGAGAAAAGAATTGAAAACAAAACATTATATCCTGAATTCTGTGAAGTAAAGCATTTTAGAGACTAACAATTTAAGCGAATATACAATGCACGCTAGGAATCTACAAAATACAAAGGATAAGCAATCTTCTGTTGTGCATATCCACATCATGGAGTGGGGGTTGGGGTTATAGTCTGGAGATATTGTGGCTAGCCCATTAATTCAGGAAACTGGGGTCTGACTGTAAGCTCCTTTCTAAAACACTTGGCATCCTGACTTGGAAATATGTCATCGATCCTTTACTGTAACTGGGTCAAAATCTGGAATTGCCTTCCTTAGGGCATTTTGGAACATGTTATTTCAGAAAGGCAGCTTACTGCCATCTTCTGAAGGACACTTACAGATAACTAAAAGCAACCACCGTGTTCCATGAGTAAATAAAAAAAAATCATTGAAGCTAATATGACAGTTTGATAAAGTGGTTGAGGACGCATTATGAGTATGTAATAAGCAATTGAAAGGTTTGGAGTAAAGTTCCAGAATCAATCCCTACCATGGTAGCTTCAATTAATGAAAGAATATGAAATGAAAATGCTGGAGTAATGAACAATAATCACAGACTACCAAAGTTATGAAGTATGTTACATGGTTCAGTATTGTCCTTCAGAGGAGGACATCTGAACTTCCTACCTGGCCTGCCCTACCCGTTCAACAATAAGGCGATGGTTTCTTTCCTGTGCCGAACCTGACTAAGAAACCCATCAGGAGAAAGTGAGGGCTGCAAGTCCTGGAGATCAGAGTTAGGAGTGCAGTGCTGGAAAAGCACAGCAGGTCAGGCAGCATCTGAGGAGCAGGAAAATCAACATTCCAGGCATAACCCCTACATCAGGTATCCTAATGAAGGCCTTTTTCCCGAAATGTCGATTCTATTGCTCCTCAGATGCTGCCTGACCTGCTGTACTTTTCCAGCACTACAGTCTCGAGTGAGAAGCCATTTGGTTGTAATAAAGTTTCTTAAGAAAGATCAATAATAATTAGCCAAGCAAGATGGCAGGCCTTCAAAAAGGTAGTTGATGACCACCTTCTTGGGATATGTGACTAACGTTTTCATAATTCAGTGAAGAATTCAAAAAATGCAAATTATGGTGAGTCAGGCTCTTCAGACAGGGTCTGATACAGATTTTAGATTGATGATTGGATGCAAAGTCTCCTGTGATGTTGCTGTGAACAGCGAGAGTTCTTGCCAGTATTCCACTCCAATATGTGTTCATGATGTAAAGTGTCAGATTTATTGTATTTCTGTTTGTGACCGCTTTCTGTGCATTCCCAACATTAGGATCACAGTGGTGATATCACGAGACCAGGATTCCCAAACTCCAGTTTGATGTTGAATGGCCAGGGTTTGGAATATCATATTTTGCCCAGGGTGAAATTTGAACTTAAAGAAATCCTGGAATAGGAAAGGAAACCAAATGGTCACCATGTATCCCGAGTCAATGGAAAAATACAAAAACAGCTGGTTCACGAATGACTAGGCATCTGTCATCTTTACATGGTCTGGCCGACATGAGATTCCAGACCCACTGGGAAGTAATTGACTGTGTTCTGAAGTGGCTTTAGCAAGCTATTCAATGGGCAATTGGGGATAGGGACTCATTACTGACCCTTACCGGAAAGTAATATGTGTAACGAAACCTCGCAACAACTGTATCAATTAAATGTAATTGTTGCGGCAGTTCCTGATGTCATTTCAAGTATTTCACGTGAATATTCTAAAACGCACTTTGAGTGATGTTGCACCATCTATACGGACTACAATCTAAATCAGTGGGACATTCAGAGTAGATCCAGTTCAACATTGAAGTTTAATTGCAGAATTTTCAGAACTGAATTTTTAACCTAAATAAAAGTTTTAAATTGTGTTTATCGTCCAGAAATAAATAAAATCTATTGCAACTCGTCTTCATAAATTTGTATTCACTTCTGCAAATGCTCAACATTCTTAAAATAAACTTGTTTCGATTTGAAACTTACCAATAAATCACTTCGTTCATCTGGCTTTGCTGTCATTATCACTTCCTTGGAGCCAATTAAGCATTTATGTAAATAAACACAGAAATAGAATTCTCAGAATAGATTACAGAACAACAAAACCCCAATTTATATTTCCTCACAAGCACAGCACACGAATTGTGGAAAAAATGCAAATAACTCAATGGATTCCAATACTAATTAATGTTAGGACTTTTTAATACATAAGTTGTATGATTGTTGAATGACAGAGGTATCAATTGTCATGTTTAGTCAAAAAAAAATAATAAAGAGATACATTTGGCACAGCTAAATATTTCTGTCTCTCTTTATCTCTTTTCCCCTCCTGCCTTCCCCCATTTTTTCTTTATATCTGATGCCTTGTTTTGTCTCACCACAATCGGACATTGTTTTCCTCAATAACACGAAGCCAACATCTCACCAACATATCCTCTCAGCCAAATTCATCCATTTCTTTCGAGAGATTTGAGTCAGTACAGCAAGAGTTTCTCAAAATTCTGTCTGAGTATTGAGTGATCTGGAAATGCTTGATAGGAATGAGACCGCAAGACTTTACTGTGATCGTGTTTTCATTGTATCTCAGCAGTATTATTCTTGGCTGAGGAATGTTTAATGGTTCAGTGCAATGCATATTTAGTCTATAATTAAACTTTATTGCACATCTCATGGAATGTTTAATATTGTAGAGGTCGATTTATTCTGTATCGACTCTGTGTTGTACTTACTCTGGGATGGTATTTTTTTTAGGGAATCCTGAATGCAGTTCTACTCTGTGTCTAAACCAAAATATATTTGACATGATTGCATTGGGCAGCACAATATAGAAGGTGATTTATCCAGCACATTACATGAGCTGTACAATCACGGAAAACATTTGATGTAGCCGTGTAAAGGGGCTTAAACTCCTACCCACTGTCTCTCTGATTTCGAAATGCTTGAAACCAGAATAAAAAGGGAACCACACTATTTATTGAAACTTTATTGCACAAGTAGATTATTATCTACAGGCACAGACGTACACACCCACATATGCAAATCGTCTATGAACAACTCTTGCAGTATTTAATGGATAAGTGCTGAGATAATATGCAATGTATGTGTATTCCATGCAAAACATGCCAACAGTGAGTTTGATATGAAGTTAAAATGTAGTTTTGATCTGTCTTTAACTTTTTATGTGACAGCCGTGGTTGTGCTTGACAAATATTCAACAGAACTGGAGGATCCTATGACTATAAATGCAGTCACTCCATTCGAGGCAGAATGCAATGCCATTATCAAGGGAGAAAGATGATCTCTGTCTTTTTTCACGATGAGCAGGGATTGAAGCAGCTGGGCTTTAAACATGAAATGGAGGTCAACTTAAATGAGGCCTATATAATTCTGAAAAGAGTAACTCAGAGCAAAGGTCAATGACAGGGAACCAGAAGCAGCCTGTTCAGCCAATGGAGTTTTGTCTTCCAAACAATTACATCATGGCTGAACTGATGGCCCTCACCTCCACTTTCCAGCGTTTTAACTGTAAGCATTGATTCAATTACCAAATCAAAATCTGTCCATTTCAGCCTTTAGAATACTGAATGACACAACCTCGACAGTCTGCTGTGGAAATGAATTCCACAGATTCACAACATTCTGGGAGACAAAATTCTGTTCTGCCTGAAATTTGTGACCTCGACTTCAGAGATTCTACTCCCTGGTCCGAAACTCTCCCACAAGGGGGAACAACATTTCTGCATTTACACCATCAAGTTTCCTGAAAATGATAGATGTTTCAGAATGTCACTACTGAATCTTCTATGTTCCAATGAGTATAGGCCCAAACAACTCAATCTCTCCTCTCAAGACAGTCCCTCCATCCTCAGAGTCAGTCGACTAAACCTCATGTGGATTGTCTCACATTCCAGTGTACCTTTTCTTTGATATAAGTCCCAAGAACAATTCACAGTACTCCAGCTGTGGTAAGAATAGAGTTTTTTTCAGTTTTACCAAACATCATAGTCATACAAGTATCCAGCACAGAAACAGATCCTTCGGTCGAACTGCACTGACCAGAGATTCCAATCTGACCATTTGCCAAACATTTGACCTATCTTCCTCTAAATGTTACCTGTTCATACACTCATCCAGGTGCCTTTAACTGCAGTAATTTAACCCGCCTCCACCACTACCACTGGCAGCTTTTTCCATACATACACGTGAAAAGATTACCCCTCAGGTTCTTTTCAAACGTTTCTCCTCTCACCTTAATCCGCTGTCCTCTACTTTTGGACTCTCCCACTCGAGGAAAAAGGCCTTGACTATTCACCATATCAATTCCCCGCATGATTTTATAAGTCTTGTTTAGGCCACTCCTTAGCCTCCTTTTCTCTGACTGCAGGGAAAAGAAAATCCCAGCCTATTCAGCCTCACCTTATACCTTAAACACTTCAGTTCCCGCATCATTCTTGGAAATCTTTTTTACATCCCCTCAAGTTTCACAAAACCCTTCATCGAAATGGTCAGCCAGATTTGTCTGTAATAATTTTAAGGTGGCCTCATAAATGTTCTGTACAGCTAGGACATGACATCTCGACTCCTACACTTAATGTTATGACTAATGAAGGAAAGCATGCCAAACACCTTCTTCCTCACCCTGTATACCTGCAACTCCACTTTCAAGGAATGATGCATCTGCACCCTTTGGTTTCTTTGTTCAGCAACACTCCCCAAGGCCCAGCCATTAATTGTATAAATCCTTGCCTGGTTTGCCTTAAAACATGCAGTACTTCACATTTATTTAATAAAGCATGGGTTCATGAAAGGCAGGTCACGTTTAATTGATGTATTGGAATTCTTTGAGGTTATAATGGGCGGCACGGTGGCACAGTGGTTAACACTGCTGCCTCACAGTGCCAGAGACCCGGGTTCCATTCCCGCCTCAGGCGACTGACTGTGTGGAGTTTGCACGTTCTCCCCGTGTCTGCGTGGGTTTCCTCCGGGTGCTCCCGTTTCCTCCCACAGTCCAAAGATGTGCAGATAAGATGAATTGGCCATGCTAAATTGCCCGTAGTGTTAGGTAAGGGGTAAATGTAGGGGTATGGGTGGGTTGCGCTTCGGCGGGTTGGTGTGGACTTGTTGGGCCAAAGGGCCTGTTTCCACACTGTAATGTAATCTAATCATAATGAGCGTGGTAGACAATGGGGAACTGGTGAACGTGGTATATCTGGATTTACAAAAGGCATTCAGCAAGGTGCTGCACAAAAGGCTGTTGCATAAGATAAAGATGCACAGTGTTACGGGCAATCCATTAGCATGGACAGAAGATTGGTTAACTAACTGAATGCAAAAAGTGGGGATAAATGGGTGTTTTTCTGGTTAGCAATCGGTGGCTCGTGGTGTGTGTCAGGGATTAGTGTTGAGAACTGTTTACAATTTTTGGGACTGCAATTGTTTACAATTCAGGTAGATTGCTTCGAGTTAGAGACCAAGCCTAGTGTATTGTAGTTCACAGAAGGCACTTAAATGAGTGATAGAACAAAGTGTGCAGGAGGATATAGACAGGCTAAGGGAGTGAACAAGGGTCTGGCAGATGGAGTACAATGTTAATAAACATGAGGTCATCCATTTTGGTAAGAATAATAACAAAGTGAACTACTTTAAAATGGTGAAAATTTGCAGAATGCTGCTGTGTAGGGGGACCTGGGTGTCCTTGTGCATGAAACACAAAAGTATGGTTTGCAAGTACAGTAGCTAATTAGGAAGACAAATGGAATAGTGTCCTTCATTGGCAGTGGATAGAATTTAAAATTAGGACTTTCTGCTGCAGCTGTATAGGGTGCCGGTGTGGCCACGCCTGGATTACTCTGTACACTTTTCATCCTTACATGAGATGACACTGGGGTGGGGTTTGTTGAGGAGGTTGACGATGTTGATGCTGGAAATGAGGGGGTTGGTTTATGAGGAGAGATTGAGCAGACTGGATTATACTCATTGGAATTTAGAAGAATGGGGAGGGGATTGTAAAATTATAAATGGGAGAGATAAGACAGAAGCAGGGAGGCTGTTTCCACTGACGGTTGAAATTAGAACCTCAAAATAGGGGCGACAGATTTAGGACTGAGTTAGGGATTGACGTCTTCACCCAAAGGGTTGTGAATCTGTGGAATCCCCTTCCTCGTGAAGCAGCTGAGGCAAACCTGTTGAATGTTTTAAAAGTGAAGATAGATTTTTGAACAGTAAAGGAATGAAGGGTTATAGTGAGCGGCTGGGTAAGTGGAGTCTCAGTCCATTGAAAGATGACCCATGATGTTATTGAAAGGCAGAGCAGGCTCATGGGGTCAGATGGCCGACTCCTGAATGTATGTCTTATATTCGGATGTTGTTATGTTCTAACAGGCCTCCAATCCAAAAAGTAATGCTCTCTGACTACTAAATGAAAACTGAAAGAACTGTGGATCCTGTGTATCAGAAACAAAAACAGAAACTGATGGAAATGCTCAGAAGGTCTGGCAGCATCTCTGGTATGAAAGGCTCACCAGTTTATGGTTCCCTGGGTTTTCCATACAACTTTCTTCAATAATGCTCCCACATTAGTCACTCTCCAGTCTTCTGGCAGCGCATCTATGATTATCAACGATACAAATATCTCAGCAAGGGGTCCAGGAATCTCTTCCCTAGCTTCCCACAAAGGTCTGGGAAATACCTAATCAGATCTCCAGGATTTATTTCCATTTTTCTTCTTTAAGACCTCCAACACCTCCTCTTCTGTAAGAAGAACTCATTTTAAGATCACATTATTTATTTCCCAAGTTCCTTAGCTTCCATGCTCCTGTCTACTGTAAATATTGATGCAAAATATTTGCTTAGTGTCTCAGCCATCTCCTGTGGTTCCATACATGGAAAGCCATGTTGATCTTTAAGGGCTGTATTCTCTCCTTAGTTATTCTTTTAACCTGACAATAATTTTAGAATCTTTTCGTATTCTCCTTAATTCTATTTGCTAAAGCAATTTCATGTCCCCTTTTTTTCCCTCATGATTTCCTGTTTAAGTATACCCCGACTGCCCTTATACCCTTCTCAGGATTCACTAAATCCCAACTGTCTATATCTGATGAATGCCCCCTTCGTTTTCTGGACAGGAGTTGCAATTTCCCTCATCATTGAGCTTTTCCCATGCCTTGCCCTTCACACAAACAGAAACATACCATCACTGAACTCTCATTGTTTCATTCTTAAAGACCTCCCACTTGTCAACCGTCCCTTTACCTGTGAATAACCTCCCCCAACCAACTTCTCTAACATCGAAACTAGCCACACTCCAATTTGAAACATTCATTTTTAAATCAATTCTATCCTTTCTCCTATCCATTATTATTAAACCAATAGAATTATGATCACTTTCCCTGAAGCATGACCCTATGGACACCTCAGTAACTTGCCCTGCCTTGGTTCCCAACAGAAGGTCAATTATTGCGCACTCTCTAGTAGGTGCATCCACATATTGAATAACAAAGTTTTCTTGTACACACTTAACCAATTTCTCCACATTCCATAATCTTAACACTAACCCAAACTCTGTTTGGAAAGTTAAAATTCCCTATCATCATCCTTTTTTTCTTACAGATAACAGATACCTCCTTTCATATTCGCTTGTGAATTTCCCACTGACTATTAGGAGGCCCATTTTACAATCCCAGCAAGATGATCGTTTCTTTCTTATTTTTAAGTTTCATCCATATAACTTCACTGGGCAGTCTCCAAGAAATATCCTCTCTATATCCAGCTGTAATGTTCTGTCTAACCAAAAACCACTCTACCTCCTCTCTTGCTCCTCTCTCTATACATTCTATAGCATCTATATCCTGGAACATTAAGCTGCCAGTCCTGTTCATTCCTGAGCCACATTTCTGTAATGGCGATGATATCCTTGTCCCACATTCCCATCTATGCCCTATGTTCATCTGTCTCACATGTCAGGCGTCTTGCATCGAAGTAAATGCAATTTAGCAGTCTTACCTCGCTCTTGCCAAACTGTTGGCTGCCTTGACTCCTACAATTGCTCACCCCATCTCACCTCAAAAATTTCTCTTTTCTCACTATCTTGTTGGTTCCCACCGTCCCCCTTATGAGTTTAAATCCTTCAGCATACTGCTAGCAAATTTCCCCACAAGAATATCGGTCCCCTTCCAATTCAAGTCCCTCTTATACAGGTCATTTCTATTCATGAAGAGATCCCAATGATTGAAAAATGGGAATCCTAACCCCCACAGCAGCTCCTCAGCCACACATTAGCTGCTCCTTGACTGTTCCTAATCTCAATATTCCATTAGTTTTTAAACAAACCCCAACATGACATTTGCCATCCTTATTGACAGTTGAAATTAAAAGCTAACTTTTTGTGGGTCGGAGATGCAGACTCCCTATAGATTTCTGCATTCAATCTCTATCTTGCCTGTTAAAATGCATAACTTCACTGTTTATGTCTGTTCTCATTTATTTCATCCACATTACATTATTATGCATAGCTCCTTGTTTAGTCTCTTGTCCTATCTGTATCCCTCCACAAACTTCTTTTTGTGTCATACTCAGCACTTGCCTCCGCTCCAATTTTTTAATCATTTGCAAACTTGCCTACAATATATTCACTTTCCTCATCTAAGTCATCAAAATATTTTTTAAATTTTTGTGTCCCCAGAACTGATTTATGTGGTACTCCACAGATTGACATACTGTAAAATAAAACTCTTAATTAAACTTCTCTGATTGGGATTTCAAATATCCTCTCTCCATGTTAATACAGTACCTCCAAAGCCAAGGCTCCTATCTTATTCAGTAATCTTTTGCATGTGTGCTATCAAACACCTTCAGAAAATCAAAACATATTATAATCACGGTTTCCTCCATTTTCTCAAAGAATTCCAATACATGTATCAGGCAATATTTCCATATTGTAAAGCCATTATCAGTGTTCTGTTGTAACATCCTTTTTTAAAAGACTCCGCCATTTTTTCAATAAATGATGTTAAACTAAGTAGCCTCAGTCAACCTTTTTTGTGCCTTGACTTTTTTTTGAGTGAAGGTGTTGGTTGAAGGATCTACTATCAGCCCTCACTTCCACCTGCTGTGGAAGCACTGTCATTGCATCTACTGTGAAAATCTCAACAAAATGTATCTGATGTTCATCTACTGAGAACGCAATTCCACAAATGTTCTCGCTCATCACCTTCTGCTGGCGGTCCCAGGTTTTACGAAGCAACTCATTGAAAATCGACAAGGCTAATTAGCATCAAACCAAGATCAATATTTGAACAAAATATCTTAATTCCTGATCACGTATTTTTGTTCATCTCTTTTTAGGACATTAGCTTCGACAATTGGAGTCTGTGTGGGTGGAGCTGTGAAATACCAAGGGACAAAAACATTGGTGGGTGTCATACACATTCCCATAGACTGCAGTGGTCATGTTGAAATAGTATTAAACAGGAAATTAGCCAATCATGTGATATGGAGACATTGGTGATCATGGGTGATTTGAATCTGCATCTAGATTGGACAAATCAAATTAGCCACAATGTCTAAGAGGGGGAATTCCTGGCATACATATGGGATGGTTTTCTCAACCAACGTGTGGATGAACCAACGAGAGAGCAGGCCATCTTCGTTACTGTGTAATGAGAAGGGAATCATTGCCAATCTAGCTGCGTGAGACTCCATGGAGATGAGTGACCATGACATGATACAACTTTTTTTTATCAAGATGGAGAGTGAGCCAGCTGATTTGGAGACTAGGGTGCTGAATTTTAATAAAGTAAACTATGAAGATATATAAGGCATGAGTTGGCATTGATAGATTAGTGGAAGTTGCTTAAAGGTGTGACATTAGATAGGCATTGGCAAATATTCAAGGAAATCATCGGAAACTGCAACAACTATTTGTTCCTGTCTAGTACAAAAGCAAAATGAGTAACAGGGCCAATCCATGGCTTATAAAGGAAATTAGATAGTATCCAATTGAAGGAAAAAGCATTGAGATTTGACAAGAAAAATAATAGGTCTGATGTTTGAGAGCAGTTTCAAATTCAGCAAAGAAGGACCAAGGGATTGATTAAGTGGAAGACACAGTACAAAAGAAAGTAAGCTGCAGGGAACATGAAGACTGACGCTACAAGGTTCTACAGTACTTGAAGAGAAAGAGATTGGTGAAGACAAATGTAGGTCCCTACAGATGGAAATGGGGAAATGTATAACAAAGAACAAAGAAACAACTGAGCAACTGAATACATACTTAGTTCTGTCTTCACAAAAAGGGACAGTTGTACAGGAGATTGGTGAGGCTGCAGTTGGAGCATGTGTTCAGTATTGGTCACCTTATTAAACTGGAAAGAGGGTAGAAAATTTATAAGGATGTTGCTAGGACTCAAAGATCTGAGTTATATGGAGAGGCTGAACAAGCTCGAAAATCTTTTCTCGGCAGCCTAGGAGACTGAGAGGGGATCTTAGAGAAGTGTACAAAATCATGACAGGCATGCACCCAGTCTTTTTTGCCAGGGTTGAGGAATCGAGGATTAGATGGCATTAGTTTAAGGTTAGAGGGGAAACGTATAAAATGGAACCTGAGGGGCAATTTGTTTGCACAGAGGCTGCTGTATGCAATGAGCTGCCAGCGGAAGTGGTTGAGGTGGGTACATTAACAACATTTAAAGGAATTTTGACAAATACATGGATAGAAAAGGGTTAGAAGGATGTGGACCGAATGCAGGGAAATGGGGTTAGCATGAGTGGACATTTTGGTCAGTATGGGCCAAACGACCTGTCTCTGTGCTGTAGGACTCTCTGATTCGAAGATACAAATTAGGTACCAGAAATCCTGGAGAATGCAAGATATAGTGAGAGGGAAGAACTGAGGGAGGTCAATATTAGAAGAGAAATGGTGCTGGGAAATTGAGGGGATTGAACCCAATAAATCCTCAGGGCCTGATAAATCTACATTCCAGAGTAATTATGAAATGGTTCTAGAAATAGCGGATGCTTTGGTTGTCAGGATTCTTTAGATTTTGGTACAGTCCTTGCAGGTTGGAGGGCAGCTACTGTCAGTCCAATTTTCAGAAAGGGAGATACAGAAAAACGAGGGAATTATAGGCCAGTAAGCTTCAGGGCGGGTTGTGGGGAAAATTCTCAAATCCTTTGTCAAGTACTTTATGGCAGAGCATTGAGAAAGCCGTGGCAGGATCAAACAGAGTCAGCATGGATTCACGGAGAGGAAATCATCCTTTATAAATCTATTGGAATTCTGTGAAAATATAATTGTCAGAGTTGACAAAGGGAAACTAATCAATATGGTATATTTGAACTTTTAGAAAGAGTTTGACAATGCCCAATTTAAGACATCACTGTACAAGATTAAAGCACATGCGATTGGGGTAAGTGTACTGAGATAGATAGAAAACTGATTGGCAAAGAGGAAATAGAGTAGGGCTTAAGGGGTCTGTGTCAAATTGGCAGCCAGTAACGAGTGAGGTGCCACAGGGACCCCAGCTATTAACAATATATTAATGATTTGGATGAAGGAATAAAATGTAACATCTCAAGGCTTGCAGATGATACCAAGTTGGGTGAGAGGGTGAACTGTGACGAGGATGCAGAGATGCTATGGCATAATCTGGACAGATTGGGTAAGCGGGCAAATCAATGGCAAATGCAGTTTATTTTGGATAAATATCAGGTTATTCACTTTGGAAACAAAAGCAAGGTGGTGGTTTGCAAACTGACTGGCTGTGAATTGGGAGAGGAGAGTGTGCTGCAGGGCCTACATGTCCTTGTGCACCAGTCGCTGAACGTAAGCATGCAGGTGCAGCAGGCAGTAAAGAATGCAAATGCTATATTGGCCTTCATTGTGAGATGTTTTGAGTACAGGAGCAGGGATGTGTTGTTACAGTTATACAGGGCTTTGGTGAGGCCACACGTCAAACATTATGTGCAGTTTTGGTCTCCTTTTCTGAGGAAGGATGCTCTTGCTTGGATGGTGGAACTAACATATGAGGACAGATTGTCCATCTGAGGATTGTTTTCGCTGGAGTTTAAACGAATGAAAGGGGACCTCATAGAGATTTATAAAATTCTAACAGGATGAGACAGGGTAGATGCAGGAAGGATGTTCCTGATGGTGGGTGTGTCTAGAATCAGGAGTCACAGTCTGAGGATTGGGGTGGATCATTTAGGACAGAGATGAAGTAGACATTTCTTCACCCAAAGAGTGATGAGCCTGTGGGATTCATTACCACAGGAATTACTTGATGCCAAAACATTGAATGTATTGAAGACGAGGCTTGATATAGCATTTAAGGCAAATGGGTTCAAAGGACAGTAAACAGGATGAGGTTATTGAGTTGGATGATGAGCTATGATCAGGATAATGGCAGAGCAGGCTCAATGGGCTGAATGGCATCCTCCTGCTCCTATCTTCTATGTTTAAGAGGATATTGCCCTGAGAAAACCATGGACATTATTAGTGCTTCCCCATTTATCTCAAACATCACTCATCACTCCACCTGAAAAATAATGCGGAATCATAACCTCTCAAATTTCAATGACACATCGCCTCCAAGAGTCAAGATGTGATGATTGAAGTGTAGCTTTGCTCATTCTTAACAGAATATGTCATTTTGTTCTGTGATTGTTTGTGTGTGTGTCTGCAATTCTGTGTGTGTGGCTGTGTGTGGTGGTGTGTGTCTGTGTGCATGTGTCTGTGTATGTGTATGTATGTGCCTGTGTATGTCCCTGTGTGTGCATATGTGTGTGAGTGTCTGTGTGTGTCTCTGTGTGGGGGTGTGTGCGTATCTGTGTCTCTGTGTGTGTCTCTGTGTGGGTGCGTGTCTGTGTCTCTGTGTGTCTGTATATGTGTGTGCGCATGTGTATGTGTGCATGTACATTTCTCTGTCTGTGGCCATGTGAAGCACATCATATTTCCTTGAAACTACTTTCTTTGTCAGAGGCCACCAACATGCTCCAGTTGCTGGAAGGTGCTCTAATGTATTTCAGATTGCGTGCCTCCATGCAATGTAACTTTCCTGCTTGATGGAAAGACTGATTCATAAGAGACAGCTTCTATTACCAATTTCTCACTAACAATTCCAGAGTGTCATTATGAGTTATTGCCTTTGGTTTTAGCGTCTGAGGTGATGTCTGGTCACCTTAACAGCTCATGTCAAACCAATGGAAATTTTCCCATGCATTTCTCTCAGCCAGTAGGGACTCTCTCCTTGTATAGTCGATGTTCAGGGCTGTCATTCCATTTTTCAGCATTCCTGAAACGAACCCTTTGGTCCATCACTAGCTGCCTGGCTGTAGGAATCTCACCATGCAGGAAGTAAATTCACAAGTCACGTGCTTCCATTCTGTCGACATGCCCAAGACACCCTTGTTGGATGATTTAGGAACTCTCCATTTGAGATGACACAGGATTCAATAATTTGTCATGTCACCTCCAAATCTTAGCATTCCAACTGGGATACCGCCCACATCTCAATTAAACCTAACAACCCCTGCAAGTCTCCATACAACAGCCTATTCATTCCTCCCTCTGCATGTTCCAGGACCACAAAACTCCTTGCAAGTGTATCTGTACCTCTCAGATTACTTCAGACCAGACAAGACAACCGAGGGAAAAGGAGAAAGTGAGGACTGCAGCTCAGAGTCACAAAGTGTGGCGCTGGAAAAGCACAGGCAGTATATCCAAGGAGTAGGAGAGTCAACATTTCGGGCATAAGGCTTTCATGGAGTGTCCTGCCCGAAACACAAAGTGTGGCGCTGGAAAAGCACAGGCAGTATATCCAAGGAGTAGGAGAGTCAACATTTCGGGCATAAGGCTTTCATGGAGTGTCCTGCCCGAAACACCGACTTTTCGGTCAGAAGTAAAGACTATTGTTGGGACAAGGTCTGCTGTTGGAACTGGGCAGTAAAAATCAATAACTTTGTCATCATTCTAATAGAGCCCAATAATTCAACATACTTGTGGATGAATTATCTCATGTTCCAAATAAAATACAATGTACATCATTGTTATGTGAATCATGAAAAAATTGGAAAACATTAACAGATTGATAACAAGGTCACAAAGCCACCAGTTGACACAGGAGAAGAAATCAAAGATTACACATAAGCAAGTTAAGGCAGAATTATCAGAGACCATAGTTGATTGAATGACTCAGACAAAACAAGAACAGATGGAGTACAAATGAATATTTTTAGTTCAGAGAAATTAACTGATCTATGACAGAAAGATGAAAAACTGAAGCAATTGCATTGTAAAGCAAACACAGCAGAAGAATCTGAGTGCATTCCCAAATGTTACTAACCTAAAAATGATGTCTTGTTGAGGAAATGGAGACCATCAGACATTCAGGCAGATGGGAAAGTGGCAGAAATTCACTACCAGTGGATTATAGAAAGGAGGTGTGGCAGGTAGCATATGAGCCACCTGTGGGTCATTGTGGGAGTGAAAAAACTCACGCTAAAATACAAAAACATTTTTACTGGCTTGGACTGCATAAAGATGGAGTAGAAAATTGCCAGAAATGTCATATATTCTGGATTAGTAGTGCTGAAAGAGCATAGCATTTCAGGCAGCATCCGGGGAGCAGTAAAATCGACGTTTCGGGCAAAAGCCCTTCATCAGGGATTCCTGATGAAGGGCTTTTGCCCGAAACGTCGATTTTAAAGCTCCTCGGATGCTGCCTGAACTGCTGTGCTCTTCCAGCACCACTAATCCAGAATCTGGTTTCCAGCATGTGCAGTCATTGTTTTTACCGAAATGTCATATATGTCATGCAACCTGAAAAACCTCAGGCAGTAATAAAACCAGCACCTTTAATACCCATCCCTGCATTTGAGGAACCTTTTATGAGGGTCTTAATTGATTGAGTAGGACCCCTTCACAAAATAGAAAGTAGGAATCAGTATTTGTTAACAAAACTAAATGAGTCCATTAGATATGCAGAGGCCATTCTATTCGTGCAATACCACTGCCAGGAGGATTGTAGAAGAGAATGTTTAACTCGATAAAGACCATCCACAGAGATACAATCAGATCAAGGGTCAAATTCTACATCAAATTTATGCATGGAAGGTATGGGTAGCTTATCCACTGCTTACCAACAAGTACGGCAAGGGAGTGTTAGAAAGGTGGTGTTAAACTTTAAAGACCATTAGTGAGCTTAGAGAAGACTATATCGAGGCCTTATCGTCAAGACAATACAAACGACTGGATAAAGGAATTCCATTTGTACATCTTGCCAATAGGCATGCTGTAAATGAACCAACTACATTCAGTCAATTTGAATGAGTTTTGGGGGATGAGCTGAGAGAACCACTGAAAATAAATAAGGAGAAATTAGTGAGTCAGAGTTCAACGACCACATATTTGAACTGTGTGCCTAATTTTAGGGAATGAATAAATTGAGAGGGGGAGTTGGCTCCAATTAAGCAATATCCTTACACACTTACGCCAAAGAATGTTGACGTATGTTCAAAGACAGACTGAACGCATGTTCCAAAAACAATAGCATCAAAGTGAGTTGCAGCAACTGGAGCTCAGCCATAGTAATGGTGCCAAAGCCAGATGATTGTGTGCAGACTGTCGCAAAGTTAATGCGGTTGCAGAGTCTGATACATATCCGATTTCACATTGGGAAGACTGTATTGAAAAGCTAGGACAAGCAAGTTAGAATTGTAATTTGGGCTTGCTCAAAGGATACTGGCAGGTACCTTTATCCGAAGGAGTGAAGACTATTTCGGCTTTTGAAACACTGAATAGACTTTACCAACTTAACGTCATGCCAGTTGGTATAGAAAATGTGCCAGCCACATTTCAAAGGCTAACCAATAAAGTCATTTCTGGGTTATCCAATTGTATGGTGTACATCGACAACCTTGTGATCTTTTAGTCACACACGGATGGAACATTTGCAGCCTTTATTGGAACGATTTAATTGACTTTGGGAGTCAGGCTGGTGATAAACGTAGCTAAGTGTGAATTCGCCAAATTCCACGTCATGTCCCTGGGCCATGTTGTCAGGCATAGACAGGTGGCCCCGACCATGCCATTGACAAAGACAGCAGGACTATGATTCCTGGCAGTGAACAAGTTTACCAGAAGTTTGTACGAAATTGTAGTAGTGTGGTTGCTCCACTGTATCCCTCTCTAAGACACTGTTATAAACTCTGACGCTCTCTGAGACATAATGTGACACTCTCTGACAGACTGTGACACCCTATGACACTCCCTGACTCTCTCTGACACTCCCTGAAGCACACTGTGACACTCTCTGAGACACACTGTGACACACTCTGACCCTCTTTGACACTCTCTGAGACAGACTGTGACTCTCTCTGACACTCTCTGAAACACTCTGTGACACTCTATGACTCTCTCTGAGACCCATTGTGACTCTCTCTGTCACTCTCTGAGACACACTGTGACACCCTCTGACTGTCTCTGAGACACACTGTGACATTCTCTGACACACTGCGACACTCTGTGACACACTGTGACAATCCCTGCTTCTCTCTGAGACATCGTGACACTCTCTGAGGTACTTTCTGAGACACACTGTGACACTCTCTGACACACTGCGACACTCTGTGACACACTGTGACATTCCCTGCCTCTCTCTGAGACGATGTGACACTCTCTGAGACACACTGAGACACTCTCTGAGACACACTCAGACACACTGAGACCCACTCTAAGACACACCGTGAAACTGTCTGACACTCTGAGACACGCTGACATTCTGACTCATTGTGTCTCTCTCTCTGAGACACATTGTGACACCCTCTGACTCACTCTGAACACACCGTGACTGTAATAGAAAATTATACATTTACTGTGAAATTTATTATCCATATACTGTGAAATTAATTATCCATTTAATATGAAGTTTAAAGGGAATGCTTTGTTTAAATCAATGCTGTGCTGAGCTTTGTAAACGATGCCTTGATGAAGGTCTGCAGTTAGCTTATCTCTGAATTCCGTAAGCATTCAACTCGACCTTGCGATAGTCGAAATCAGCGAAAGCTGAATAACTGTTATGTCTAGGACCAGGCGATGAGAGAATAACAACTTGAGTTTTTAATAAAATTTTTAATAAAAACCCTTCCTTTGCTCTTGCTAATTAATGAGTCAAGTCGGTTTAATTTCCACGACAGCAAACTTGGCGGCTCGGTCCGGGATCCCGCGACTGGGTGAGATTCTGAAGATTCGCAGGAAGCGCAGGTGCCAGCTCCTTGAATGTCTTTCACTTCATCTCGAGCGCTGAATTGGACCTTTTGCATGAGAGGACTGGAAATCTGTGGATTGCCCTAGCGCCGAGGTTTCAAATCAAATAAGGTCGGGTAAGAGTCGTGGTTTGAGTAATCCTACATAGAGACTCATTCTAAGAGAATAAGTACAGCAGAAAAAGGGTTCAAGGAACTCTCGTGTGGTATTAGAGTAAAACCCCAAGGGAAGGGGTTTACTGTCTGAAGAGTGTTTTGGAGACAGCAAGGTTAAGGCTGGTTTTAGACTTGGAACCACCACTGGCTGAGTTGGACTCGACTAAGACATACCGGGTACATAGTTTCTTGGTTTACGAAAACCAAGGCCTTGAGGCGGACGCGCCTAATGTGAGAGGGGACCTCTGGAGGTAAAAGCAAGTCAAAGGGGAATAGATAATGGTACCGTGAGTGAGAGAGAGAGAGAGAGAGCTGAACACTTTTCCAGTTACGCTAAAAGTGGGCTCCGGCAAGAGCAAACAAAGGGAGAGTCCACACAGAATTTGGAATGGCGAACCAAAAATACAATACATGTTAAATAATTCCGGCCCAGAATGAGTAAAGCAGTTAGAATTGTGGATTAAGGAATGCGGTTTTCTGGAGGAAGGAAGTTTTAGTAAAATACAGCTGGAAATATTAAGGTTGAGGTAGGAGGAGAGAGAGAAGGAGACAAGGAAGGGAAAATAGAATCTATGAATTGGAGTACTTATAGTATGTGGAAGGCTGAATCTGGTGTCAAAGAAAGGAAATCTTAAGTAATGGATAGATCAAATACACGTACAAACACCAGCGCACATGCGGAAAACAACCTAACGAAGCTGTACAGTGTCTTAAGTCTCTTTCAGACCCTGACCTTGATGACTGCCCTCCGAGACCTGCAGCCCCCCTACGAGATCCGCCTGGTAAAAGTTGCACGTCAGCAGCCACCGCCTCAGGGCACCGATAGCAAGCCATACCCGCAACAAACCGAAGCAAGAAGACCAAAGGAAGGACGACCACTCCAATATGGAAAGGCAGCCAAGGCCTGTCCATGATCATCCCCCGACGGATGATGAGTCAGACGCTGAGGGTACTGGCGTACGATCATCTAACCAGGTCGTTCTGCCAGCCTCAATGGTTGAAGTTGCAGGTACAGAAAGGCGCCCAGTGTTGGCCCACCAGCCATGGACCATGAAGGATCTGGAACGTGCCTATGGGCAGTTGCCTGACCCACGCGAGGTTGGAGCAAATAAGAAGTGACAAAGTTCTGTACTGTGTTCCGTCCAATGTCACATGAGATGAGACGTCTCCTGGGATGAAAACTAGGTGCCAATGTCACCAAAATCAAATATACCTGGCCAGCTGCAAACGTCCATGCCAGAGCAGCCAACCCGCAAGTGGAAGAGAAGGGAGACTTCAATGCTTTTGTTGCAGCACTGGCAACCGCCTGTAGGGAGGCATTCCCAGTGTGAATGGACATGACCAAAATTGCAATGTGAAAACAAGAGGAAGGTGAGTCAGTGTCCCAGTACCTTACGTCCTTTAAATCTGATGAGTAGGGATCTCATAGGGAGACTGGTATTGGACTTGTTCAGTACCCCTACCAGCTTTCAGGTAATTCAAAGGGAACATTTACCAGTGCAGGCTATAAAATATGACCCACGACCCCTGATGTATGTCTATGAATGGCGATTAGCCCAGAGAGCGATAAGTTCAGTGAGCGATTCACTCACCCTGGAAGCAAGCAACCATGTTAATCCTACTAACACCGATTTTCTTGCTGGAGATATGCTGCACTGCACAGCACACATACACCGTGATGGCCCTGATGAACCATATGAGAAGGATTGGTTCAGGAGATTGGTTAAACCAGATCAGTTGTTATTGTGCGAATTTTATTAGAGTGATCACAGATGTGCCGTCAGTGTGAACTTATCTATGTTATCTGTAACAGCAATTAGACCCTATCGTTTTGATGTGGAAGGCTCCGCTCCTCACGTGTCACTGGCGAAGGCGTCTAGTAACGGGTGGCAGGATTTGGGACCATGGGTGTTAAAGGCACAAAGAACGGAAGGTTGGGTCTTCAGGGACGATGTGGGTGTCTGGCACAATACAGATATGCGAACATATAAGAAGAAACTAAATTGGCTTACTCAGGCAGATCGAACAGTCCAGGTAACGCCCGCTAGCCCTGAGAAGCTTAGGGAGATAGCCTGGCGTTTCCCTAAGTTAGAAGTCTCTGACCCAAAATTAAAAATGGTCCCAACTGAGTTGTGGACAAAGGGCAAACATGATGTGGGGCTCATACAGGGCTGTGAGCCCATAAGGATAACCCCTAAGTCTGAGTATCATCCTTGAAGAGCACAATACACATTAAAACTCAAGGCCAAAAAAGGAAATACTCCAGCCTTTGAATCCCTCCTAAAGGCTGGAGTGATAATCCCCTGTGAGAACTCACCGGTGAGAACCCCCATTAATCCAGTCAAAAAGGAAACATTCCTGGTGAACCAGAGGAATGGGGAATTGTTCAAGACCCGCAGGCAGTCAATAACGCAGTTGTCCCATGTGCCCCAAAAGTTCCCAACCCCTATAGAATATTGGCTCAAATTCCACCTGACAGGAAATGGTTCTCTGTTGTGGATTTAGCAAATGCCTTCTTTAGTGTACCAGTGCACCCAGATAGTCAATTCTGGTTCGCTTTTTCATTCAAAGGGAAATCATATACCTTCATGCGAGGTTACTGTGAGTCCCCCACCATATATAATGGGGCTCGGCGCAGGAGTCTGGAGAGTCTTCTACAAACTGCTTCTGCAGTATGTAGATGACTGCTTGATAGCGGCACCAACAAAGGAACAATGTGGAAGGAGACCCTTGCTTTGCTCTGCCATCTAGCGCGGGAAGGGCACAAAGCCAGTCTTGCAAAGCTACAATTTGTGCAACAACAGGTGAAATTCTTAGGTCACCTAATATCTCAATAAGGGAAGGCCATTGGTCAAGACAGAGTTCAAACAATTCCGAACCCAAACAAGCCTTTTGTACAAACGGTAGATGAGAAGCGTGGCTACATGACATCTGTGCTGTTGCAGGATCATGGGGGAGGATTGAGGCCGGTAGCATATTTTTCAGCTAAACTAGACCCAGTAGCAGCAGGATTGCCTAAATGCCTGTGAGCTGTGGCTGCAGCTGAAAAGGCTGTTGTAGCATCCAGGGATATAGACGGCTATGGTAAATTAAACCTTCTGGTCCCACATGCAGTATCCTTACTACTTTCCGAGTAAAGGACCGCAAACATGTCAGCAGCACGTTGGCTCTGATACAATACTGTGTTATTGAAGATACCTAACGTTACAATAAAGCGATGTAACGTCCTTAACCCTGCTAGCCTTCTCCCCACAGAAGGAGATGGAGACCCACACGACTGTGTTGCTGTAACTAATGAAATTTGCAGCCCCAGACCAGATTTTCAGGATTCACCATATCAGAATCCAGATATGGAGTTTTTTGTTGATGGGTCAGCATTCATGAGGAAGGAGACAGGCCAAAATGGTGTTGGGTATGCTGCAGTGACTATCTACGAGGTAGTCAAAGTGGGATCACTCCCTTCTTATCTGTCAGCGCTAGCAGCAGAGCTGATTGCCTTGACTGAGGCCTGTAAATTGGCTGAGGGAAGGACAGTGAATATTTACACCGATAGCAGATATGCATTCGTGGTTGTACATGATTTTGGAACCCTGTGGAAACACAGGGGCTTTTTGACCTCCACAGGAAAACCCATCACACACCGCGACCTGATTTCCGACTGACTGGAAGCGGTCCTGTTGCCTAAATCAATCGCTGTGTGTAAGTGTGAAGCCCACACAAAAAATAATGATTTTACTTCGCAAGCCAATGCAAGGGCAGACTCAGCAGCAAAAACGGCACTCCAGCAGCCGCCAGCTGAGCGGATTGACATGAGTATGACAAAACTTTGTACCCCAACAGCAGATGTACGGGAGTTACAGTCACAGGCCACACCAGAAGAAAAGCGTGAGTAGACAAAAGCAAGATGCAGTGTGAGGGAAGGGGTATGGTGCGGTCCCAATGGTAAACCCATCTACCACGATCATTATTTCCATTCTATGCCAAACTGACACACGACTTTCCTCATTCCTAAAGAAGGGCTCATGCCCGAAACGTCGATTCACCTGCTCCTTGGATGCTGCCTGACCTGCTGCTCTTTTCCAGCAACACATTTTCAGCTCTGATCTCCAGCATTTGCAGTCCTCACTTTCTCCCAAACTGACACACGGTAAGGACCATGTGTCAAAAGGGGGGATGTACGAAAGTATTTGGGCACACTGGTACACTAAGGGATTTACTCATTAATCCCAGAAATATTGTGAGTGTTGTGTTATCTGTGCCGCGAAAAATGTGGGGAGGGGAATACAGATGAGTCAGGCAGCACACCCCCAACCCCAACAACCTTTTGCACATTTACGGATAGGTTTCATTGAGCTAACGCCCAGCGAAGGGAAAAGGTATTGTCTGATAATACTTGATATGTTTTCCAAATGGGGGGAAGCGTTCACCACCCTAAACAGGATGCCAGTGCAGTAGCGAAGGCTTTGCTAACTGAGATAATTCCGAGATGGGGCATCCCTGAAAGGATCAATAGTGACAATGGGACACCATTTGTCAATAATGCCTTCCAGCAAATCATTGATTACTTGGGAATAAACATGGGACAACACTGTGCCTATCACCCAGTGAGCGGTGGGGCAGTGTAAAGAGAAAATGCTACCCTAAAAAAATAAATTGACAAAATGTTGTGAGGAACTAAGGGTGACATTGACAAAGGCACTTCCGATTGTGCTAGTGTATATGAGATCGAGGAGGAGAGAAATAGATAATCTTAGCCCGTTTGAGATTTTTTTTTGGTAGACCGCCCAACACAGGAATGGGCCCAAGACCTAAGGTAAGACAGATAACAGGCCGCTGTGAGGATGAAATATTGTGTTACTGTATAAAACTCTGTTGCACTCTTGTCTCAAATACAGAATCAAGTGAAGGCAGCACTATCCCAACCAACAGGAGGGAAGCTGCATGATCTAGTTCCGGAAGAATGGATAGTGGTGAAATACTTCAGGAGGAAAAACTGGAAGGTGAAGAGATGGCTGGGACTGTTTCAAGTGCTCCTTGTCACACAGACAGCAGTTAAGGTGGAAGAAGAGCCACGTGTGTACACGCCAGACATTACAAGCGTGTAGCTGTGCCTGAGGAGATATCGGACAGCACCAGAACCAATTAAGTGCAAGCAGTGATTAGAAGCCTCATACAAATATGGGGCTGCTGCAGCTCACACATGGACTGTGTATAGAGCACACCAGAGCAAGTGAGGGTACCACCATAAAGATGTGTTTCGAGTAGGTGGTATCTGAGGAAAGGCCCGGTGTTTCCTAAACATTTTCTGATGTATAGCTATTACGGCTTTGTATTTCTTTGCAGTTGTTGCTGTAGTTGGCCTGTTTGTCATAAAATGACAAAAAGGGGGACAATGTAATGGAAAATTGTGAAATTAATTATCCATTTACTGTGAAATTGAAAGAGAATGTTTTTCTTTAATTAAATGCTGTACTGAGCTTTGTAAACGATGCTTTGATAAAGGGTTGCAGTAAGCTTATCTCTGTGTGAATTCTGTAAACATTCTACTTGACCTTGCGATAGTCGAACTCAGTGAAGGTTGAAGAATCATTATGTCTGAAAAACCTGGGAGTTGCCCTTGAGAGTGTGATAAGGATCACTATAACGCAAGCATCTGTACAATGTTTCAGTGCTCTTTGCATTAAGGCATCTGGCTTATTGTAGTGAGTCAATCCTGCAGGATTCAAAATAAAGATCCTTTCTTTGCTCCTCCTAATAGTTGAGTAGATTTAATTTCCACAACAATGACCCTTGATTGTATTTTAGTTGAGAAAATCTGCAGCATCATCTTCATTGATCTGCTCTGATACTAGCTTAATAAACTGACCTTTCTTGTCTATACATGTGTTTGCCATTTGCGTCTCTATTCTAGTTGCTTCTTGTAAATCAATGTTTCTGAGGAACAAGTTATTCTCCCCAAATGGTAGACTCTAGAAGTATCCTCAATATTTTAATTATATTATATTGGCTATTCTTTATTACAGGGTTTGTCTTTTTTTTTGAAAATAGATGGTAATTGAAAACTCTTCACTCCTCTGACCACACTTCCATATCTACGGAGCATTAACTAGTTAAGATCAATCACTTTACTGTTGTGTCCATTCCTCAGAAACACTCAGATATCCCATCCAGACTGAGAAAATGTATTAATTTACCATGTTATAAAATAAATTGGTTTGAATGGGGTTAAGTGAACCTGCTCATTCAATGATTGTAGTTAATGTCAGTCTCCATGCATCAAATTATTTCACTGAAAGGTTTACTTCCTATAATAAGGGGGTCTTACAATATTATCACATAGTATCAGTAGGAACTTCATTTTCAGCACTAACTAGGATCAACAGTTCAAGAGCGAGGGAGAGAAGAGATCAGAGTCTGAGAACAATGCACTAGAGTGTTCCAACAATGGACCAGAACATGAGAACAATAGACTGGAATGTTCCAATACTGACCAGGGGTTTACATTTGGGTCTTCACAATCTTCCTCAAGATTGGGTGGACCTTAAGAGTGCTTTGGCTGATTCAAGCTGATTTCTATCCTCTCCTCACTATTATTCCTGGTAAGTCTTTCTATCTGACTATGAATTCAATAAACTTTGTTGAACTAACTTACTGTCCTCATAATTTAAATACTGAAAAAAAGGAATCCGTTGCCATGACTTCTGTCCACAAACTCCATTCCTAACCAAGCAATTTTAATGCCAATGTCTGAAGTGGAGTCAAACTGCTTATAACTCCAACAAGTCCTTCGGCTCTAAGCTGATGTCTATTTCCATATTCTCTCCATTACCAATCCTTTTCACAATCAACTCCGCAATATCTTAGGTCTCCCATTTTGTCTCAGTCTAGCTGCTGAATAAACCATCATCTGCACCTTTGTTACATCCAGATTCAACTGCTCCTATTCTCTTCCAGCCACAAATAATTTGATCAGAAATGTTGAGTGTTGTCCCTGAAAGGTGCTGACTTCAGGAGAGTTAGTGGGATTGTGATAATATCACTACACTTGCAATCAGAGCTCCAGGCTATTACTGTGGATTGTCAGAGCTTTTTCCCAGGAAACTAATCTCAATTACAAGGGAACTTAGTTTTAAGGTAAGAAGGGAAAGTTTAAAGGAGATGTGAGGCAGTTTTTTTACACAATGGTGATAAGTGCTTGAAATGCGCTTCCGAAATGGTGGAGGTGGATACTATTGCAATTTCTTGAATAGGTAAGGAATCAAGGGATATGGACCATGAAAAGATAAATGATTTTTCATTTGGAAAGGCATCAAGTGTGAGCACAGTCTTAGTGGGCCGAAGGGCCTGATCCTGTGCTGTACTGTTCTTTATTCATTATTCTCTGTTTCCTCTATAGTTTAGATTAGATTAGATTACTTACAGTGTGGAAACAGGCCCTTCAGCCCAACAAGTCCACACCGACCCATTCCCTTACATCTATCCCTTCACCTGTTGAGGTTTGGTAGTTCTTCAAAAACGAGCAACAACTACCAATTTCCGAGCACCGTCCCACAACTCATCCACTTTATCCTCAATTACAATATCTTCCCCGTTGACAACAGGTTCTTCATCCAGACGCACGGTTCAACTACAGGGACCAAATTTGCACCTCAATTGCCAACATCTTTAGGCACAAGTCTGAACAAGATTTATTCTCTACGCAGGACCTCCAACCAACACTATACACCAGGTACATCAACGACATTTTCTTCCTCTGGACCCATGGCGAGGAGTCACTGATAAAACTACACAGTGATATCAACAAGTTTCATCCCACCATCAAACTCACAATGGACTACTCTCTACTGTCTCATTCTTGGACACATGTACCTCCATCAAGGATGGGCACCTCACTCTACCGCAAACCCACAGATAACTTCACAATGTACACTTCTACAGCTTCCACCCAAAACATATTAAAACAGCCAGCCCCTATGGACAAGCCCTACGCATACACAGAATCTGTTCCGATGAGGAAGAGTTGTTTAAAAGAGTTGCATCACCTCCTTGGTACACTGTGCAGTACGCTCTAAGTTCTGTATACAAGTTTCTATGCAACTCTTTAGAGGGGCTGAATTCTGTATTCCTGTGCCTCAGTAATCGCCTTGAGGAATTCTGTCAGAGACGTGTTGTGTGACATTACACGGGAGGTAGGAGCACCAGTTGGCCATTCGGTCCCTGCTACACCATTCAGACAGATCAGAGCTGATCTGACTGTGGCTGAACTCCCTGTCCATCTCTGTTCCCAATAAACATGGGCTTCCTTGACCATCAAGGAGCTACTGAGCTCAGCCTTGAATATCTTCACTGCTCCCTGCAGATGACTATGCAACAGTTAGCATGACCCTCAGGACAAAGGTGCATCCTCACCTCAATCTGAAATGGGAGTACCCTTACATTTAAAGCGATTATCTTTGCACCAAATCACCTCCTACTTATGACATGATGCACAACAAATAAGAGCAGACGTAGACCATTCAATCCCCTCAAACCTGACCCACATGAGCACTGGCTGTCTCGTTGATCAAATATCTATCAAATTCAGACTTCACTGCTCTCTGAGTAACACATTATCAGATACATCAGTATCTCAGTCTGAAATGGAAGAGGCCACATTTTCAAACATTCTACAGTTCCGCTAGTTCTACACACCTGCACGGGGAGAGCCATCCTCTCAGCATCCACCCTGTCAAGTCTTCTCAGGGTCAGTTATGTCTCAATATGATCATGTCTATTTCTGCGGAACATTAAAGGTTATACATCCAAACTGCGCAACATTCCCACATAGGATGAACTCGTCATCCCAGGAATTAACTGAGTGAGCTGTGTCCATACACTTTCTCATGTAATTAAATTCTTTCTGAGGTAAGGAGATTAAAAAAGCCTCATACAGTCCTCCAGCTGTGATCTCAGTAAAACTGAGAACAGCTGCAGCAACGCTTCCTCCATGAATGATTCCTTGCAAGAAACACTAAAATTGAGACAAGAGCTCGAGGACACTTGATTTGTTAAGTCTTAAATAAGGCAACTTTGATTAGTTACAGAGATGAAGAGATTTTTCTCCTTTTCTCAGAATGCTGTGAGACATAGAATTACAGACTAGAATCCTTACAGTGCACAGGATGCCATGTAGCCCCTCAAGTCCGCACTGAACTCAGGCCCAGCACGCCAACCCTATCCCTGCATTTCCCAGAGCTAATCCAAATAACTTGCACAATCCTGGTCACTCTGGGGCAAATGTGCCATGGTCAATCATCTAAACTGCACATTTTCGGACTGGAGTACTAAGTAGAAACCCATGCAGACACAGGGAGAATGTGCAAACTCCACTCAAACTGTTGTCCCAGACTGGAATCAAGCCCATGTCCCTGGCGCTGTGAGGCAGCAGTACTAATTATTAAGGTACTGTAGCCTTACCTCCAAATTAATGTATAATTTGTTTGCTTGCCTTCCTCACAGTTAATGCAATGATGATCGTCATGCTGCTTGATAAAGATTGTGGATTGTCTCCATGTGATACCCGTAACTTGGTGGCCATGGTAGTGGCAGGTCGACTGGTCGTTATCCTCAACCTGATATTGAGACACATTCTGATTGTTTATTGAGAACACTGCAGTTTCCTATGGGGCATCCCTGTGTGTAATATCTATGCCGTCCTGCTTTATATCAGTCGGACGGTCCTTTCTGGTTTGCCATCACTTTCACCTTCGATTGATTTGTGGCCATTTGTTGCCAGAGCTGAAAATTAAATACTGCAGTTAGAACACTATTCTGGGAACAGCGACTGTGCTGAGCTGTTTAAAGAACATCTTCTGGTATTTTATGCTCCCAGCTCAGTTTTGGCTGGATAATGCCCTCTGGCTTTGTGATATAACAATCGGTGTTTATTACTCAAGTTTGGATCATAATTGAGTTCTCCACCACATTCTAACCCTGACTTTCCAATTTCCCCTGATTCTGCTGCTCAATGTTTTCATCATCAGACACATGTTAATGACCAGCAGAGCCCGCAGGAGACCAGTGGAGGGTCTCACAGGGACACCGAAATGCAAAGATGAAGTAAATCCATCTTGTTACTGTTCGTGTTAACAATGTATTCAATATGGAGCCAAATGTTTGTGATAGGCTATTGGTCTACATAACTACATGGATTGTGCTGGAATTGGGATTCATGATGCAGTTTCTCAGTTGCTGCATGGCATTTTTGCCATGACACTGACAAAGTTCAGGCAGCAACTGAAGAAGGTGCTGAAATGTTCCCTTACTGAAATCAATGAATGAATCAATCAAATTCATTTGGTGTGCACTTATTGGGCCGAACGGCCTGTTCCACACTGTAGGAATTCTATGACGACATAGATGTGTCAGTGTTGGACTGGCCAAAGTTAAAAATCACACAGCATCTGGTTATAGTCCAACGGGTTTTTTTGGAAGCACACTAGCTCTCGAGAGCTTCATTGGGTAGCTAGTGGGGCAAGATCATGGAACACAGAATTTACTATAAATTCGGAGTCCTGTGATCCTGCTCCACTAGCTACCTGTTGGAGGAGCAGCGTCCAGTCAGTCCAGGTTTTTCTCATTTTAATTCAAATTCAATGAAGCAGTCTATCACAACGATAACAGACTGAGGACAGGTGACTGAGGTGTCATTGGAGAGCACTTTGGGGCCAGTGACCAAAGTTTGATTAATTTTAAAGTAGCAATGGTTTTGTGTGTGGGAAATCATTTCACACGAACTTGACTGATTTTTTTTGAAGCAGTAACAAAGAGGATTGATGAGGGCAGAGCAGTGAACGGGATCTGTATGGACTTCAGTAATGCGTTTGACAAGGTTCCCCATGGAATACTGGTGTTTGACAAGGTTAGCAAGCTTAGATCATATGGAATACAGGGAGAATTAGCCATGTGAATTGGCTCAAAGGCAAGAGGTGATGGTGTAAGGTTGCTTTTCAGACTGGATGCCCCTGCCCACTGATGTGCTACAAGGATCGGTGTAGAGTCCACTGCTTTTCATCATTTATATAAATGATTTGGATGCAAACGTAGGAGGCTTAGTTAGTTAGTTTGCAGATGGCAACAAAATTGGAGGTGCAGTGGACAGTGAAGAAGGTTGCCTCAGATTACAATGGGATCTTGATCAGATGGGCCAATGAGCCGAGGAGTGGCAGTTGGAGTTTAATTTAGATAAATACGAGGTGCTGCATTTTGGAAACGCAAATCAGAGCATGTCATATCCACTTAATGGTAAGGGTGTGCTTCTGAGCAAAGAGACATTGGAGTGCAAGTTCATAGTTCTTTGTAAGTAGAGTTGCAGACAGATAGGACAGTGAAGAAGGCATTTGGTATGCTTTCATTTATTGGTCAGAGGATTGAGTATAGGAATTAGGAGGTCAAGTTGTGGCTGTACAGGACATTCGTTTGGCCACGTGTAATTTTGGTCTCCTTCCTATCGAAGAATGTTGTGAATCTTGAAAGGGTTCAGAAAAGATTTACAGAGATATTGCCAGGGTGGAGGATTTGAGCTATAGGGAGAGGCTGAAATAGGCTGGGGCTGTTTTCCCTGGAGCGTCAGGGGCTTCTCAAGTTTCATAAAATCATGAGGGACTTGGATCGGACAAAGTCTTTTTCCTGGGGTGAGAGAGTACCAAATTGGAGGGCATAGGCTTAGAGTGAGAGGGAAAGATGTAAAATGGACCTAAGGAGACAACATTTTCACATAGAGGATGGCGTGTGCATGGAATGAGCTACCAGAGGAAGTGATGGAGATTGGTACAATTACAGCATTTAAAAGGCATCTGGACGGGTATATGAATAGTAAAGTTTAGATGGATATGGGTCAAGTGCTGGCAAATGAGACGAGATTAGGTTAGGATATCTGGTTGTCATGAATGAGTTGGACAGAAGGGTTTGTTCCCATGCTGTACATCTCTATGACTAAGTGCAGTATAACAGAGCATTCAGGGCTCCCTTAATGACAACAAGTGAGTGTTTGCACTGTGGTGATATTTGCACTCTAAATCTACACATCTGTACATGACAAACACCTCAAAGTACAGAGACCAGGAGGGCAATCTGTCAAGACTTGAATTCTCTAACCAGAGACTGTGAGAACGGGAACATTTCTGGGGGTGGGGGGGGGGCATGGTAGATGGATGTAGCTTCACAAATCAAAACACGTGTATCCTTCAGTTCCTTTGTTTTAAAAAAAACTTTCTCAGTTAAACTGACTAACAGTTCCAGTATCCACTGTCGTTTGTGGAAGAGAGTTCCAAACCTTTCCCATCCATTGTGTATGGAAGTGCTTCCTAGCATTTCTCCTGAACGCTCTGGCTCTTATTCTCAGACTGCCTCCCTCGTTAGAGAATTGCCAGCCAATGGAAATCATTTATCTTTTGCTGTTAATGTCTTGGAGGACTTCACTCAGATCAACCCTTAACCTTCAAGATTCTTGTGAACACAGGCTTCATTTGTATATAAAAAAACAGAAATTGTTCAGCAGGTCTGGCAAGCATCTGTGAGAGAGAAAGTAGAGTAAATGTTTCAAGTCCGGAGACCCTTCTTCAGAACTAAGTTGCATGATCTCCCTTCATACCTTCAGAACATATGAAACCAGAACAGATGACAGAATACTAAAGTCAGGAAATTCTGCAGTAGCAGTGACTTTGGGAGTATCTGTCAATGGAAAATTGTACCATGAATTCTGCTCACTGGATTGTTATCACTGTTCTGGGGTCTGGATATGGCTGACCAGTCAATGAGATGGCGACGTTGTTGTTCAAAAGGTAATACCAGAGAGCAGATCAGCAGCAGATTAAACTAAGTCCAAATGTCTTTGTGCCACACCAGAAACGCCAATAATAGCAAGGATGGTGTAGAACACCTTCTCCACCTGCTGAGTTGGTCGATGTATTTTTCCATGTGAGGTGATCTGTCCCTTCAGGCAGCTGACAAGCTCCTTGTTTGAAACTCTGGGCTGATGCATTCCCAGAGATGCTGCCTTATACTGTCTGAAAGCTCCTTTGGGAGATTGACAAGACAGCATTGCTCAGCTTTGTGTCAAAACTCTGACAATGAACAAACTAATACAATAACAAGTTTAATCCCAATTATGAAGGAACATTGCTGTTTAGTATAACATAATGAAATAACAAAAAACAGAACCTGGAATCTCTCAGCAATAATGCTGCCCACACAAATACCATGAGCCCCATCACAAGATCACAAATGATTTCAACCAATGCTGCATCGATCCAGTTTATTCCATGTGTGAAAATATGTCTCAGAGCTGATCTTCTGTTCTCTAGAGTAGGAGCTGCCCTCTTTAATCAAGAGCATTTCACTCACTGATGGAAATGCAATTCTTCTTACACACTAAATGTGTGCATTACTGCCAAGGTCAGCATTTATTCCTCATCCATAATTACCCACGTTCCGGAGGCTCATGAAGGGCTTTCCTGGAGGAAGGGGACTGAGTGAACAAGACGGGCTTCCAACAATGGAGGTTTCACTGATGTCACTCTTATTGTCATTCTTCATCCTTCCCAAAGGGCAACTAGGGACGAGTAATAAACACTGGCCCAGCCAGTGATGCCCACATCCCATCAATGGATAAGAATAAAGTGATAACACTGGGAGTTCCACCCACCTTATAGCCCCTGGTCTGTATTCATCAGGATCATACCCATGTGTTGGGATATGTGCCTTTTCCAAACTACAATCATAACCACCGGTATCCCAGGATATATCAAGGTGAGTGCAGTTAGGACCACAGCTTGATGTGAGAGGAGCCAAATTCATGGATGACAGGCTATGGGCATGTGATGGTATGGCCTGTTCCTTCACATTTCTTAAGAGTGGTCCCTGTCAATGTCCCCTCTATCTCCACAGTATGTGAGAGGAAGATATGAGAAGCCATCCAAATACAATTTTTATATAATTCTGTTAATTTGGACGTCATCCTAACTTTGTCACATGGGATAATTGGAATCCCTAGCACTGAGAGTATCCTTGCAGTTGCCATTAAACCGGACCTTGGTGAGTTGTCGTAATTGGGGTGGACGATGGCTCAGTGGTCAGCACTGCTGCCACACAGCACCAGGGACACGGGTTCAGTTCCAGCCTTGTGCGACTCTCTGTGTGGAGATTGCACATTCTCCCCGTGTCTGCACATAGGCCAAAGATGTGCAGGTTAGATGAATCGGCCATTCTAAATTGTCCATAGTGTCAGGTGCAATGTCAGGGGTAAATATAGGGTAGGGAAATGAGTCTGAGTGGATTACTCTTCGGAGTGTCGGTGTGGACTTGTTGGGCTGAAGAGCCTGTTTCCATATTGTAAGGAATGTAATTTAAACTGACAGTGAGAGGTATTGGTGTGGGTCTTCTGGAACAAATGTTTACACTGCTTGTCACAAATCTGCTATGGGACTTTCCCTTGGCTGGCCTGTCTGAACTTCTCCCTCATCCTGTTCCTGCAGATACTGCACAGGGTGTCCCAGCAGTAATGACTGCGGGCAACGAAACTGCATTGTGTGCAGTATCTACAGCACAGAGATCCAGAGATGGAGAGCTGCAGGAAGCCTGTGATTTTGCTCTTCACCATCTCTAGGGCCTTCATTCTCCTGTTGTTCATCTATGGTTTAAGTTTCTTACATTATGTTATTCCAGGACTCCATCCTGAAGATTATTCGCCTTTCCTGCATAACTTCGCAAAACCTGGTTATATGTGCTGCAGATCCCTAATTTGGTGCATAAACAGATTTATTTATGTAGCAAAATTATCTCGGTTCAGAGTGAAGATCAGTTGAGTCATAGAGATGTACAGCATGGAAACATACCCTTCGGTCCAACCCGTCTACGCCGACCAGATATCCCAACCCAATGTAGTCCCACCTGCCAGCACCCAGCCCATATCCCTCCAAACACTTCCTATTCATATACCCATCCAAATGCCTCTTAAATGTTGCAATTGTACCAGCCTCCACCACGTCCTCTGGCAGCTCATTCCATACACGTACCACCCTCTGCGTGAAAATGTTGCCCCTTGGGGTCACTTTTATTTCTTTCTCCTCTCAACCGAAAACTAATTCTGGACTCCCCGACCCCAGTGAAAATACTTTGCCTATTTACACTATCCATGCCGCTCATAATTTTGTAAACCTCTATAAAGTCACCCCTCAGCTTCTGACACTCCCGGGAAAACAGCCCCAGCCTGTTCGGCCTCTCCCTATAGCTCAAATCCTCCAATCCTGGCAACATCCTTGTAAATCTTTTCTGAACCCTTTCAAGTTTCACAACATCATTCCGATAGGAAGGAGACCAGAATTGCACGCAATATTCCAACAGTAGCCTAACCAATGCTCGGTACAGACGCTGTTTTGAAGTGAGAAATTGTGGCAGGTGATTACATGATGTTATCAGAATCCACTCACCAAACAAATGATTGGCCTCTATTTTTCAGCATCAAGCTTCTAGTTTCTTTGGGCTGCTTATCCATTGCAGTCTCATCTGAAATTTCCTGCCATTGGTTACAACGCAGAGGTCGACCCTCTCTGTTAATTAGACCAAACACCAAGATAGTCTTGGTTCAGCCTGTAATCTGTTAAAATATGAGGCACAGAGAACTCCAAAATATCATTATTTAAGGAAAATGACAATTATTTTCAAAACTCTAATAGTGAACACTAAGCAACAACTGTTCACAAATCCAAATCCCCTTTTTTAACTACTTAGTATCTGACTCCAACTGCACAAAAACACACTGTTCCAATTATTAAACTGGACACTTATTAAGCATTGCATTGACTTAATCTCAAGACCAAAGAGGTTCTTCTGTTTTCAATCCTCTGGCTGCTGATCTCGTTGGGCCGCCTTGTCTCTTTTTTTCAGTGTGAGAAGGTTTTACATGAAAAGGTACCTTTGGGAGAAATTGTTTTCTAATTTCTTTGAGAGGAAGATGTGAGATGGGCATTTAGCTTGAGAGCTCGACAGTAGTTGCTCGCTATTCGGTGGCAGTTACTCTCCCTCATACTTCTAAAATACTGGATTTATATAACACCCATGACTCATTAAATTCTTATAGTCAGTATCAAGGTGTCAAAACAATCAAACCAAATGGTTTCTGGTATCCTGGGCATAATTTAAACTAATTGGGTAAATTGAAATTGTGGTCAAAACAGCAACTAAACCTCAGGTAATTTGAACATGTATCTATTTTGGAACAGCTCCTCTCTCAGCTGGCAACCGTTGCTTTACTGGAAATTCAAAAAGCACTTTCTATCTTGCAGTGAACATATATTCTGTTGATTTTGGAACAATATAAATTCGTTGGTTACAGTTCCAGATACAGACTGTATCTTCTTCTGTACTGTCACCAAAAAAGCAGATGCACCAACACTGCAACAACTGGCTCACTGACTTTTCCCTACTGAACACTGCAATCACCCCTTCCCTGACTAATCCCGACTCAACACTGCTACCACCCCCTCACTAACTAATTCCCTACCCAACACTGCAATCTCCCCCTCCCTGACTGATCCCTACCCAACAATGTAATCACCCCCTCCTGACTGATCCCTACCCAACACTTCAATCTCACCTCCTCACCTCACCTACTGATCCATACACATCACTACACTCAATCCCTCCCTGACTGATGCCTACACAATAAAGTAATCTCACCCTCCCTAACTGATCACTACCCCACACTGCAATCACCCCATCCCTGACTGATTCCTATCCAACACAGTAATCTCCCTCTTCCTTATTGATCCCCATCAACACTTCAATCTCACCCTCTCCAACTGATCCCTTCCTAACACTGCACTCACCTCCTCCCTGACTGATCTCAACCCATCACTATAATCACCCACTCCCTGACTGATCCCTCCCCACAATTGCAATCTCAACCTCCCTGACTGATCCCTACACCACACTACATTCACCCCCTCACTGACTGATCCCGACACATCACTGAATCAGCCACTCCCTGACTGATTTGGACACAAGAAAGTAATCACCCCCTTCTTGCCTGATCCCTACCCAGCACTGCAATCACCCCCTTCCTTCGTGATACCTACAATGCACGCACCCACCCCCCGGAAGATTAGATCGCATGGAATCTAGGAGGCGTTGGCAAACTGAGTACACAATTGGCTTGATGGTAGGAAGCAGAGGGTAACAGTCAGACTGAAGACTTGACACTAGTGGTGTGCCTCAGCAGTCATAGAATCCCTCCTCTGTGGAATCAGGCCCTTCAGTCCAACAAGTCCACCGGCTCTCTGAAGATTATTCCACCCAAACCCACTCCCCTAAGTTATTACTCCACATTTACCCCTGATTAATGCAACTTACTTACACATCCATGAACACTATAGGCAATTGAGCATGGCCAAGTTACCTGACCTGCACATCTTTGGATTGTGGGAGGAAACCGGAGCACCCAGAGGAAACCCACGCAGACACGGGGAGAACGTACAAACAATGTTGAGGTGGCATGGTGGCTCAGTGTTTGCCACTGCTGCTTCACAGCGCCAGGGACCCGGGTTCGACCCCAACCTCCGGTGACTGTATGTGTGGAGTTTGCACATTCGCCCTGTGTCTGCGTGGGTATCCTCTGGGTGCTGCGGTGTCCTCCCACAATCCAAAAATGTGCAGACCAGATGAATTGGCCATGCTAAATTGCCCATAGTGCTAGATGCATCCGTCAAGGGTAAATATCGGGTAGGGAAAATGGCTCTGGGTGGGTTACTCTTTGGCAAGTCGGTGTGGACTTGTTGGGCCAAATGGCCTGTTTCCATACTGTAGGAATCTAACCCTAACAGTATCTAACCCACACAGACTATCCTGTGAGGTTGGAATTGAACCCAGATCCATGGTGCTGTATGGCAGCAGTGCTAGCCATTGTGCTGCTGAGCTGGCCAGTGCTAGGCCCATTACTGTTTCTTATCTATATCAATGATTTGGAAGAGGATGTATAAGGCATGATTAGTAAGTTTTCAGATTACATTAATATAAGTGAGGAAGGTTCTCAGCAATTGCAACAGGACCTTGATCAGCTGGGGAATTGGGTTGAGAAATGGCAAATGGAGTTTAATACAGACAAGTGCGAAATCTTGTATTTTGGAAAGTCAAATCAAGACAGGGGTTTCATGGTGAATGGTAGGGCCTGAAGGAGTGTAGTGGAACAGCGGGACCTTGGATTCCAGGTGCACAGTTCTATGAACTCAGGGATACAGGGCAGTGAAGAAGGCTTTTGGCACACTGGGCCCTTCATCAGTCAGGGTATGGAATATCGAAGTTGGGAAGTTCTGTTGTTGTTGTGCAGGATGTTGGTGAGGCCGCACTTGGAATATTGTGTTCAGTTTTGCCCACCTTGCTATACAAAGGATGTTATGAAACTGGAAACAGTACAGAAGAAACTTGCAAGGATGTTGCCAGAACTCAACTAGACAGATATAGAGAGAGGTTGGACAAGCTAGGACATTTTCTTTAGTGTGTAGGAGACTGAGGGGTCTCCTTATAGAAGTGTATAAGATCAATGGGAGGCATGGATAGGGTGAATGCACTCAGTCTTTATCCCAGGCTTGGGGAATCAATGATAAAAGGGCATCAGTTTAAGGTGAAAGGGGAAGATTAAAAAGGAACCCGAGGGATAACGCTTTTATCCAGAGGATGGTGCATGTATGGAATGAACTACATGTGGAAGTAGTCGAGGAGGATACATTTAATAATATTTAAAAACCACTTGGACAAATACATGGAGAGGAACGTATTGGAAGGATATGGGCAAAGTGCAGGGAAACGGGGTTAGTGTGGAAGGACCAGTTTGCGACAAAGAGCCTTTCTCCATGCTGTAGAATTCTATGACTCTATGAGTATACCCAGGTGTCCCATTATACAGAAGCAGCCAAAGCAATAGGAACACGAGCCGGTTCAAATGTGAAACAGCCCTGCAGAATTTGGCAGGAAGCCAGCCTGGCCTAGCAGCGAAGGATTCCTGGCACAGGAGCTGTGGTAACAAGCCCATAGAGAACTGGGGAAGGAAGCTGGAAAGCTCACTCCACTGCTGATAGCCTGGAGGACCCCCGGCTGGGATAAGGCAGCTGGGATCCAGTCACCCCCGGGAAACCTACAGGCTGTGACAGAGTTAGGTTTCCTAGACAATGAACAGGACAGAACATTGCAGGAAAGTCTCACCCATATGGGACGACTCCAGTTACAATTGTGAAGAGCCCAATCCAGTGAAAGGAGGGTCTCTGGGGATGAGGAGGCAGCCTCAGCTTACATTGACCATCTGGAAGGACATTGTAGGGAGCTCCAAGCAGCTGCATGGGTCCTGTACGCCTACAACACTGAGCAACACGCATCAGGCCCTAGCAGGAGGTGACGGGAGCAAATACAATCCCTAGGGAACCAGGGCTCGTCCCAGAATTGGATAATGTGTGCATTCGGGGTTCTACCTCCCCAGGGAGATAATGACAGGCCCCACACTGACACATCCACGCCCACCCACAGATCGGAATCCCTCCAGTCCACATCCCTGCCTTTCTCCCAGGGCACTACACCCTTTGCCGCCAGCCCTGACCCACAACCCAAACCAGATTCCATGAATATCAAGCAGCTGATGGTCTCACTCTGTACACAACAGTCATTCTAGCCACCCAGCAGATGGACAGCACCAAAAAAGGTCCCGTCTCAGACTCAGATACATCTTTGATTGAGATGTCATACCCGGACTGGACACTGATGATCAAACCAAATTCCAAATTAATCACCATGTGCCTTCGTCCAGCAGGCCATTCAGCCCTCCCTGAGAGCCAACAGCTAGGGAGGGGCATCCATGATGTAATGAAGGCAGCGGTCCTCATTGCTCGAGGGCAGGATAAAGCAGACCCTGCAGAGGCGCTACATAACTGCAGAACAACAAGGGGAATGCCCCTCTCCTCCCCCTCCCCCCTCCCACCGTCAGCATCATCTGGAGACTCTGGGTCCAATTTGTCTGGAATTGTGGGGCTATGAACTCCACCTCTCTTAGCGATGAGAACCTGGGCCCCACCCTTTGTCTCCCATGTGTCAGATAGAAGGAGAGACACCTGGGATTCGACCCCTCAGACGCCCCCTGTAATGAGGATTGGGCCCTCTGCTAATTAATCGATGAATAGGAAATAGACTTTAGGGATTTCCACATTGCGTTACAGGAGCTCAGGGATCACAGGCGATTTATGCAGTTTCCCCGAGAACGGGTGTATGGTAGTGAGCTATTGAGCACACAGCCCGGACAAGGGGTCAGAGTTCAGACAGTGATATCCCAGGAAGCCCACCAGGGAGAATTCCTCAGGAACTAAATTAAAAACGGACTGAGACCAGGAGTGAAGGCTCCTCCCCCAGCTTGTACCACACACACTAGGTTCTCGCAATGGACTAGTCACTAAACCCACAGGCAATACCTTGTTCACTAACATTTATCACAAACTGATGCCAATCATAATGAATGCATCAGGGATACAGTAACCAGAGTAGTGTCCTTCCCCATTAAAATGATTATGTTGCCACCTGACCCACAGTATAATGGGAAGAGGGACAGGGAAATATGAGGGAAAACCCAGAACAGCAATTAGCAGATGAAAGAAAAGGGAACTCCTTAATTATTTAGCCACAGTATACGAGTCCATTCACAGTGCTGGGGTGTTACCGGTCAGTACACTGACTTGGCTAATTTGGACAATAAACTCAGGATCCTGACCCAACAACTCTCGAACGAGCCTGAGAAAGACTGAATACAGAAAATCCAGATGTTTTTTTTTGCAGCAGAGAGTGGCAGGAGCTGGGCAGAAGTGAAGTCGGAGCACAGAGCTGGTCAGAAAGGTAAGTGATTGTTATTTAAGAACTTACCCCGACGCCAACGGTCTTTTCGCAGCAGAGTTATGGCAGCGCAGGCAGTGGAATGTTCCTCCTGCAGGATGTTTGAGGTAGGGGTGACCATCGATGTTCCTGCCGACTTCATCTGCAGGAAGTGCAGCCAGCTCCAGCTCCTCACAGACCGTGTTAGGGAACTGGAGCTGGAGTTGGATGAACTGAGAATTATTCGAGAGGCTGAGAGGGTGATAGATAGAAGCTACAGGGACATGGTTGCGCCAGAGAACAGAGGTACCTGGGTAACAGTTAGAGGTGGGAAGGGGAGGAAGCAGGCAGTGCAGGGATCCCCTGTAGTCATTCCCCTCAACAATAAGTATACCGCTTTGGATACTGTTGGGGGGGGGGGGGGGCTAGCAGGGGTAATCTGCAGTGGCCCGGATCTCTGGCATGAGGTCCGGCTCTGAGGCTCAGAAGGGAAAGGGGGAGAGAAGGAGAGCGCTAGTTATAGGAGACTCTATAGTTAGAGGGACAGGCAGGCGGTTCTATGGACATGGGCGAGACTCTCAGTTGGTTTGTTGCCTCCCGGGTGCCAGGGTCCGAGACGTCTCAGACCGTGTCTTCAGAAATCTTAAGGGGGAGGGTGGCAGCCAGAAGTCATGGTGCACATTGGCACCAACGACATAGGTAGGAATAGGGATGAGGAGGTCAATCAGGAGCTCAGGGAGTCAGGCTGGAAGCTAAAAGCGAGGACGGACAGATTCGTCATCTCTGGGTTGTTGCCGGTGCCACGTGACAGTGAGGCAAGGAATAGGGAGAGAATGCAGTTGAACACATGGCTGCAAGGATGATATAGAAGGGAGGGCTTCAGGTATTTGGACAATTGGACTGCATTCTGGGAAAGGTGGGACCTGTACAAGCAGGACGGGTTGCACCTGAACCAGAAGGGCAACAATATCCTGGGAGGTAGATTTGCTAGCACTGTTCGGGGGGGTAAACTAATTTGGCAGGGGGATGGGATCCGGACTTGTAGTCCAGCAAGGAGGTTAGCTGTTTTTCAGGATGTCCAAGAATGTAGGGAGGCTGTGGAGAAGGTAGCACTGACTGGGAATACTTGCAGACACAGAGATCGGTTCAAGTGTGTATACTTCAACGCAAGGAGTATCAGAAATAAGGTGGGTGAACTTAAGGCGTGGATCGGTACTTGGGACTACAATGTTGTGGCCATCACGGAAACGTCGATAGAAAAGGACAGGAATGGTTGTTGGAGGTTCCTGGTTACAGATGTTTCAGTAAGATTAGGAAGGGTGGTAAAAAAGGAGGGGGTGTGGCATTGCTAATTAGAAATGGTATAATGGCTGCAGAAAGGCAGTTCGAGGGGGATCTGCCTTTGGAGGTAGTATGGGCTGAATTCAGAAATAGGAAAGGAGCAGTCACCTTGTTGGGTGTTTACTATAGGCCCCTCAATAGCAGCAGAAATGTGGAGAAACAGATTGGGAAACCGGTTTTTGGAAAGGTGCTGAAGCCACAGGGTAGTAGTCATGGGCGATTTCAACTTCCCAAATATTGATTGGAAGCTCTTTAGATCAAGTAGATTGGACGGGGCGGTGCATGAGCCGTGTGTCCAGGAAGGTTTTCTAACTCAGTATGTTGATTGTCCGACCAGAGGGGAGGCCATATTGGATTTGGTACTTGGTCACGAACCGGGACAAGTGATGGGCTTTTTAGTGGGTGAGCATTTTGGTGATGTTGACCACAATTCTGTGACTTTCACCTTTGTTATGGAGAGAGATAGGTGCGTGCAACAGGGTAGGTTTTACAATTGGGGGAAGGGTAAATACGATGCTGCAAGTCAGGATCTGAGGAGCATAAGTTGGGAGCATAGGCTCAGGGAAGGATGTCGTTGAAATGTGGAACTTTTTCAAGTAACAGATACACCGTGCCCTTGATATGTATGTACCTGTCAGGTAGGAAATAGATGGTCGCGAGAGGGAACCTTGTTGGACGAGGGAGGTTGAATGTCTAGTAAAGAAGAAGGACGCTTACATAAAGTTGAGGAAACAAGGTTCAGACAGAGCGTTGGAGGGATTCAGGATAGCCAGGAGGGAGCTGAAGAAAGGGATTAGGAGAGCTAAGAGAGGGCATGAAAAATCTTTGGCGAGTAGGATCAAGGATAACCCCAAGGCCTTTTATGCGTATGTGAGAAACATAAGAATGACGAGAACGAGGGTAGGTCCGATCAAGGACAGTAGTGGGAGACTGTGTATTGAGTCGGAAGAGATAGGAGAGATCTTGAATGAGTAATTTTCTTCAGTATTTACAAATGAGAGGGACCTTATTGTTGAAGAGGAGAGAATGAAACGGACTGGTAAGCTCGAGGAGATCCTTGTTAGGAAGGAAGATGTGTTGGGCATTTTGAAAAAAAAAAGGATAGACAAGTCCCCCGGGCCTGACGGGATATATCCTAGGATTATGTGGGAAGCCAGAGAGGAAATTGCAGGGCCGTCGGCAATGATCTTTTCGTCTTCACTGTCAATGGGGGTGGTACCAGGGGACTGGACAGTGGCAAATGTTGTGCCCCTGTTCAAAAAAGGGAATAGGGATAACCCCGGGAATTACAGGCCGGTTAGTCTTACTTCGTTACTTCGGTGATAGGCAAAGTAATGAAAAGTGTACTGAGGGATAGAATTTATGAGTATCTGGAAAGACACTGCTTGATTAGGGACAGCCAGCACGGATTTGTGAGGGGTAGGTCTTGCCTTACAGATTTTATTGAATTCTTTGAGGAGGTGACCAAGCATGTGGATGAAGGTAGAGCAGTGGATGTAGTGTACATAGATTTTAATAAGGCATTTGATAAGGTTCCCCATGGTAGGCTTATGCGGAAAGTCAGGAGGCATGGGATAGTGGGAAATTTGGCCAGTTGGATAGAAAACTGGCTAACCGGTCGAAGTCAGAGAGTGGTGGTAGATGGTAAATATTCAGCCTGGATCCCAGTTACAAGTGGAGTTCCGCACGGATCAGTTCTGGGTCCTCTGCTGTTTGTAATTTTTATTAATGACTTGGAAGAGGCAGTTGAAGGGTGAGTCAGTAAATTTGCAGGAGATACGAAGATTGGTGGAGTTGTGGATAGTGAGGAGGGCTGTTGTCGGCTGCAAAGGGACTTAGATATGATGCAGAGCTGGGCTGAGGAGTGGCAGATGGAGTTCAACCCTGTCAAGTGTGATTTTGGAAGGACAAATAAGAATGTGGAATACAGGGTTAACGGCCGGGTTCTTAGTAAGGTGGAGGAGCAGAGGGATCTTGGGGTCTATATTCATAGATCTTTGAAAGTTGCCACTCAGGTGGATAGAGCTTGTAAGAAGGCCTATGGTGGATTAGCGTTCATTAGCAGAGGGATTGAATTCAAGAGTCGTGAGATGATGTTGCAGCTGTACAGCACCTTGGTAAGGCCACATTTGGAGAACTGTGTGCAGTTCTGGTCGCCTCACTTTAGAAAAGATGTGGAAGCTTTGGAGAGGGTGCAGAGGAGATTTACCAGGATGTTGCCTGGAATGGAGAATAGGTCGTATGAGGATAGGTTGAGAGTGCCAATCCTTTTCTCATTGGAACGGCGAAGGATGACATGTGACTTGATAGAAGTTTATAAGATGATCAGGGGAATAGATAGAGTCGACAGTCAGATACTTTTTCCCCGGGTACAACAGAGTGTTACAAGTGGACATAAATTTAAGGTGAAGGGTGGAAGGTATAGGGGGGGATGTCAGGGGTAGCTTCTTTACCCAGAGAGTGGTGTGGGCATGGAATGCGCTCTCTGTGGGAGTAGCAGAGTCAGCATCATTGGTGACCTTGAAGCGGCAATTGGAAAGGTACATGGATAGGTGCTTAAGCTAGGACAAATCGTGGGCCAAAGGGCCTGTTCTGTGCTGTATTGTTCTATGTTCTATTGTTCTATGTTCTATGTAGACCATGGGACAACTAGTGGAGAATCAGGCTAACCATCACTTAGTGAACAGACTCGAGGGTCACGCCAACATGATTAACCAGATCATCCACGGCCCAAGGAGAGATGATGGTGAGCAGTAAAACTGCAACCTGTGCAGTATCTCCAGTAATGGGATGATGGAACAGCTGAGGGAGGAGCTCAATCAAGCCAGCCCAGGGAAATCACATCCCGGATTAGTCACAAACAGCATAAATATTTGTTCCATTATAACACCCACACTAACATCTCTCACTGTGAATGACAGCAGTTCCCCAAGGGCTGGGTTAATGACAGCTGTAAGGACACTCTCGGTGGGACACTCGGTTTGGAGCTCGGGATTCCAATTATCCCAGGTGACAAAGTTAGGATGAAGTCCAAACTATCGCAGTTGTACAAAAAATATATTTGTTTGGGTTACCATGATTCCATCCCACATACTGTGGAGATAGAGGGAACAGGGACCACTCCTAAGTAAGTGTGAAGGAACAGGCCATACTATCACATGTCCATAGCCTGTCATCCATGAATTTTACTCCTCTCACATCAAGCTGTGGTCCTAACTGCACTCACCTTGATATATCTTGCGGTATTGGTGGTTATGATTGCAGGTTGCAACAAATGTGTATCATCATTATGCATAATGCCTGGACACACTCACAGGGGCTATAAAGCTGATAGAATTCTCGGGGAATTCTACTCAGGAGGTAATTCCAGGGTTTTGAGCCATCAGGTCTCATTCACTTGTATTTATTCTGATCACTGTCTATGCATCACAATTCTGTACGTATTATTGGAATGATATATTTTTTGTAGAAGCAGTTAGGAGAGCCACAGTCGCTCAGTGGTTAGCACGGTTGCCTCACAGCACCAGAGACCTGGGTTTGATTGCACCTTTGACCGACTGTCTATGTGGAGTTTTCACGTTCTCCCCGCATCTGCATGGGTTTCCTCCCACAGTCCAAATTTGCGCCTGTTAGACAAATTGGCCACGTTAAATTGCCCATAGTTCTAGGGATTTTCAGGCAAGCTGGAATAGCCATGGAAAATGCAGGGTTTCAGGGATATCATTGTTGTTTGGGGGTGGTGGGGGGGGGAGGGAATCTGATTTGGATTTTCTTCAGAGGGTTATTGTGGACTCAATAGGCCGAAGGACCGGTTTCTGCTGTGTAGGAATTGTAAGATTCATTTCTTTGATATCACTTATCAGCCATACGATGATAGGTTTGACCAATGTACATAATGGCCTTCGCTCAGACAGCTGGCTACACTGACAACAAGCATAACCAGCTTTTAAAGTCAGGTTTGCAATTCATTGTATAAGCTTCTTTCCATTTAAGTGGATGGGTTGGGGGAAATGTCACAACCTCCTGGCTAAAACACAGATAGACAGCCAAGGTATATTGGCCAAGTAAATTTCCCAAATCACAAAACCCTCACACCAGGCACAGTGCAAACACAGCGGCCAAGTGGTAATGTCATCAGCATAAGGTAAAAGGCAACAGTTCTCCTGGACAGACATATCCGTAACAATGTCTCCACCAAACAAAGGAGGGCCCAGACAGGAAACCACCGGGTCCTGCTACACAAAGAAACTAATAGTAACAAGCCATCCAAATGATTGGAAATGCTTCAAACAATTAGCCGATTTTCCTAATTGGCCAGAACTCAAAAAGTTCCGGAAAACCATCCAGAAATCAACACAAACAAGTTTCACCTGCAGACTGATGTCTTCAATCTTCTGGAGGCCTTCTGAGGAGAGAAGCATGGCAAGAGGCAGTCAGACAGAGAGGGAGATAAAGCAGCTTCGCAGATCCAAAGTCAGAACCAGAGAGGGAGAGATTGAAAGACAGGTTGAATCAAACCCCAGAAGCATGGGAGAGAGGGAGTGTGAAAAACCATTAAGAGAGAGAGAGAGAGAGCTGGAACTAACTGAAATAATGAGTGTCACCCCTTCAGTCTGTGCATGATTCAACTCCTGTTTGTCTCAGTCTTCTTTCCCTCTCTCTGTCCTTATCTCTCTGCCTGTCTCTCTCCCTCTCTCATTCACACTGCCTTTTTCTCACTCTCTCCCTCTCCCTGTCTCTCTCTGCCCATCCTATTCTCACCTCCATCCCCACTCTCTCCATCTCTCGCTCTTTTTCTTACCCTCCCTTTCTCTTTTCTCCCTATTTCAGACCTGAAAGTGCTCACCCAATTTTGAACCCCCTCAAAAATACAATGCCCCTCATTTTCACTCTCCTCCCAAATTTATGCCCTTCTCCAAAAAACTTCCCTCCCAAATAATTACCTCACCAAATACCCCCCTCAAATATTTTGCTGCCCCCCCCCCCCCCCCCCGGCAACACTGCTTTGAGCCCCACTCCGTGGGGCAGAGGGAAATGAGTGAAAAAGTGTTGAGCTGGAAAAGCCCAGCAGGTCAGGCCTGATCCATCGACTCTCCTGTCTGACCTGCTGTATTTCCCCAGCTCCACACTTTGTAACTCTGACTCTCCAGCGGCTGCAGTCCTCACTTTCTCACAGTGGTAAATGAGTCTGTGTTGGCTGACTGACCTGTGAGTGTTTTAATGCACAGCAAGATCCCAGTCCCAGAATTACAGAAGGTTTGTATCACAGATGGAAGTCCTTTCTGCCAATCATCCCCGCTCCCCCATTAAATGATCCTTGTCCTGTTCAATATCCTCAGGATTGGCCCCTGAATGGCCTCATTGACTATCCTTCCTGTGGAGACCTCTTCTCCGTCCTGTCTCAGACTTTGCATGACATGCTATCCCTCCCTCAATCTCTCTCTGACAACACCTTTCACCACCAACCCCAAAACCCCATCAAACACTCCCCCTGTCTCTGGCTGTCCCACTCCTTCCTTGTCTCCCACTCTCCCACTTTCCCATGCAGACTCAGCCCCTAGGCTGGAGGACATGGTACAGACACTAACTCGCCTTTTGACTGACTGCAGTAATGCACAGCAAGATCCCACTCTGCAACTATCCCCAGCCACATACACTGTCCTTCTCCCTCTGTATGTGTCCTTCTCTCTCTCCCTGTCTCTCACTCTGTCCTTCCCTCACTCTCTCTGTCTGCCTGTCTCTCATAGCCCATCTCTCTCTCCTCACTTTCTCCATCCCCATTCTCCCCATGTCTCCCTCTCTCTCTTTTTTGTCACCCTCCCCTTCTCTTTTCCTCGATTTCAGAATCAATGAGAAAAGTACTTTTAAGTCCCTTATACTCACCCCCTCCCCACCCAGGAGACACCAGGAAAAGGTGAATCCCCCGCATTAACTGTACAGCATCCAGCGGCACAGAGGCAAAATCTTCCCAATGTCCCTTCCCCAGTCACTGTGACAGGGGTTTAGGGAGAAAGAGGGAGAGAAACTACAGGAGAGAAAGAGAGATGTACAGACAAACAATGAAAGGGAGGGAGAGAACAAGAGAAAGACAGGCAGACAGAGGGAGGGAGAGAAAGTGAGAAGAACTGTAAGAGAGCAGGAGAGAGGCAGAGAGAGAAAGGGGGGGTGGGTGGAGAGAGACAGAGTAAAACCCCAGGAAGATAAATAAAATTTCAGACAGATACAAGAGGGAAAAGGGGAGGCAAAGACAGGAGAGAAGGTCAGACAGACAGCAAGAGAGAAATCCCAGGCAGAGACATAGGACAGGGAGAGAGGAGTTGCAACAGCAGAGAGATGGAGCTGAGGGAGTGGGGAGTGGGAAGTCGGGGGGCTGCTGCGATGCAGCTAGAATGATGTACAGACAAGAATAGCAAAATCCCACAGAGCTGAGAGAAAGATGCAAAGAAAGGTGAGCAAGATGTTGGTTTTGTGAAAGATTGAATGATTAAGCAATCCTGAAAAACATGGTGGGGTGACAAAGGGGCAGAGTGTTGTAGGAAGGGAATCTATCGGGAAATGTCAACAAGGCAGAGATGTGAAAGATGTTGAGAGATAGGAATTGAAGGAAAGACGTAGGAGAGTGAATTGGGAACACAGAAATAGACATGACAGCTGTCATGGCAGTTGGAAGCAGTGAGATCGGTGGGATCAGACCGTGCAGCTGCCCCCTTTCTAGCATTTTGCACCCTTGTCTCTCCTCAGTCCAGAACGCGCCCCCTTGTGGTAAAATTCCCAGAAACAGCCTGAATCCCACAGTTCGTGTGTGTGTCTGTGTATGTGTGTGTGTGCGCGCGCGCGTGTGTGTTCGCACACAGGTTCCAGCTCCTGTCCGATGATTCCTAATGGCAGAAAAATTTGATTCTTTCTGTCTTTGTATTGTACTGGTTTCAGCTCCCAAATCAAATGCTAAATCATCCATGATCGTATTTGTGAGAGACGATTTCGGTACAAACAATTGAGATGTGCATGACCCCAGAGTCTAAGGGGAATAGAGCCATAGGGGTAGGGTAAAACATGCTTCTCTATAATTAAGGACGAGACATCTGCTGCTACGGATTGATAAGACCACTCACATTGACAGAGTAGAAAAACAAGTCCTTGATTGATAAGACCACTAACTCTGACAGAGAAGAATAAGTCCTTGACTGATAAGACTACAGGGTAGATAAACAACTCGGGAGACATCTGCTGCAGACTTTGTGATAAGGGTCCAGAATGGAAAAATACTGACTGTTTAAAATGTGAACCTCATGACTCTTTAGAGCTATAGATGGGAGGGACTTGTGCTGTATTTAATCAGAAACTTTGTTAGCCTGGGGCGCCTTTTCTCAGAAGGGTGCCCAACTCTGCAGGCTTGCTAATAAAACTTTGTTTTCCTGGATTTGTCTAGAGCGATTATTGAGAAGCGATTTTCGTTTCTAACAAACTTGGGGGCTCGTCCGATCAACACTCCGGCCGCGAGGGGGGCTGAGGAAGGACATCGGAGAAGGTGCACCCTGCCGAGTTCGGCAGTCCCTGATTCCTTGCTTGTCGCCCCGCGCGGCTTGAGCGAGTGATATCCGGAAGGCTCAGGAGAACAAAGGAGGGGTATGGCCGAGGCAGTGGGGACGGTTAACGATCGAGTAATTTCGGTGCACCGAACCCAGGTAAGAAAAGACTTGCGGGGACCATCTTTCCGGAGGACTGGGGACCTGCGGAGTGCCTGTAGATTTTTCTACAGAGACGTGGGACTCAGGAATCTAGAGACCGGGGCTCGTCTGTGCGAGAATTTGCAGAGACCGTGTTTGCGGAGGAACGTGGACCTATGGGGTGCCTGTGATCTGTTTCACAGAGACGTGGGACACAGGAATTCAAAGACCGGGGGTGCCTGCAAAGGGACCTGGGCGATCACGGGACTGAAGGTCCGGGAATTGGCTAAATAGTGATAGATTATCACGGGATAATACAGAAATCTCCGATTTTACAAAGTCCTCGGCAATGGGAAATAAGGGATCCAAGGTGAATAAGGGGAAAGTAGGCTTGAGTGTAGACAATGAAAAATACCCCGGGGTACCTGACGATAGTCCGTTAGGTATAATGTTAAATAATTGGGATCAGGGTAGGAGAAAAGGAAAATCTAGACAGAAGATGGTGAGATACTGTCAAACGTGGTCCCAAAAACCTATTCAGGGAGACTCAGTGTGGTGGCCTAAATTCGGCACTGATGAAGACTGGGTCGGCAAGCTCTAATTTTATATGTCAATTCGAAGCCTAATGTTACTCGGGAGGAAAGTGATTACGCCCTTTGTTGGCTACCGGTCACACTATCATGCAAAATGAAGGTAACCAATGAAGACTCGAAAGGGCAGAAAGAATGGGAACCTTTAGATCACTTACCGCCGCCCTACATGACCCCGTCTGCCCCACAAAATAGTCCTTCGGGTGGCGACAATTCAGGGGAAGGGGAAGAAAGCGGGGAGGAACCATCAGGAGCCTCAGGAGTACAGACTAGATCTCAAGCTGAAAAGAGTCACAGACGAAACTCTGTCCCGATTGCAAGAATGAATCCACTCCGGGAAGTGCCCATGGGAGGCGCGGAAGGAGGGACGGGATATGTGAACGTCCCCTTAACGAGTACTGAAGTATGGAATTACAAGAGGGAGATGAAGGGCCTACTGGAGGACCCCATGGGCCTGGCTGAACAATTAGATCAGTTCCTGGGGCCAAATACTTACACGTGGGATGAGATGTATTCCATCATGGGAACATTGTTCTCTAGCCAGGAGCGACAGATGATACAACAAGCTGCGCTGTTGGTCTGGGAGAGAGAGGGAGGAACAGGAGGGGATCAGAAATTTCCCCTCACCGACCCCAGGTGGGATAAGCAAACGGAAGAAGGACGACGCAACATGAGAGACATGCGGGAATATTGGATAAAAGGAATAAGGCAGGCAGCCCCGAAGGGGCACAATTTTACTAAGGCCTTTGGGAATCATCAAAACCCGGAAGAAACCCCTACAGACTTCCTAGACAGGATTAGGAAGAACTTGCAGCAGTTCGCTGGGGTGGACCCTGAGACGGAAGTGGGACAGCAACTCATACGGGTAGAGTTTGTATCAAAAGCCTGGCCGGACATACGAAAGAAGTTAGAGAAAATGGATGATTGGGATAGTAAACCTCTGAGTGAACTACTACAGGAGGCGCAAAAGGTGTTTGTGAGAAGGGACGATGAGAAGCAAAAGAAGGCGACAAAGATAATGATGCAGACAGTGCAACAAGTGACAGCTGGAAGGAGGGAAAAGGGGGAGCCGTGGCAGGAACCGGAAAGGGGAGAGTCGTGGCAAGAGCAGAGGAAAAGAGGACCGGGGCTGGAACAAAGGAAGAGTGGAGGAACTCGAGGCCGCGACAGGGAAACGAGGAGGATACTCAGATGTTACTACTGTAATGAAGAGGGACATTTTAAGCGAGAGTGCCCCTGCTACAAGCGGGAAGTGCGGTCGTACGCCCTGATGGAGGAAGATTAGGGAGGTCGGGGGTTCCTACCCTTGGGGCAAAAGGACTATCGACAGGAACCCCTGGTAAACTTGAAAGTAGGGCCCCAAGGATCGGAGATCACATTTATGGTGGACTCGGGAGCCGAAAGATCAAGTATAATCCAAATACCCCCCGGCGCCCGAGCAGGAAGAACAGTTATGGGGGTATCTGGCATTGGAGGAAAGACATTGCAAGTCCCAGTAGTGGAGGACGTGGAAATTGGGTATGAAAACAGAACTACTAAACGAGACCTCCTTCTACTGCCATCGGCGGGGTTTAATTTGTTAGGAAGAGACTTGTAGGTCAAACTAGGGATCGGAATGGTACCAAGTAACGGGGAAATGGTGGTAAGGTTGTTCGCCCTCACCGAAGAAGATGCTCAACAAATAGACCCGGGAGTTTGGTACCGAGAGGGGAACAGAGGGGGTCTAAACATCAAACCTCTCCAAATCACCATGTTACCAGGAAAAGGCCCGGTAAGAAGGAAACAGTACCCGATTGCTATGGAAGGACGGGAAGGGTTACAACCTGTGATAGAAAGATTAATCACAGATGGACTACTGGAGGAATGTATGTCCCCTTTCAATACTCCAATACTCCCTGTGCGGAAGCCGGACGGGACATATAGGCTGGTGCAAGACTTGCGGGGGTTGAATGAAGTAGTCCAGGCTAGATACGCGGTGGTACCCAATCCCTACACGTTAATGAGTAAAATTCCCCCCGAACATGAATGGTTCAGCGTAATAGATCTGAAGGATGCCTTCTGGAGTTGCCCCCTTGACGAAGAAAGTCGGAACCTTTTTGCCTTTGAATGGGAGAATCCCTTCACAGGACGAAAGCGACAGTTAAGATGGACAGTCTTGCAGCAGGGATTCACGGAGTCACCCAACTTGTTTGGACAAATACTAGAGCCGATCTTAGGAGGATTTTGGTGTAACGCGGAGAATCAATTGCTCCAATATGTCGATGATCTCTTACTCTCAGGACCGAGAGAAGAGGAGGTACGAGCATACACCGTTGCCCTGCTGAACTTCCTGGGGAAACAGGGCCTATGCGTCTCCAGGACAAAACTCCAGTTTGTGGAGCAAGAAGTAAGATATCTGGGCCATCAGGTCAGTAAGGGGCATCGCCGTATCACGCCAGAATGAATATCGGGGATTACGGGTCTGCCAATACCCAGGACAAAGAAGGAAATCAGACAATTCCTGGGGCTAGTAGGGTATTGCCGGATATGGATTGAAAGTTACACCACTCTAGTAAAGTTTTTGTACGACAAACTGGGACAAGAAGAACAAAAACTGGACTGGTCAGATGAGGAGGAGCAGTGATTTAATATTATTAAAAATAAACTGATTCGAGCTCCGGTATTGGCTTTACCCACCCTGAAGGAACCGTTCCAGTTATATGTTAATAGCGCCGGCGGAATTGCCCAAGGTGTGCTTACCCAGCTGCGGGCAGGGAAACGTCAGCCGGTTGCATTTTTGTCAAAAATGTTAGACCCTGTGTCACGTGGATGGCCGACCTGTATCCAGGCAGTGGCAGCTACGGCAATGTCAGTAGAAGAGGCCCAAAAACTTACCTTTGGAGGAAGAATCGCAGTATACTCCCCACATTCGGTTAGTACCATACTGGCTCAAAAGGCTCACCGCTGGTTAACAGACTCTCGCATCCTGAAGTATGAGACGATTTTGATGACCGGAGACGATCTCAATTTTGCAAAAGATCTCAGTTGCAACCCTGCCCAGTTTCTATACGGACGTCCTGCAGATGGGGAACAGGAGCATGATTGTGTGGAATTTGTAGACTTACAGACCAAAAGCCGAGAGGACCTGCAAGAGGCCCCGCTGGGTGAAGGACAGGAACTGTACATCGTCGGGTCCTCCCGGTGCATCAGTGGGGTACGGTACAGTGGCTATGTGGTCGTAGATGGCGCAACGAAACGGACGATTGAGTCTGGACGACTGCCCGGGAAGTGGTCAGCCCAATCCTGTGAGTTGTACGCCCTCCAGAGGGCCCTGAAGTTGTTGGAGGGGAAAGTGGGGACCATATATACTGACTCAAAGTATGCATACGGAATCGTTCATACTTTCGGGAAAATCTGGAAAGAGCGAGGATTGATAACTTCCCGGGGAAAAGAATTAGCTCACGAACAAATGATCAGCCTAACGTTGGAAGCCCTGGCGTTGCCTACAGAACTCGCAGTAGTCCATGTACCCGGTCACCAGAAGGGGTCGACACCGGAAGCGGTGGGAAACCGGCTGGCAGATGAGGAAGCCAAGCGGGCAGCGGTTGAAAAACACGTCCAATTATTAACATTAATACCGTTGAGGGAAGGGCTCGCTAAACAACCCGTCTTCACCCAGGGGGAGATTGATAAAATGGATCAATTGGGTGCCCGGCTAGAAACTAACGGGAAGTGGACGGTTCCTGATGGGAGACAAGTACTGAACAAACAGATCACCTGGAGTATTCTGCACCGATTACACCATCAGACCCACTGGGGGGTGCGAGCCATGTGTGACACGATCCTGAGAGACTATGTATGTAGGGGGATATACACGTTAGCCCAACAATAAATAGTCGGATGCCCCACTTGCCAGCGAATTAACAAGAAAGTCATGCGTTCCATGCCAGCTGGTGGTCAGCCTCTCGCAATTAGGCCATTCCAGAGGATCCAAATAGACTTTACAGACTTACCCCCAGTGCAGCGATGGAAGTATCTGCTAGTAATAGTAGACCATTTCACTCACTGGGTAGAGGCTTTCCCAACCGCCAAAGCCGATGCACCAACCGTGGCCCGTCTATTGTTAGAGAACATAATCCCGAGATATGGCATGATGGAATCTATAGACTCAGACTGCGGGACACATTTTGTTGCTAGGCTACACCATTTGATCTGTACTGCCCTGGGTATCCAATGGAAATTCCATGCACCCTGGCATCCCCAGAGCTCGGGTCGAGTTGAGAGAATGAATGGCACACTCAAGACCCAATTGACTAAGCTGATGTTAGAAACTAAGTTACCCTGGCCAAAGTGCCTTCCCATTGCCCTATTGAGGATACGTACAGCACCTCGCCGGGATATCGGGGTCTCCCCCTATGAGATGCTGTTCGGATTACCATATTGGAGTAAGGTTGATGGGTGTCCCACTCTACAAGGGGGAGATGTATTCGTCAGAGACTATTTACTGGCCTTATCCCGTTCTTTTGCAGAACTCCGGAGAAAGGGTCTCCTGGCTCAGACTCCGCCGCTCGACTTCCTCTTGCATAAGGTGGAGCCCGGAGATTGGGTACTTGTAAAGACCTGGAAGGCCAAAAAGCTCCAGCCACAGTGGGAAGGACCGTTCCTGGTCCTGTTAACAACTGAAGCCGCTGTTCGGACAAAAGAGAAAGGGTGGGCCCACGCATCGAGGATAAAGGGGCCTATTCCGCCAGAAGGAGGGAGGACTTGGACATGCGGGCCAGGGGACAAGCCGTTGGTGATAAAGCTAAAAAGACAGCGACAATGAACTCTACCTGGACTGTATTGATGGGGATATTGATCAGTTTACTCCTGTATGTGGGGAAGGGCGAGGGGAGATGTGACAAATGTCGGACTACGGTGAGGCTTGGGAGTCAGATCTACTCGGGGTCATTTGTGTCTCACTCCCATGTGAACGATCGGTGTTACGATGTGAATGCACAGCAAGAATGTTGGGAGGGTGGAAAACCCTATTATCAGGTGTATAATAAAGGGTACGGTGGCAAAGCCCATGGATGCCCTAACAATGACCGCTGGGTGTGTGTTAACAAAGCTGGGCAGTGGGGCCTACCCTCCGTGTTGCTCAAAGAACATGTGGACAGAGTCAAGAAGACAATAGTACAGAACATTGAACGGAAGTTAGAGAAAGAGCGCGACCGTCAAAGGACGGTCGTTGTCTCCAAGGTGCCGTCTATATACAAGGAGGTAGAAGAAAAGATCAAACTCCCCAATGTAACACAGAACCTGTTTATTGATCTTACGTCGAGGATAGCCACCGTGTTAAATATTAGCAATTGCTGGGTTTGTGGGGGGCCACATATGACTGAACAATGGCCGTGGTCTGGTCAAAGCTTAGATATATGGGAGTTGCTTCAGTATAATTGGACACATGTCAATGAAAGGAAAGGGCAGGTGTGGAGACTGACTAACAGCCCGGAAGGCCAGTTGTGTGTTGAAGGGAAAGGGAAGGTTGAGGTGGGTATCAGCCCCTGTCAGAGTGTGTTGAATGCAACCACACAAGTCTGGTGGCCTGAGGATATCACATGGTACATTGCGAAACAGGAGAACCGCAATTGTGTGAGGCTGGGTGATGACTCTCGGTTTTGGAATTGTAGCGGCTCCGGCCCTTATGAGGGCATCCCTGGGATAAAAGAGGTGTGGAACGAAGTTGCGAAACAGGGGGGGCCCTGCCCCAGATGGCCTATTCTGGATATGCGGTAATCAGGCATATGCCAAGTTGCCCATAGGATGGGCTGGGGTATGCTTCCTGGGTGTAATTAGACCAGAGTTCTTCTTATTGCCCCGGGAGGAGGGCCACGACTTGGGGGTTAAACTATTTGACTCCCTGCGGAGGCCAACAAGGGATATCCAAGTTGGTGATTGGGGGGATGAATGGCCACCGGCCCGTATTATTGAATACTACGGGCCTGCTACATGGGCACAGGACGGATCATGGGGATACCGTACTCCTATCTATATGTTAAATCAAATTATCAGGCTCCAAGCAGTCGTAGAGGTCATTACTAATCAGACCACCCTGGCCCTGGAGTTGCTGGCTAAGCAGCAGGATCAGATGAGGGCTGCTATATACCAAAACCGGCTTGCCTTGGATTATCTGTTGGCCTCGGAAGGGGGCGTGTGCGGGAAGTTTAACCTGACTAACTGCTGTCTGAAAATTGACGATAATGGTAAAGCGGTTTTGAAGATTTCCGATAAAATTCGGAAACTGGCCCATGTGCCGGTTCAATCCTGGCGTCCTCTTGGTGGCATCGGATGGTGGGATGGTCTCCTAGGTGGTAGTTGGTGGCGCACGGCATTACTGGTGGCTGGGGGGGGCGTAATGCTTCTACTCATCTTACCCTGCCTGACCCCCTGTGTTCAATCTTTAATCCAGAAAAATATTTCCCAACTCCAGGCAGTGGCGGTACCCCAACATGGAATGCAGGAACTTAAGGTGCTGTTGCTGCGAAAGACCAAGGATTTCCCGGGCCCCTGATGGGAAGAGGCTTATCTTTATCATGCACATCTTAAAAAAAAAGGGTGGAATTGTGAGAGACGATTTCGGTACAAACAATTGAGATGTGCATGACCCCAGAGTCTAAGGGGAATAGAGCCATAGGGGTAGGGTAAAACATGCTTCTCTATAATAAAGGACGAGACATCTGCTGCTACGGATTGATAAGACCACTCACATAGACAGAGTAGAAAAACAAGTCCTTGATTGATAAGACCACTAACTCTGACAGAGAAGAATAGGTCCTTGACTGATAAGACTACAGGGTAGAAAAACAACTCGGGAGACGTCTGCTGCAGACTTTGTGATAAGGGTCCAGAATGGAAAAATACTGACTGTTTAAAATGTGAACCTCGTGACTCTTTAGAGCTATAGAGGGGAGGGACTTGTGCTGTATTTAATCAGAAACTTTGTTAGCCTGGGGCGCCTTTTCTCAGAAGGGTGCCCAACTCTGCAGACTTGCTAATAAAACTTTGTTTTCCTGAATTTGTCTAGAGCGATTATTGAGAAGCGATTTTCGTTTCTAACAGTATTGAATACCAGAGCAGGCTCGAGGGGCTGGATGGTCTCCTCCTGTTCCTATCTCAGATGGTCTTATATTCTTAATGCTATCTCCCAGCTCTTGGCCCACCCACTGGAGGTTATGACTACACAAGGGCCTGATCTGAAGAGTGCAGCACTCTTCCGTGAGTCTCGGAGGGAACCAGCCTGATTTGGATTGGAGTTGCAGCCTCTCAGTGAGAAGTGAAATCTCCTTGAGGTTCCCCTTAGCCTCTCACTACAAGGTGGAGCAGGCCAGTCCCGGGGAAGCAAACAGCAGGCCAGATGTGCTCTGTCCTCCACCTCCATTTCAGAAGGCCACATGGGAGGGGTTTGTTTGCTTCCTCAGCTTCCCGTGTTCTCCCTTCTGGTTTAAGGCGGGGGCCAAATGGCCTTGCTCCTGGCTCCTATTGAGGTGCAGGCTGGCTATGATTGGGTTATACAGGGCATGCCCCTGGAGTGAGGTCGATTAGCTCAATTGGCTGGGCAGTTAGCTTACCACACTTGCTAGAGTTACTCTGAAGGATTCTCCTTCACAACCTCTCCACTCAGCTGGACCATGGTGGCCCGCTGATTAAAGCACCACCAGACACCGCTCTCTAATGAGGAGCTGTCCCATGCTCTGGTTAGACTATGGTGACATTACATTGGTTTGTACCTGGATCGCTGTGTGCAGGACTAGTCACTGCACTGCTAGAGGGATGTTAGTGTGTGGGGAAGGTTTACTGGATGAGTCCCCATTGGAATGAACAGCACTCTCTTTCCCCCAGTTAAGTCACTCTTGCAGCTTTTGTATCATTGGAGACACAAGGATCAATTCACCTGAAACAGCAGCTGGATTTTATATTCATGGGCACCCGATAAGATTGGCCAGTTTACACACACATGCTCTCTCACACACACACATACAGATACAGACACACGCTCACTCAAACACACACAGACACACACACACATACACAAAGGACCCCCCCCACACACACACACACACAGGCTCTCTCACACACACAGACACACGCTCCATCAAACACACAGACAGACTCTCACACACACGTACACACAGGCACAACTCTCTCTCACACACAGACACACACTCCCTCAAACACACACAGACACACTCACACACACATACACACAGGCACACTCTCTCTCACACACACATACACACACAGACACACGCTCCCTCAAACACACACAGACTCACTCTCACACACATACACACACACACAGGCACAACTCTCTCTCACATACATACACACAGGCACACGCTCCATCAAACACACACAGACTCTCACACACACGTGCACACAGGCACAACTCTCTCTCACACACAGACACACACCCTCAAACACACACAGACACACTCACACACACATATACACAGGCACACTCTCTCTCACACACACATACACAGACACACGCTCCCTCAAACACGCACAGACACACATGCACACAGGCACAACTCTCTCTCTCACATACACACAGACACACACTCTCTCTCAAACACAGACACAATCACTCTCTCACACACACAGGTACACTCTCTCTCACACGCACACGGACACACGCATGCACACACACATCTGCTCACACACACACACTCACACACACACACTCTCTCTCACACACTCTCTCTCTCACACACACAGACAGTCTCTCTCACACACATACAGACACAGGCACTCTCTCTCTCAGACACACACATACAAACACAGACACATGCTCGCTCAAACACACACAGACACACACTCTCTCTCACACACACTCTCTCTCACACACAAACAGATACTCTCTATCACACAGATACACACACAGGCACAACTCTCTCTCACACACAGACACACACTCCCTCAAACACACACAGACACACTCACACACACATACACACAGGCACACTCTCTCTCACACACACATACACAGACACATGCTCCCTCAAACACGCACAGACACACTCTCAGACACACATACACACAGGCACAACTCTCTCTCTCACATACACACAGACACACACTCTCTCTCAAACACAGACACAATCACTCTCTCACACACACAGGTACACTCTCTCTCACACGCACACGGACACACGCATGCACACACACATCCGCTCACACACACACACTCACACACACACACTCTCTCACACACTCTCTCTCACACACACACAGACAGTCTCTCTCACACATATACAGACACAGGCACTCTCTCTCTCACACACACATACAAACACAGACACATGCTCGCTCAAACACACACAGACACACTCTCTCACACACACACTTAAACACACAGTTACACTATCTCACACACACACATATACATGCAGACACACGCTCCCTCCAAAACACACAGACACACTTCTGTCACACACACACTCATGGACACACACTGTCTCTCTCGCACACACTGACCCACTCTCTCTCACACACAGACACACTCTCTCTCACACACACACAGGCACACTGTCTCTCACACACACAGACATATGCTCCCTCTAACACACACAGACAACACTCTCACACACACACTCTCTCACTCTCACACACACCGACACTCTCTCTCACACACACCGACATTCTCTCTCACACACACACTCTCTCTCTCTCACACACACAGATACTCTCTCTCACACAGATACACACACAGGCACAACTCTCTCTCACACACAGACACACACTCCCTCAAACACACACAGACACACTCACACACACATACACACAGGCACACTCTCTCTCACACACACATACACAGACACACGCTCCCTCAAACACGCACAGACACACTCTCAGACACACATACACACAGGCACAACTCTCTCTCTCACATACACACAGACACACACTCTCTCTCAAACACAGACACAATCACTCTCTCACACACACAGGTACACTCTCTCTCACACGCACACGGACACACGCATGCACACACACATCCGCTCACACACACACACTCACACAGACACACTCTCTCACACACACACTTAAACACACAGTTACACTATCTCACACACACACATATACATGCAGACACACGCTCCCTCCAAAACACATAGACACACTTCTCTCACACACACACTCATGGACACACACTGTCTCTCTCGCACACACTGACCCACTCTCTCTCTCACACAGACACACTCTCTCTCACACACACACAGGCACACTCTCTCTCACACACACATAGACACACTGTCTCTCACACACACAGACATATGCTCCCTCTAACACACACAGACAACACTCTCACACACACACTCTCTCACTCTCACACACACCGACACTCTCTCTCACACACACTGACACTCTCTCTCACACACACTCTCTCTCTCACACACACACAGATACTCTCTCTCACACAGATACACACACAGGCACTCTCTCTCACACACACATACACACTCAGAAACACGCTCCCTCAAACACACACAGACACACCTTCTCTCACACACACATAAGCACACAGTTACGCTCTCTCTGTCACACACATACACACGCAGACACACGGTTCCTCAAACACACACAGACACACACTCTCTCTCTCACACACACTCTCTCTCTCACACACACACAGATACTCTCTCTCACACAGATACACACACAGGCACTCTCTCTCTCACACACACCCACACATACACACTCAGAAACACGCTCCCTCAAACACACACAGACACACCTTCTCTCTCACACACATAAACACACAGTTACACTCTCTCTCTCACACACATACACACGCAGACACACGGTTCCTCAAACACACACAGACACACACTCTCTCTCACACATACACATGGACACACACTGTCTCTCTCACACACACCTATACATTCTCTCTCACACACACAGACACACTCTCTCTCACACACACCTTCTCTCTCACACATACTGACACACTCCCTCTCTCACACACAGAGACACACTCTCTCTCACACACTCAGGCACACGCTCCCTCAAACACACACAGACAACACTCTCACACACACACTCTTACTCTCACACACACACTCTTACTCTCACACACACAGACACTCTCTCACACACATACAGGCACGGGCATTCTCTCTCTCTCACACACACACACACATACACACAGACACACTCTCTCTCACACACACATAAACACACAGTTACACTCTCTCTCACACTCACATACATACGCAGACACACGCTCCCTCAAACACACACAGACACACTCTCTCTCACACACACACTGAAACACTCTCTCTCTCACACACAGACACACTCTCTCTCACACACACAGACACACTCTCTCTCACACACACTCTCTCTCACACACTGTCTCTTGCACACAAAAGCCACACTCACTCTCTCACACACACATGCACACAGACACACTCTCTCACACACACACACATACGTACTCCTCACACACAGACACACTCTCTCTCACACACACTCTCTCTCACACACTGTCTCTTGCACACACAGCCACACTCACTCTCTCACGCACATAAACACAGTTACACTCTCTCTCTCACACTCACATACACACGCAGACACACGCTCCCTCAAACACACACACAGACACACTCTCTCTCACAGACACACTGAAACAATCTCTCTTTCACACGCAGACACACTCTCTCTCACACACACAGCCACACTCACTCTCTCACACACACATACGTACCCCTCACAGACACACTGTCACACACACATGGACACACAGACGCACTCTCTCTCACACACAGACTCACTCTCTCACACACACAAACATACTCTCTCACACATACTCACACACACACAGAGCTGTAAAGTCATGTTTGAGGTTTTAATGGAGAAATGATTTCTTCGAGAACTGAACCCTGATCTTGCATGATGACTGCTCCAGGGAGACAGACAGCAGGTACAATTGAATTGTTGGATCTTCCTGTGCACCACCTCTTGCATCGACAGCATTAGTCTGTTTGGTTGCCTGCTTTTCGAAAGCGTCTCCAAGCAACAAGTGACAATAGATTGATGAAAGGTTTTCTCCAAACCATGTTTCAGACACATCCTGATGTTATTTTTCACTGATTGTTTAAAATGATCGGAATCTTCTGAAAGGGGGAGTGGTTTCCATTTCAAATTGCAACACCAGAACGCCTCAGGGAATTGTATCTGTTTCATTCTAACCTCTGCATTCTGTACCGCAAGATAGTTCTCCCTCAGTCCCTCAGAAAGTGCTCCCTCAATACCTCAGAAAGTGCCCCCTCAATACTTAAGAAAGCACCACTTTGTTGTGTTTAACCCCCAAAGCCCCTCAGACAGTAGCTCCACAAAATGTTCACATCCTCAACACTTCAGGATGCAGCCCAGCTCACCATCTCAGACTTCGTTCAAACCCCTTCAGACTGTAAGGACCCACATCCACCCCATCCAAGATTGGAGGCCAGGTCCCCAAAAAATTACTTGTGTCTCTGGATTGATTTTAGAATTCCTACAGTGTAGAAGCAAGCCATTCCGCCCATTGGCTCCACACTGACTGTCTGAACAGCATCCCACCCAGACTCACATCCTCTACTCTATCCCTGTAATGCTGCATTACCCATGGCATCTTTGGACTGTGGGAGGAAACTGGAGTACCAGGAGGAAACCCGCACAGATACAGAGAGAATGTGTAAACTCCACACAGACAGTCACCGGGAATTAGAATCAAACCACCAATGCACGGTGCTGTCCTCTCTCCCTGGATGTCATGTCATCTAACCTTTTACTAAGCAATCTCCCATGTGAAACCTTCTCATCTGTCTTCTTGGTTATCCCTTCAAAAGGTCTATCATGTTGGACACATCATTTCCACAAACAAAACCAGTACTAACCTCAGTACTAACCCTCTGACAGTGAAGCACTCCCTCAGTACTGACCCTCTGAGAGTGCAGTGCTCCCTCAGTACTGACCTCCGACAGTGCGAAACTCCCTCAGTACTGATCTTCTGACAGTGCAGCACTCCCTCAGAACTGACCCTCTGACAGTGCAGCACTACCTCAGTACTGACTCACTGACAGTGTAACACTCCCTCATCACTGACAGTCTGACATTGCAGCATTCCCTCAGTACTGACTCGATGACGGTGCGATACTCCCTCAGTACTGACTCTCTGACAGTGCGACACTCCCTCAGTAATGACCCTCTGACAGTGCCACACTCCCTCAGTAATGACCCTCTGACAGTGCAGCACTCCCTCACTACTGACCCTCGGACATTGCAGTGCTTCCTTCTTCCTGACCCTCAGACAATGCTGCCCTCCATCCATACTGATCCACTGACAGTGCTGCACTCCCTCAGTTCTGATCCTCTGACAGTGCAGCACTCCCTCAGTACTGATCCTCTGATAGTGATGCACTCCCTCCATACTGATCCACTGACAGTGCTGCACTCCCTCAGTTCTGACACTCTGACAGTGCACATTCCCTCAGTACTGACCCTCTGACAGTGTAGCACTCCCTCAGTACTGACTCTCTGACAGTGCGACACTCCCGCAGAACTGACCGTCTGACTGTGCAGCACTCCCTCAGCACTAAGCCTCTGACAGTCCAGCATTCCCGCAGTACTGACCTTCTGACAGTCCAGCACGCCCTCAATACTGACTCTCTGACAGTCCAGCACTCCCTTAGTACTGACCCTCTGAAAGTGCGGCACTCTCTCAGTACTGACCCACTGACAGTGCAGCACTCACCCAGTATTGACCCTCTGACAGGGCAGCACTCCCTCAGTACTGACTCTCTGACAGTGCAGTGCTCCCTCAGTACTGACCCCCTGACAGTGCAGCACTCCCTCAGTATTGACTCTCTGACAGTGCGACACTCCCTCAGTACTGACCCTCTGACAGTGCAGCGCTTCCTCAGTACTGACCCTCTGACAGTGCAGTGCTCCCTCAGTACTGACTCTCTGACAGTCCAGCACTCCCTTAGTACTGACTCTCTGACAGTGTGGCACTTCTTCACTACTGACCCTCTGAAAGTGCGGCACTCCCTCAGCTCTGAACATCTGACAGTGCAGCACTCTCTCAGTACTGACCCTCTGACAGTGCAGCACTCCCTCAGTACTGACCATCTGACAGTGCGGCACTCCCCCAGTATTGACTTTCTGAAAGTGCGGCACACCCTCAGTACTGACCCTCTGACAGTCCTGCACACCCTCAATACTGATCCTCTGACAGTGCAGCACTCCCTGAGTACTGACTCTCTGACAGTGCGGCACTCTCTCAGTACTGACCCACTGACAGTGCAGCACTCACCCAGTATTGACCCTCTGACAGGGCAGCACTCCCTCAGTATTGACTCTCTGACAGTGCGACACTCCCTCAGTACTGACCCTCTGACAGTGCAGCGCTCCCTCAGTACTGACCCTCTGACAGTGCAGTGCTCCCTCAGTACTGACCCCCAGAGAGTGAAGCACTCCATCAGAACTGACCTTCTGACAGTGCAGCGCTCCCTCAGTATTGACCCTCTGACAGGGTAGCACTCCCTCAGTACTGACCGTCTGACAGTGCAGTGCTCCCTCAGTACTGACCCCCTGACAGTGCAGCACTCCCTCAGTATTGACTCTCTGACAGTGCAGCACTCCCTCAGTATTGACTCTCTGACAGTGCAGGGGTCACTCAGTACTGACCCTCTGACAGTACGGCACTTCCTCAACACTGACACTCTGACAGTGCAGCACTCTCTCAGTACTGACTCTGACAGTGCAGCACTCTCTCAGTACTGACCCTCTGACAGTGCAGCACCTCCTCAACACTGACACTCTGACAGTGCAGCACTGTCTCAGTACTGACTCTCTGACAGTGCGACACCCCCTCAGTACTGACCCTCTGACAGTGCAGCGCTACCTCCGTACTGACCCTCTGACAGTGCACACTCCCTCAGCACTGGCACTCTGACATTGCAGCATTCCCTCAGTACTGACTCGATGATGGTCCAATGCTCCCTCAGTACTGACTCTCTGACAGTGCGACACTCCCTCAGTAATGACCCTCTGACAGTGCCACACTCCCTCATTACTGACCCCCTGACAGCGCAGCACTCCCTCAGTACTGACCATCTGACAGTGCAGCACTCCCTCAGTACTGATCCTCCGACAGTGCAGAACTCTCCAGTGCTGATTTTCTGACAGAGCAGTTGCCCCTCAGACTGACCCTCTGACAGTGCAGCACTCCCTCTGTACTGACCATCTGACAGTGCAGCACTCCCTCAGTTCTGACACTCTGACAGTGCACATTCCCTCAGTACTGATCCTCTGACATTGCAGTACTTCCTCTTCCTGACACTTTCTGCCGTCCCTCCATACTGATCCACTGATAGTGCTGCACTCCCTCAGTTCTGATCCTCTGACAGTGTTGCAATCACTCAGTACTGACAATCTGACAGTGCAGTACTCCCTCCATACTGGCCCTCTGACAGTGCGGTGCTCCCTCAGTGTTGACACTCCGACAATGCACCACTCTCTCAGTACTGACCCTCTGACAGTGCAGCACTCCCTCCGTACTGACCCTCTGAAAGTGCAGCTCTCCCTCAGTACTGACCTTCTGACACTGCAGCGCTTCCTCCGTCCTGACCCTCTGACAGTGTGGCACTTGCTCCATACTGATCCTCTCGCAGTGATGCACTCCATTAGTCCTGACACTCTGACAATGATGCATTCTCTCAGTACTGCCCCTCTGACAGAGCAGCACTCCCTCAGTACTGCCCCTCTGATTCCTGAAGAAGGGCCTGTGCCCGAAACGTCGAATCTCCTGTTCCCTGGATGCTGCCTGACCTGCTGTGCTGTTCCAGCAATAAAGTTTCAACTTTGATCTCCAGCATCTGCAGACCTCACTTTCTCCCCTCTGACAGTGCATTGCTCCCACCACCGCCCCTCTGACAGTGCAGCACTCCCTCAATACTGACCCTCTGACAGTGCAGCATTCCCTCAGTACTGACCCTCTGACATTGCAGCACTCCATCAGTACTGACCCTCTGACAGTGCAGCACTCCCTCAGTACTGACCCTCTTTTGTTCTCTTTCTTCGAGTCTTGTGGAAATTTGGAGACATAGGGTTTGCAGATTCTGTGGAAGCATGAGAGAGACACACAAACCAACCCCTTTCTGAATCCCTCTGCAATAGTCTATTCAGAGGCATAGACTCACAGAGATGCATAATCCCTCCAGTCCAACCCGTTCGTACCAACTAGATATTCTCATCTCATTTCATTCCATTTGCTTGCACTTGGCTCATGCCCCTCTAAACCCTTCCTATTCACATACTCATCCTGATGGCTTTTAAATGTCACAATTGTACCAGCCCCCATCACTTCCTCTGGTAGCTACCTGCATGCCCTTGAATAAGTGCTCAAACATTCCTACTGTCGATGCAAACTCTAATAAACACCAACCTACGAAAGACTATCATTGTAATTTTCAACTCACCCTTTGCTTCTTCATTATGCTGGTTTGAACAGAGGTAAAAAATCAGTCTTAGTGACCATCCAGTGTGACCCTGTAATAAAACTTATTTTCAAATGTGGCTTGCATGTGATTACCACACCCTCTCATAGTTGCTTGGAAGGTGGGGGTGAGCTGTACTCTCCTGCTGCAGTCTTTGGGTGTCCCACAGTGTTGTTAAGGAGGGAGCTGCAGGACTTTGACCTGAACCATGTAAAGAGCTTTCTCACTGGAGTGCCCTTTTAAAGTTGGGAAGTTATTACAGACCAGGAGGACCTGAGAGCTGCTCTCTTGTCAGAGAGAGAGGCCTGGTGGGTCACATACCTCAGGTGAGGGGCTCGGTTGATAAGCTGGGGCCTTCATAGTAATTTCAGACATGATAGAGATTGAGCCAACAATGTTGGCATCACGAACCAGTTAGCTGAGGTAACTGACCCCCCCACCCCCCCTCTCCCTTTATGGCGGAGAAATTCTATCCGTTTAATAGAGCAAGCTTGAGAATTCAACACTAAAATCAACTTGTACGGACGCGCTGTAGACCTGAAACATCAATGCAGAGATTGCTGAAGAAACTAAGCATGTCCGGCAGCACCTCTGAAGGGAGAAAGAGACAGACAGAGTTCACCTTTCACTCCAATGATTTTTGTGGGAAAGTTCCTTCAGAACAGACTATTTTGAGGAAGGGTCACTTGAAATGCGAATTGTTACTCTCTCTCTTCACCGTTGCTGCCTGATCTGCTGAATTTCCCCAGCCATCAGTTTGCTTGAGAATTTAATCTGACCTGATTCAAGCGTCACTGAGTAATTCAGTCTGTGTTCAATGCCCTAACGCTGCTTCTGCTGAAAGTTAACAAACAGGTTTAAGGCTGTGTAAGGTATTGTATTCGGAGGGCGGGGCACTTGGGAGAACAGATACAGAACACAGGCATTTCACAAAGATCCTTATCAATTTAACTTTATGATGTTAAATCAGAAGGAACAGCTCAGACCTAACATTTCAATTAATCAGCCAAGGGAGGTATATATGTCATGACAAAGACTTGTTGTAAAGACTGCAAAACCGAGCTTTAGTGACTATGTTTGTACGTAAAGATTTTTTGTGAATAAAGTCTCTTTTTGAAATTGATAAAAATATTTTTTCGAGGAGGATCAAGCATCTTGAGCTTGTGGAAGCATTGTCCTTTTCCCTAATCTTTCTTAAATAAACACTAGACAAGTTAGATACTCCCTGGGTATAGACATCAAATGGTCATCAATGGGGAGGAGATGGTGGGATTGTCACGGGGGCTCAGTGTTGCTGCACCCCACCCGGGTTCAATTCCAGCCTCGGGCGACTGTCTGCGTGGAGTTTGCACGTTCTCCTCATGTCAGCCTCCGGGTGCTCCAGGTCCCTCCCACTGTCCAAAGATGTGCAGTCTAGGTGGATTAGCCAGAGGAAATGAAGGGATCCAGGGATAGAGTAGGGGGATGGGATGTTCTGCCGAGGGTCAGTGTGAACCTGATAGGCCGAATGACCTGCTTCCACATCTTAGTGATTTTATGATCAAACCAGAGACTCAAATAATGTTCTGGGCCCTGGGCTCCAATCTTGGGGGTGGCTGTGGATCATCACAGTGAGAACAGGTTTGGGGATGAACACAGTCCAAGGGGGCAACAGGTTTGTTTTCTGAGGTGTTGAGGGCATGAATGTTCTGTCAAGGTGCTTTGGGGATAAACATACTGAGGGGATGGTTTTGAAGGTATTGAGGGAGCACTATCTGTCAGTACAGGGTACAGATGGTCGAAAGGTACAGAAACACTTCATAGAACATAGATCATAGAACAGTACAGCACAGAACAGGCCCTTCAGCCCACGATGTTGTGCCGACCAATGATCCCCACATCTACTAATATCATTTATTGTATCCGTTGCTCCCGATGCGATCTCCTATACATTGGAGATGCCTCCTAGCAGAGCGCTTTAGGGAACATCTCCGGGACACCCGCACCAATCAACCACACCGCCCCGTTGCCCAACATTTCAACTCCCCCTCCCACTCTGCCGAGGACATGGAGGTCCTGGGCCTCCTTCACCGCCGCTCTCTCACCACCAGACGCCTGGAGGAAGAACGCCTCATCTTCCGCCTCGGAATACTTCAACCCCAGGGCATCAATGTGGACTTCCACAGTTTCCTCATTTCCCCTTCCCCCACCTCACCCTAGTTCTAAACTTGCAGCTCAGCACTGTCCCCATGACTTGTCCGGACTTGTCCTACCTGCCTATCTCCTTTTCCACCTATCCACTCCACTCTCTCCTCCCTGGCCTATCACCTTCATCCCCTCCCCCACTCACCCATTGTCCTCTATGCTACTTTCTCCCCACCCCCCACCTCCTCTAGCTTATCTCTCCACTCTCCAGGCTCTCTGCCTTTATTTCTGATGAAGGGCTTTTGCCCGAAACGTCGATTTCGAAGGTCCTTGGATGCTGCCTGAACTGCTGTGCTCTTCCAGCACCACTAATCCAGAATCTGGTTTCCAGCATCTGCAGTCATTGTTTTTACCTCATGTAAGGTAAACCTAATGTACGAACCCTCAAATTTCTGTGAACATATGCATGTCCAGCAGTCTCTTAAATATCCCCAATGACCTCGCTTCCACAAACGCTGCTGGCAACACATTCCATGCTCTCACAACTCTCTGCGTAAAGAACCCGCCTCTGACATCCCCTCTATACTTTCCGCCAAACAGCTTACAACTGTGACCCCTCGTGTTAACAATTTCTGCCCTGGGAAAAAGTCTCTAGCTACCAACTCTATCTATGCCTCTCATTATCTTGTACACCTTAATTAGGCCCCCTGTCTTTCTTCTTTTTTCCAATGAAAAAGGTCCGAGCTCAGTCAAACCCTCTTCGGTAGATAAGCCCTGCATTCCAGGCAACATCCTGTAAACCTCCTCTGAACCCTCTCCAAAGCGTCCACATCTTTCCTATAACAGGGCGAGCAGAACGAGACAGAGTATTCCAAGTGCAGTCTAACCAAAATTTTATAGATCTGCAACAAGGTCTCACGACTCTTAAACTCAATCCTCTTGTTAATGAAAGCCAAAACACCATATGCTTTCTTAACAAACCTGTCCACTTGGGTGGCCATTTTAAGGGATCTATGTACCTGCACACCAAGATGCCCCTGTTCCTCCACATTGCCAAGAATCCTGCCTTTAATCCGGTACTCAACTTTCAAGTTCGACCTTCCAAAATGCATCACTTTGCATTTATCCAGGTTGAACTCCATCTGCCACCTCTCAGCCTATCTTTGCATCCTGTCAATGTCACGCTGCAGCTTACAACATTCCTCTATAGTGTCAAGAACACCTCCAACCTTTGTGTCGTCTGCAAACTTGCCAACCCATCCTTCAATCTCCTCATCCAAGTCATTAATAAAAATAACAAAGAGTTGAGGCCCAAGGATAGAGCCCTGTGGAACACCACTCACCACTGACTTCCAGGCAGAATACTTTCCTTCCACTAACACTCACTGTCTTCTGTCGAATAGCCAATTCTGTATCCAGACAGCTAAATTTCCCTGTATCCCATTCCTCCTGATCTTCTGAACGAGCCTACCATGGGGAACCTTATCAAATGCCTTACTGAAGTGCAGATACACAACATCCACTGCTCGACCCTCATTAACTTGCCTAGTAACATCCTCAAGGAACTCAATAAGATTTGTGAGGTATGACCTGCCCCTCACAAACCCGTGCTGGCTCCGTTTAATCAAGCCATGCTCTTTCAGATGGTCATAAATCCTATCCCTCAGAATCCTTTCTAACACCTTGCAGACGACAGACGTGAGGCTGACTGGCCTGTAATTGCCGGGGATTTCCCTATTTCCTTTCTTGAAGAGAGGAATTACATTTGCCTCCCTCCAGTCCTCAGGTACGACTCCAGTGGAGAACGAGGATGCAAAGATCTTCGCAAGCGGCGAAGCAATCACATTTCTCGCTTCCCAAAGCAGCCGAGGACAAATCTGGTCTGGCCCTGGCGACTTGTCAATCTTAATGTTTGTCAAAATTTTCAGCACATCAGCTTCCTCAATCTCTATCCGTTCCAGCAAGCACACCTGCTCCTCAATGGTTTCATTCACTACAAGTTCCTTTTCTTTCGTAAAGACAGAAGCAAAAACTCATTTAGGGCTTCCCCTACCTCCACAGACTCTATACACAAGTTCCCTATGCTATCCCTGATCAGCCCTACTCTTTCATTGATCATTCTCTTATTCCTCACATACGTGTAAAATGCCTTTGGATTCTCCCTAATCCTTCCTGCCAAGCTTTTCTCATGCCCCCTCCTGGCCCTCCTCAGACCATTATTGAGCTCCTTCCTCGCCTACCTGTAATCCTCTCGAGCTGAGCAAGATCCTTGCTTCCTCCGCCTTATGTAAGCTGCCTTCTTTCTTTTGACGAGAAGCTCCTCCGCTCTCGTCATCCAAGGTTCCTTTATCTTACCCCTTCTTGCCTGTCTCAGAGGGACATATTTATGCATCACTCACAACAACTGTTCCTTAAACAGTCTCCACATGTCTATAGTGCCCTTTTCATGGAACAATTGCTCCCAGTCCATGCTTCCCAACTCATATCTGATAGCATCATAGTTGCCTTTACAACAATCAAATATCCTCCCATTGTGCCTGCTTCTCTCCTTCTCCATGGCTATGTAGTATGTGAGGCAGTTGTGGTCACTATCACCAAAATGGTCTCCCACCACAAGATCTGACACCTGCCCCGGCTAATTGCTGAGCACCAAATCCAAAATGACCTCTCCCCTTGTCGGCCTGTCAACGTACTGAGTTGGAAACCCTCCTGAACACACTTTACGAAAGCAACTTCTTTCAAACCATCTGCTCGAAGGAAGTTCCAATCAATATTGTGAAAGTTATAGTCACCCATTGCAACAACTCTACTGCATTCACACTTTTCCAAAATCTGTTGACCTATGCTTTCTTCAATCTCCCTGCTGCTATTGGGGGGTCTATACTAAACTCCTAATGAGGTGACTGCTCCCTTACTGTTCCTAATTTCCACCCATACTGACTCAGTAGGCAGACACTCCTCGACAATGTTAACTTCTGTAGCTTTGATACCCTCTCTGATTTCCTTTCTGAATTCCTTGTATGTGGTGTCCCTCAAGGGTTGGCCAGCATGGTGGCTCAGTGGTGAGCTCTGCTGCCTCAAAGCACCAGGGACCCAGGTTAAATTCCAGCCTCGGGCGACTGGCTGTGTGGAGTTTGCACATTCTCCCAGTGTCTGCGTGGGTTTCCTCCGGGTGCTCCAGTTTCTTCCCACAGTCCAAAGATGTGCAGGTTAGGTGAAATAGCCATGCTAAATTGCCCGTAGTATTAGGTGCATTAATCAGGGGTAAATGTAGGGGAATGGGTCTGGGTGGGTGCATCATCGGAGGGTCGGTGTGGACTTGTTGGACGAAGGACCTTGGTCCCTCCTGTATCTCACGTCCATACTGCCAGGAGGTGACATTGTCCAAAAAAACTGTGTTAGTTTTCACATGTACACTGACAATGCCCAGCTATCCCTCCCCATCATCCCTCACCATTACTCCACTTTTACTCAGTTATCAAACTGCTAACCATGCTCACACCACTCGATTGGCTGCAATTTCCTCCAACGAAACATTGTAATGGTTAAACCCGTTGCCTTAAGCTGTTGTTACAAATACCTTTCCCTTATTGCTGAGCCCCTCCCTCCCACTGGGAAGTATCTGAGGCAGAACTACACACTTCACAATATTGCTGTTATAAGTGACCCCAAGGTGACCTTCTGATCAGACATCTACACAATCACAAACACCAGGAATTCCAATCTCTAAAACGTTACTTGTCTCCCCCTCACTCCAGCTCCATTGCTACTGAAACTCCTTACCCGTGTTAGTGTTGCCTTAAACTTGACAGATCTGAAAGAGAACCCTTGATTCCGTCACTGACCCAGAATCTGTGTTTCCTGCACAATTACCCCCGGTCCCTTTCTGGTGCAGCTTTCAAGAGTTTCCACCATTTAAATAGCACTCTTTTTTTATTTTCTCCTCCAATATCAACAACTTCCCATTTTCCCAAATTATACTCCATCTGGCAACGTGTTGCCCCCTTCTCCTGTGCATCTCTCTCTCTTCACAATCCTTTAAGAACTTTACAGTTATGCCTTTTCTGACATAGTCCACCCCTCCCCCCCCCACCCCCAATTCTTCTAAACGTTTACTGGGAGTCCTGGGCAGTGAGAAACATGCACAGTTGCTATCCTTTAGGGATACCCTATGGGATGACTGGGAGGAGCTTGCTGCCCGTTGGTCAGAGTGGAGACATCTTGCCCATCAAGCTGCATGAGCCTTTCACACCCCATGTCTTATTGATGAGGCACAGCGGCAGCAGTGAAGGAAAGAAAAAGAAGCAAATCCTGTTCTCCACATCTCACTGACTCTTGGAACATTCTGTCCCATGAGTCAAAGATCTGCCCTGTTTTGTCACATGAAGTCCCAAGATGGAAACTCATAGAAACCCACATAGATTTCCCCCTGAACTGACTGCTGACCTCCACAAAGGGTACTGTGTACAGTCATCCTGGGCCAGGAGGAGGGGATGGTGTGAGTTTCTAACCTGAACTGACAGTGACGGATTTTATGAACTTGTATTACAGGATGTTACAGATGGGCATTCAGATGGTAATCTCAGTAACTGTAATGCCAAACTCTGACAGAATTACTCAATTCATCAGGACTTGAATATTCACATTGTGTGTGAGTATTGTGTTCCAGCTCAATCCCATTTGCTGCATAAAAGTTCTCCTTTGAATCACCCCATTTTCTCAATAGATCTCCCCAAACCTTAAATGTGTCCTGTAATCCTTGTATAATGAGCTGATTGGTGTAAGGTTTATTATTATAACGGGTAACTTTTGTAAACCCCTCTGTCACAGCTCCCCTCAATTTCCTTTGCTACAAGGAGAACAATCAGTTTCTCCAAACCCCTGATTCCCCACATGTCTGTTTGCTGTCTATAAGGTACACATCAGGATTGTGTTGGAACAGGGTCCACTTGCCTGCATCGGTGCAGCCCCCAAGAATATTAAAGAACGTGAACATCCTCCAACACAAGGCACTGTGCCTGAGTGGTGTCCCATCCACCACCTTCAGCATTCCTTCTCTCCGCCCCCGAGGCACAGTGGCATCACTGTGTAAAAAGTAAAGACAGCATTGTCCGACCAGACCATAGGGCTGCTCTCTCATTAGGGAGAGATGGCTGGTTGTGGTTCAACTTGAAGGTTACCACAGCCCAGGCAAGGGGAGAGGTTGGGAAGGAGAGTCCATCTATTGTAGATCGATATTCTGTATGTATCAGCAACACCTACATCATACCAATTAATAATGTAATAGAATATCCAAAACACCTTCCTGAAATCCCCCATTCCTTGAACCATCCTGGTAAATCTCCTGTGCCCCCTCTCAGGGACCCTGCCATCCTTCCCAATGTGTGGGTGATCTCTGTTTTGCACAGACCCAGCTGTTCTGTGTTCCTGTGGGTGATGTCATCATGGAGCAACAGTTGCACTAAACCACATTGTTTGTAAGGATGGGAGACACAGAAATCCCAATAGCATTTAAGATATATTTTGTGTACGCTTGCGATGTCAAGACAGATAACGCGATGGACGAAGTATTGGAAAATGGACTTGGATAGTTCGATGGGAGTTTTCTTCACTGTCACAGTCTCAATGGACCTCAGTGCCTTTTTTCTGTGCTGTAAACCTCTACACACTTAATATAGGGATATGACAGGCCAAATTTGAAACCATGTCAGAAAAGGTGATATTGGAATAAAATACACATGATTGGTCAATGTGTTTGGGAGGAAAGTGAGACGGAGAGATTAAGGAGGAAACTCTGGAGCTCGGCGCAGGAATCGGAAAGGATCGTCATCAAGTGCGAAATAAAAATGGGGTTTCCTGAAGGCTGGAATCAAAGAAAGGCACATCCAGCAGAGCTTTGAGAGACTGGATGGGATTAGAGTTAGGGAGGGTTCTGAGGCTAGAGAGGAATTATTAGAGATAAGGAAGAGTTTTGAGGCTAGATAAGATGACAGTGACAGGGAGAGTTGTGAAGAGGATGGAATGTAGAGATAGCAAGAATTAGAGTCGTAATGTTATACAGCACGGAAACAGACCCTGTGGTCCAACCAATCCATGTCAACCATAATTCCAAACTGAGCTAATCTCATCTGCCTTCCCTTGGTCTACATGCATCCAAACATTCCTATTATGTACCTGTCCAAATGACTTTCTCGTAGAATCCCTACAGTGTGGACACTGGCCATTTGCCCAACAAATCCACCCAGACCCTTTCCCCTACGTTTACTCCACACTAATGCACCCAACATGCACATCTCTGAACACTATGGGCAATTTAAGATGGCCAGTTTACTAGTGGGAGGAAACGCACACAGACACGGGGAGAATGTGCAAAGATCCACACAGACAGTCGCTGGACCCCGGAAGTGAGTCCGAATCCCTGGTGCTATGAGCCACCATGCTCCACAGCAGTTGTAATTGTATTCATAGCTCTGGAAGTTCATTCAACACATTAACCAACTCAGTGTAAAAAAAAAATTAAAATCTCTAATGTCTTTTTAAAGCCTTTTCTCCCCTGTCCTGTAAAATTATGTAGCCCACTCTTGAATTGCACCCCCTCCTGGAAAGGGCACCTGCTATTCACATTACCTAGACGCTTCATGATTTTATAAACCTCTAATAAGGTCACGCCTCAACCTCCTACAGTCCAGTGAAAATAAGTCCCAGCCTCTTCTTATAACTGAAACCATCCATTACCATCACCATCCTGATAAATCTCTTCTGAACCCACTCCAATTTAATAATATACTTCCTATAACAGCACAACCAGAACTGAGCACAGTATTCCAGAAGAGGCCTCCTCAACATCCTGTACAGCCTCAACATAACGTCCCAACTCCGATACTCAATGGTCTGAGCAATGAAGGCAAATGTGCTAAACACTTCTTAACCACCCTGTCTACATGTGACACAAATTTCAATGACCTGAACCCCTGGGTCTCTTTTCTTGTCACCCACAAACTTACAAAACAAACTTTCCATATTCTCATCGAAATCATTAATATCAATGGCAAATAAAAGTGGACACAACATTTATCCCTGGGGAACACCGCTGGTCACAGGCCTTCAGTCTGAAAAACAACCCTCCACTGTTACTCTCTCGCCTGCTGTTTCAAATCTGACTATCACTAATCATTCCATATCTCTCCAAATACATGTCAATCCTATCCTTCAGAATTATCTGCAGCGACTTACCCATCACTGAAGTCAGACTCACAGGCCTGTCCTTCCCAGGCTTCTCCTTCACAGACAAAGGTACAACATTAGCCACACTCCAGTCATCAAATACCTCACCCGTGATTACTGATTATACAAACATTTCCACAAGGAGCCAACAGTTTTGCCCCACTCAAAGTGTTCCCCCGTTATCACTTCAGTTACTTGCCCTGTCTTATTAACTGAGAAAAAGTCAGGTTTTGCTCCTTCTCATAGGAACATTTACATATGGATAAAGAAAATGTTCTTGAACTCATTTAACAAATCCATCACCAACTAAATCTTTCACACTATGGTAGTCCCAGTCAAGGTTCGGAAAATGTAATTCCCTACTATTACAACCTTCTTATTCTGCCATGTACTTGAGATATCTGTGTACATTGTTCCTCAAGTTCTCTCTGATTATTGCAGCGTCTATAGTGCTATCTAACAAGGTGACCTTTTTGTTTATTTGAAAACCTCTGTCAGCACAACTTTTAAAAAAAAAAGCTGTTCTCCCCGATTTTAGTTTTCCCTTGTGTGTATTCATCGAGTGGATGTAGGTATCACTGACCAGGCCAGCATTCATTGCCCATCCCTAATTACCCAGAGGGCAGTGAGAGTCAGCCGCATTGCTGTGGGTCTGGAATCATGTGTAGGCCAGACCAGGTAAGGATGGCAGTTACCTTGCCTAAAGGACATTAGTGAACCAGATAGGTTTTTCCTAACAGTTGACAATGGTTGCACGGCCAACATTAGAGTTTTCATTCCAGATTTTATTGAATTCAATTTCCACCTTTGCCATGGTGGGATTTAAGTCCAGGTCCTCAGAACATTACCTGGGTCTCCAGGTTACTACTCCAGTGACAATACCTCATCGGTGATCACTCCCCTTATAGTGATGTTAAAAAATGAAAGCTCTCCTTCTATGCTTATAATTTGAGGTAATGAACTGAGACATCAAGACTTCTTGCAAATAAACCAGACTAAGATTTATCTTTTAAGAGACTGAAACCCTCTGAGCTGTTCCCCAGCTGTGAGTTATTCGAGAGTGACCTCTTTAAAAGGCTAGCTAGCAGAAATCTGTTTGAGGGAAACAAATCATGCTCTTTTGATTTTTTTTTTTGAAACCTCAAAATAAATGAACAACAAATGAATTAAATAAAAAAATCTTATACCACGGACTTGTAATTTCTGAGGCTGGAGGGGGATTACCGAGATAGCTTTGTCCGGAGGCTTACTCAAGATGTTACCTAGTAGGGTGACGATATGTCTGAACATGAACCTTCCAGCTCAGTGAGCAAACCTACATCCAGAACCTCAACCTCAGCTACCAATCTTCTCAAAACATGACAGGGACGTTTGTGAGGCTGGAGGCAAATCCCAGTAAATAACACGGAGCAGTGAACTCTCCCAGCTGACTGGCTGTGAAGGTATAAACCTCCCTGGAAATCGAGCAGGCAATAAAGAAAAACAAACAGCGACATTTCACAGCTGCCCTCGGAGACACCTCACTCTCGAATGACTCACAGCTGGGGATCAGCTCAGTGGGTTTCAGTCTCTTAAAAGATAAATCTTTGTTTTATTTTCATAAATCTACAATAGTGAGTAAGGTGAGGGCTTCATGTTAATATGTCTTACAGTCTCTTTATTAATATTTGAAAATATAAAATATAGGTATTAAGTTATTCTAGGGAAGTATTTTGTTGAGCAGTAAGACTGTACCTTTTTATGGGCCTGTAATATGTTAAGATGCAGAGATAGCCATTCTTTGAGTGATGTACCCTTCCTGTCAGGTGTGGGAGATAAGGGAGAATTTCAATGATCCTGATGATGATGTCTGCACTAAGTGTGGTTGCAAATCCTATCGATCGCATAGATCTGTTGGAGCGACAATTAAAGGCAGTGAGGAATTCACAGGAGCTAGGAAGTGTGATTGGTGGCAGTTTCAGGCAGAAAAACCACAGATATAGTCAGGTAGATGGGTTACCTCCAGGAAAGATAGGAGAGGGAGGCAGGTAGTGCAGGAGTCTCCTCTGTCTATCCCACTCTCAAACAAGTATACTGCTTTGGAAAATGTAGGGGGTCACAGGCACTCAGGGAAATGTAACAGTTGCAGCCAAGTTACTGGTGCTGAGACTGGCTGTAACGTAATGTGATGTGTATCCAGTTCCATGTGATCGATGGTGATAGGGGACTCTCTAGTCAGGGACAAAGTCTACAGTTTCTGCAGCTGACAGTGAGACATCAGAATGGAGTGGTGCCTCCCTGGTGCCAGGGTCAAGGATGTCTCAGAGGGTTCAGAATATTCTGAAAGGGGAGAATAACCCTGTGAGGGGACGCCGTTATAAATTGGTACCAATGACATAGGAATAGAAAAGTATGAGGTCCTGATGAGAGAATACAGGAAATTAGGCTGGAGGGTAAAAAGTAGGTCCTCGAGGATAGTCATATCTGGATTACTCTCGGTGCCACATGCTAGTGAGAGTAGGAATAGCAGGATAGAGCAGATAAATGCGTGGCGAAGGATCTGGTGTAGGGGAGAAGGATTCACATTTTTGGGTTATTGGATCTCTTGTTGGGTAGTATTGATCTACATAAGAAGGATGGATCGTATCTGCACTGGAAGGGAAGATTTGTTACTGCTACTCGGGAGGCATTAAACCGGTGAGGCAGTGGAGGGTAAACCCAAAGTGAGTGTGAGGAAAGAGTTAAGTCTGGGGTTGGTACAGTTCAGAAGTCAAACAGTCAAGGCAGACAAGGACAAGGCACAGAATGAGGTCGGACTGAGCAATTACACTGCATTTACTTCATTGCAAGAGGCCCGACAGGTTAGGCAGATGAGCTCAAATTATGGTTTTAAACATAGTACTGGGATATTATCGCAATTACAGAGGCATCAGTCAGGGATGGATAGTCTAGCAGCTTAATGTTCCAGGGTATAGATGGTATAGCAAGGAAAGAAAACAGGCAACAGAGCAGGGGGATGGTGTTTTTGATTAAGGATAACATTAGGGCTTCAGGAGGGTATTCCTGGGAGTATATCCAGGGAACTGAGAAATTAGACATTAATGATCACCTTATTGGGATTGTACTATCGACAACACCCCTCCCCCCACCCCCCCACAACACCCACCCACGCCTTCCCCAATAATCAGTGGGGAATTGAGAAGCAATTTTCCCAGTAGATCACTGTTCTCTGTAAGAATAGTATGGTTGTATACAAGACTTGACCTTTTTTTCATTTGTTCATTCACAGGTTGAGGGTGCCACTGGCTGGGCCCAGACGGCAGTTAAGAGTCAACAACATTGCTGTGGGTCTGGAGTCACCTGTAGGCCAGACCAGGTAAGGATGGCAGATTCCTTCCCGAATGGACATTAATGATCCAGGCGGCATGGCGGCACGGTGGCACAGTGGTTAGTATTGCTGCCTCACAGCGCCAGAGACCCAGGTTCAATTCCTGCCTCAGGCGACTGACTGTGTGGAGTTTGCACATTCTCCCTGTGTCTGCGTGGGTTTCCTCCGGTTGCTCTGGTTTCCTCCCACAGTCCAAAAATGTGCAGGTTAGGTGAATTGGCCACGCTAAATTGCCTGTAGTGTTAGGTGCAGGGGTAAACGTAGGGGAATGGGTCTGGGTGGGTGCGCTTCGGCGGGTCGGTGTGGACTTGTTGGGTAATCTAAATCTAATCTAAAAGGTGGGTTTTCGAAAAATTGACAGTGGATTCATTGTCACCACTAGATTCGTAATTCCAGATTTTTATTAAATTCACATTCCAATATCTGCCGTGACTGGATTCAAACCCAGGTTCCCCATTGGTTATCTGGGTATCTGGATTAACTGGCTAGCGATAATATCACTATGCCATCACCGCCTCTTCTCTTGGGAAATGAGGCAGGGTGAGTGACTGAGGTATCAGTAGGGTAGCACATCAGCACCAAAGATCCCACAGTATTGTGGCTCAGTGGTTAGCACTGCTGCCTCAGCACCAGGAACCTGGATTTGATTACAGCCTCAGGCAACTGTTTGTGAGAATTTGCACATTCTCCCCAATGTCTGCGTGGGTTTCGTCCCAGATGTGCAGATTCGTTGCATTACCCATGCTAATTTGCCCATGGTATCCAGATGCAGTAGGTGAGGTGTTCGCATGTGCAGGAAAATCTCTGCCTGGTGTGCAAAGATCCTTTGGGGCATTGGACAGAGGTGAGGTGGGGAGGTGTGGGTGTATGTTTTACTGCTCCCCCGGAAGTAAGGGAGAGTGAAGGGTTGGTTGATGGGGAGGTGTAAACCTAACGAGGGCATCACGGCAGGGAATGGTCTCAGTGGAACATAGATCGGACTGAGGAGGGAAGTATGACCCTCGTGGTGGGGTCTGCCTAGGTAGCGGAAATGGCAGAGATTAATGTGCTGTATGTGTAAATTAGTGGGGTGGCAGGTGGGGACCAGGGGATGATATTCTTATTGTAGTTGGGAGGGGTGGTATAAAGGCGGAGATGTGGGAGGTGGAGGATATACGTTGGAGGGCATTGCTGATCAAGTATGAGGGAATTTGTGGTCCTTGAAATACGAAATGTTCTGGGATGTCCTGGAGTGCAATTGCTTCTCTTGGGAGCAGAAATGACAGAGGCGGAGGAATTGGGAGTACAGGATCATGTTTTTACAGGAGTATTCTCAAGGGTAATCAGGAGGGCAAAAAGGGAACATGAAATAGCTTCAAGAAATGGTTTAAAGAGAATCCAAAGAAATTCTACAAATACATCACAGTTAAAAGAATAACCAGACAGAGAATAGGACCGCTTAACGATCAACAAGGCCATCTATGGAACAACAGGAGGTGGGAGAGATACTATACTATTCTAGTATTTCATGTCGTATTTCATGCCGGTTTCCTCCCACAATCCAAAGAAGTGCAGATTCTTTGAATTACCTATGTTAATTTGCCGATGGTATCCAGATGCAGTAGGTGAGGTGTTTGGATGTGCAGGAAAATCTCTGCATGGTGTGAAAAGATCCTTTGCGGCATTGGACAGAGGTGAGGTGGGGAGGTGCGGGTGCATATTTTACTGCTCCCCCGGTAGTAAGGGAGAGTGAAGGGTTGGTTGGTGTGGAGGCATAAACCTAATGAGGGCATTACGGCAGGGAATGGTGTCTGCGGAACACAGATAGGGCTGGGGAGGGAAGTATGACCCTGGTGGTGGGGTCTGACTAGGTAGCGGAAATGGCAGAGATTAATGTGCTATATGTGTACATTAGTGGGGTGGCAGATGGGGACCAGGGGATTATATTCTTATTGTAGTTGAGAGGGGTGGCATAAAGGCGGAGATGCGGGAATGGAGGATATGCGTTGGAGGGCATTGCTGATCAAGTATGAGGGAAATTGTGGTCCTTGAAATACGAAAATGTTCTGTGATGTCCTGGAGTGCAATTGCTTCTCTTGGGTGCAGATATGGCAGAGGCGGAGGAATTGGGAGTACAGGATCATGTTTTTACAGGAGTATTCTCAAGGGTAATCAGGAGGGCAAAAAGAGAACATGATATAGCTTCAGGAAATGTTTTAAGGAGAATCCAAAGAAATTATACAAATACATCACAAATAAAAGAATAACCAGACAGAGAATAGGACCCCTTAAAGATCAACAAGGCCATCTATGGAACAACAGGAGGTGGGAGAGATACTATACTATTCTAGTATTTCATGTCGTTTTTTTTTACTGGAAAAAGATATGGAAACTAGAGAGTTTGGAGAAATAAACAGTGATAATTTGAAAAGTGTCCATATTACAGTGGAGGTGGTACTGGACGGCTCAAATCACATCAAGGTGGATAAATCCCTGGGTCCTGAACAGGTGTATTCCAGCAATTTGTGGAAAGCTAGAGAAGTGATGGCAGTGCCCCGCCCTGAGTTATTTATATCATCGTTTGTGACAGATGAAGTACTGGAAGACGGGTGCCATTATTTAAAAAGGTGGTAAGGAAAGGTCAGGGAACAAGAGAACAGTGAGCCTGAAGTCAGTAGCAGGCAAGTTGTTGGAAGGGATTCTGAGGGACAGGGCATACATGTATTTGGAAAGGCAATGAATGATTGGGGTAGTCAACATGGCTTTGTGCATGGGAAATTGTCTCTCTCCAACTTGGTTGACTTTTTTTGAAGAAGCGATAGGAAGATTGATGAAGACAGGCTGTGGACATTATCTATATGGGCATTGAACAAGGTTCTAGAAAGCAGATTGGTTAGCATGGTTAGATAACATGGAATACAGGGAGAACTAGCCATTTGGATAAAAACTGGCTTGTAGGTAGGAGACAGAGGGTGGTGAGGGAGGGTTGATTTCTGGACTGGAAGCCTGTGAGAAGCAGCGTGCTGCAGGAATGGATAGTTGGATCCTTAAATAAATGACCTGAATGTGAATATATGAGGTAGGTTTACATAAAACAACAAAATTGTAAGTGTAATGGACTTTGAAGAAGGTTAGTTCAGAATACGACAGGATCTTGATCAGCTAGGACATTGGAGTGACGAATGGCAGACGGAGTTCAATTTAGACAAATGTAAGGCTGCTGCATTTTGGAAAAGAAAATCAGGGTAGGACTTAATGCACTTAATGGGAAGTTCCTGGGGAGTGTTGCTGAACAAAGAGACCTTGGAGTGCAGGTTCATTTTTCCTTGAAAGTAGAGTTGCAGGTAGGCAGAGTAGTGAAGGTGGTGTTTGGTACGCTTATATTTATTGGTCAATGCATTGAGTACAGAAGCTGCGATTTCATATTGTGGCTGGACAGGACATTGATTAAGCCATTTCAGGAATTCTGTTTTCAGTTCGAATTTCCCTGTTCTGGGAAGGATGGTTGTGAAACTTGAAATGCTTCAGACTAGATTTACAAAGACTTTGCTAGCGTTGGAGATTTTGGGCGACATGGAGAGGCTGAATAGACTGGGGCTATTTTCACTGGAGAGTCAAAGACTGAGAAGTGACTTTTGGGAGAATTATAAAATCATGAGGAGCATGGATACGGTGAACAGCCGGGGTCTTTTTTCCCCAGGTTAGGTGAGTCTAAACCAAGACCACGTGGGTTTAAGTTCCGAGGGCAAGGTTTTAAAATGGATCAAAGGGGCAACGTTTTCAAGCTGAGTGTGGTGTGTGGATGGGATGCGCTGCCAGATGAAGTAGTGGAGGCTGATAGAATTACAACAGTTAAAAGGTATCCGGATGGGGTATATGAATAGGAAGGTTTTGAGGAATTCAGAGAAATAGTTGGCAAATGGGACTCAATTAGTTTAGGATTCCTAGTTGATATGCACGAATTGGACCATTGTTTCTATGCTGTGCATCTCAGCACAGATAATTCTCCTTGGGTCTGAGAAGGTTAAGCAGTGATTTCGACCATGTGTAGATGTGTTTCCAAGATATTTAATTTGAAGAGAGTGGGGAATTGTTAATAATGTCACAATTTTAGTAACTACTTTAAGTTAATTGGCAAATAATGCAAGGCGAATATGTGTCCTATATTTTACTCAGTACATTCTAAGCATCTTGAACAGTCTGAACAGCAGGTGGACACAGATTCAGCAGGTATTCTCAAACAGATTTGCAATTTTACATTTAAGGAAAGACTTGGGAGGCTGTGGGCAAATGGGAGGGGACTTGGGACAGATTTGCAGCATCTCCAGAGGGAGACAGTACAGCCTCAATGGGCTGAGTCACCCCCAGCCCCTGAGCTCTGTGATACTGCCCCATTCACTGTGAATGATGAAGCTCATCCCAGGGCAGAGAGAGGTAGGAGCCCTCCACTCTCATCACAATGGGGCCCGGCTGATTGATGGCTGCTCACCGACCAGTAGGAGGTGAATTGGTGTGGTCCTCCAACCAATGGGAATGAATAAGAGGCGTGGCCAGCAAGATGACACATGACCATGAGCTGTGCAGTGGGAAGTGTCACTGTGAGGGGGGAACTCTGAGTGGGAGAGAGGCTGCTAGACCTGAATTACAAACTCATGGTAAATTAAAATCAAAAGAAACAACAACCAGGAAGCTCGTGAAAATGTCAGCAGGCCTAACGGCATCTATGAAGAGAAATCAGAGTTAAAGTTTCAGATCCAGTGACTCTGCCTCAGAACTGATGTTACCGAGAAAAAAAGTCAGTTTATACGCAGAAGGGGAGGATAAAGGAGTAAAGGATGGGTGGGGATAGAGCAAGAAGAACAGTTGGATAAAGGAGTAGATATCTATCTGGCTGGGAGGGTGAATAGCTGTTAATGGGGACTGTTCGTGGCTAACCATAGGTAGTGTGTAATGGCAGGCTGTGATAACAAGGCCTGGTGTGTGGGGTAGGGGGGCTAGGACTTGAGGTTGTTAACCTATGGTTAGCCACTAACTGTATCCATTGTAAGCTGTTCCCCGCCTACATCACTCCAAGATTGGAGCTGCAGAGGATACAAGACTCTGGAATATCCTCCCTAAAACTCTCTCTCCTCCTTCAATTTGTATCTTAAAATAGATCTGTTTAATCAACGTTTCCATTATTCGTGAAGCACTTTAGGAGATTTGTCAATGTGAAAGGCTCCATACAATGGAGTAGTTGTTGTTATTGTCTGACATTGGGAGAAACAGGAATGAACCCTCCTTCTCGTACCTGATAGACAGCAGCAAAAGCAGAGAATGGCCCTCGGGTGATTGATGTCAGCGCAGGCCAATAGGGGGCAGAGGGTGGGATTGGAGGTTCAGGCAATTCCAGTTTGTCCTCCAACCAATCAGAGTGAATGAGGGTATCCTCAACGCTGGAATTAAGGAAAGGTACATATAGCAGAGATTTGAGAAACTGGCAGAGATTTGAGAAACTGGAGGAGGTTAGAGATAGGGAGTGTTCTGAGGCTGCAGAGAGATTATAGAGATAAAGAAGAGTTGTGAAGCTAGATGAGGTGACAGTGATTGGGAGAGTTGTGAGGATGGAGGCATTCACAGAGATAGCGGGAATTAGAGCCATAAAGTGATACAGCGAGGAAACAGACCATGTGGTCTAACCAATCCACGTCGACCATAATTCCAAAGTAAACTAATCGCACCTGCCTCTGCTTGGTCCACATTCATCCAAGTATTTCCTATTTATGTACTTATCCAAATGTCTTTTAAATATTATAATTGTATTCACAGCTACCACTTCCTCTGGAAGTTCATTCCACATGGATAAAAATTAAAACATCCCTAATGTCTTTTTTCAAACCTTTCTCATCTCTTCTCAAAATGTATGCACCCGAGGCTTGAATTCCTGTCGCCCCCAGCCATTTACCTCATCTTCACTCTTCATCAATTTATAAACCTCTAATAAGGTCACCCCTCAACCTCCTACACTGCAGTGAAAAATGTCCCAGCCTATCCAGCCTCTCCTTATTACACAATCCTTCCATTCCCGTCACCATCCTGGTAAATCTCTGCTGAACCTCCTCCAATTTAATGATATTTTTCCTATAACAGCACAACCAGAACTGGGCACAGTTTTCCAGAAGAAGCCTCCCTAAAATCCCGTACAACTCAACAATGCAACTTCCTCTACTCAAAGGTCTGAACAATGAAGGTAAGCTAACCACCTTCTTAACCATCCTGTCTACATGTGACACAGACTTCAAAAAACTGAACCCCTCGGTCTCTTTGTTCCACATCACTACTCGAGGCCCTACTTTTAATTATTGTAAGTCCTGCCCTCGTTTGCTTTATCAAGATGTAAAATTTTGCATTTATTCCAATCAAAAAGTCCAATAAAGCCTTTGAGTATAAAGGCAGAGGATATACACTTAAGAGGGAAATCAGGAGGGCAAAAAAAGAACAGGAGATAGTTTTGGCAAGTCGGGTTAAGGATAGTCCAAAGGGCTTTTATAATTGCATTCAGAACAAAAGGCTATCCAGAGAGAGAATAGGGCAACTCAAAGATCATCAAGACAGCCTAAGTGTGGAGCTGCAGGCGATGGGGGAGATACTAAACGAGTATTGTGCAACCGTGTTTACTGTGGAGAAGGACATGGGAGATATAGAATATGGGGAAATAGATGGTGACATCTTGAAAAATGTCGATAATACAGAGGAGGTGGTGCTGGATGAGTGGCTAAGGAGCTGGTGCAGGGGAGAAGGATTTAATTTTTTGGATCATTGTAATCTCCTCTGGGATTGAGTTGACCTGCATAAGGATGGATTGTCCCGGAATTGGAAGATGTCTAATATCTAGGCAGGGAGATTTGGTAGTGATACCCAGAGGCATTAAACCAGTGAGGGAGTGGGGGTAAACCCAAGTAGATAGTGAGAAAAGAGGTAAGTCTGACGCTGGTACAGTTCAGAAGTCAAGCAGTCAAGGCAGGCAAGCGCAATGCACAGAAGGAGGTAGGACTGAGCAGTTATACTGCATTTACTTCAATGCAAGAGGCCTGACAGGGAAGGCAGATCAGCTCAGGATATGGTTTTGAACATGGCACTGGGATATCATGGGTATTATAGAAACGTGGCTCAGGGGTGGATAGGACTGGCAGCTTAATATTCCAGGTATAGATGATATAGGAAGGATAGAAAGTAGGACAAGAGAGGAGGAGGAGTGGAATTTTTGATTAGGGATAGCATTATGTTTGTGCTTAGGGAGGATATTCCTGGGAGTACGCCCAGTGAAGTTATTTTGGGTGGAACGGAGGTAAGAGAGGGATGATCACCTTATTGGAGTTTTTTGCGTGGGTTTCGTCCGGGTGCTCTGGTTTCCTCCCGTTGTCCAAAGATGTGCAGGTTGAGTGGATTATCCAGGCTGAATTGCCCATAGTGTTCAGGGATGTGCAGGTTGGGTGGATTATCCAGGCTGAATTATCCACAGTGTTCAGGGATGTGCAAGTTAGGTGGATTGACCATGGGAAATGCAATGTTACAGGGGGAGTGTAGGAGGCTCTGAGGGTCAGTGTGATGGGCCAATTGGATTACCTGATAATTCTACTAGTTTTAAAATAGTTCTCGAAAAGAATAGTCAGGATGTAAAAGTTGATGTTCGAAATTGGACAAAGGCCAATTTTAATGGCACATGGCAAGAACTTTCAAAATTTGTTTGTGGGAGGCTATTCCCACGTAAAGGGACGGCTAATAAGTGGAAATGTAAGGAAGAGGAGTAGGCCATCTGGTCCCTCAAACCTGCTCTGCCATTCAATAAGATCAGGGCTGATCTTTTCATGGCCTCAGCTACACTTTCCTGCTGTCGTGCCATAACCTTTAAGTCCTTTCCTGTTCACAAATCTACTTTTTGACTTAAAGACATTCAAGATGAAAACCCAACTGCTTCACTCAGCAGGGAATTCCACAGATTCACAACACTTTAGCTGAAGAAGCTCCTTTTGAACCCAGTCCTAAATCTGATATACCCTTATTTTGATGCTCTGCTCTCTAGTTTCACCTGTCCCCAGTGGAAATACCCTCCCTGCTTCTATCTTATCTATTCTTTTCATAATTATATTTTTCCTATCCAACCTCCCATTCTTCTAAATTCCAAAGAGTATAGTCCCAGTCTACTCAATGTCTCCGCATATGCCAACCCTCTCAACTCCAGACTTTAACTAGTGACCCTCCTCTGTACACCTTCCAGTGCCAGTACATCCTTGCTAAAGTAAGGAGACCAAACCTGTACACAGTACTCCAGGTATGACCTCACCAGCACTCTGTACAGCTGCAGCATAACCATCCCTCCAGCAATGAAGCACAATATTCCTTTCACTGTCTTATTAACCTACTGCACCTGCAAACTTCCTGTGATTCATGCACAAGGACACCCAACTCCATCTGTACAGCAGCATGCTGCAAGTTTTCAACATTTGATCATCCAGTTTGCTGTTAGTCTGACTAAAATGGAACACCTCACATTTCCCAACATTGTCGCCCATCTCCCAGACCCTTACCCACTCAATTAACCTATCTGTATCCCTGTGCAGACTGACAGTAGTCTCTGTACACATTGCTCTACCACTCATCCTAGTGTCAAATGTGAACTCTGACACCGTACACTTGGTCCTCAACTCCAAAACATTTGTATAAATTGTAAACAGTTGTGGTATCAGCTTTAATCCAAACACTAATTTATCCCCATTCTTTACTTTTTGTTCAATAACTAATCCTCTGTCCATGCTAATACATTACCCATAATGCCGTGACTCTTTACCTGATACAACAGCCTTTTTGTGCAGTAGCTTGACGATTACCTACTGGAAATTCAGATACACCACATCCACTTATCCAATGTGCTCATCATGTCCACAAATAATTCCAGTAAATGTGTTAAATACGACCTGCCTTTCATGAATCGATCCTGCATCTGCTCAATGGGACAGTTTCTACCCAGATATCTCGCTACTACGTCCATGAGAGATTCAAGCATTTTCCCAACTACAGAAGTTAAGCTAACGGGAACGTTTTTAAAACTAGGTTTGCAGCTTTCCAATCTCTCAGAACCATCCCAGAGTCCAGCAGGTTTTAATGAATTACCCTGAGCACGTTTGCTATTTCCTTCCCTCATCTCTTTTAGTCCCCTGGGAAACATTCTATCAGGGCCAGGAGACCCATCTACCTTTAGCCTGTTAGCTTTCCCTCTTTACTGAGAATGATTGATTCTCTGTCCTCATCTGCCATTCCCTCCATAGGCCTGCAACAATGAGAGTACAGAGACAGTATGTTTCTGTTAAGGGCAAGGCTGGTAGGTGCATGGAGTGCTGCATGACCCGAGAAATTGAAGGTATAGTCAAGAAAATGAAGGAGGAATATGGCATGTACAGACTGCTGGGTTTGATTGAATCATTCTTGGATTGCAAGGGCAGTAGGAGTATACTCGCAAGAAAGAAGAAGGGCCAAAAGGGCACATGAGATAGCTTTGGGAAATAATTTCAAGTGGAATCCAGAGATTCTACACATATGCTAAGGACAAAAGAGTAATCAGGCAGCAAATAGCGAACCTCAACGATCAACAAGATGTCTTTGGAACAGCAGGAGTTGGGGGAGATTCTGCAAGTATTTCACATCAATTTTTTACTAAAAGAGGATATGGAAACGAGAAACTTTGGAGAAATAAATAGTGATAACATGACAAGTGTTCATATTACAGCGGAGGGGGTACTGGATGGCTTAAAATGCATAAACGTGAATAAATCCCTGGAAGCTGATCAGGTGTATTCCAGGACTTTGTGGGTAGCTAGTGAAGTGATTGCTGGGCCCCTTGCTGAGATATTTGCATCATCGATAGCCGCAGGTGAGGTGCTGGAAGATGGGTGCCATTATTTGAGAACGGTGGAAAGGAAAAGTCAGGGAACTATAGACCGGTGAGCCTGAAGTCAGTAGCAGGCAAGTTGTTGGAAGGGATTATAAGGGGCAGGATTAACATGTAATTGGAAAGACAAGAATGGTTAGGGATAGTCAGCATGGCTTTGTGCATGGAAATCAATAACTTGGACTTCAGAAAGACGTTCAGCACGGTTCCACATTACAGACTGGTTAGCAAGTTCAACACCATAGAATACAAGGAGATCTAATGATTTGGATACAAAATTGGCTGGACGGCGGGGTGCGTCAGGCTGGGCGCGATGTGTGGATGGTGGTATGGGTCATGCTGGGGGCAGTGTGTGGGCGGCAGTGAAGTTCAGGCTGGGGGCGGTGCGTGGACGGCGGTGAGGGTCAGGCTGTGGGCGGTGCATGCACAGTGGTGAGGGTCAGGCTCGGTGCGGTGTGTGGATGGCAGTGAAGTTCACGCTAGGAGAGGTGTGTGGACGGCCGTGAGAGTCAGGCTGGGAGTGGTATATTGACAGCGGTGAGGGTCAGGCTGGGGCGGTGTGTGGATGGCGGAGAGGGTCAAGCTAGGAGCGGTGTGTGGTCAGCAGTGAGGGGCAGGCTGGCGACGGTCTGTGAACGGCAGTGAGGGTCAGGCTTGGGGCGGTTTTGAATGGCGGTGAGGGTCAGGCGAGGGGCTGTGTGTGGGTGGGGGTGAGGGTCAGGCTCGGGGCTGTGTGTGGACGACAGTGAGGATCAGGCTGAGGGCGGTGTTGGATGGCACTGAGGGTCAGGCTGGGGGCTGTGTGTGGACAGTGGTATGGGTCAGGCTGAGTGTGGTGTGTGGACAGCGGTGAGGGTCAGGGGGCAGTGTGTAGATGGCGGTGAGGGTCAGGCTGGGGGATCGTGTGTGGACGCCCCCAGCCTGAACCTCGCCACGGTCCACACACCTCATCCAGCCTGATCCTTACAATCGTCCACAAACCGCCCCGAGCCTGAACCTCACCACCGTCTAGACACCACACCCAGCCTGACCCATTTCACCATCCACACACCGCCCCTAGCCTGACCGTCACTGCTATTCAACACCGCCCTCAGCGTGACCCTCACTGTCGTCCACATACAGCCCAGAGCCTGACCCTCACCGCTGCCCACACGCTGACCCTCACCTCCGTTCAACACCGCCCCCAGCCTGACTCTCACTCTCGTCCACAAACCGCCCCCAGCCTGACCATCACTGCTGTTCAACACCGCCCCCAGCCTGACCCTCACTGCTGTCCACAAACCGCCCCTAGCCTGACCCTCACCGCTGCACACACCCTGCCCCCAGCCTGACAGTAACTGACATGTCCACATCACCCCCAGCCTGACCCTCATCACCTTCCACACACTGCCCCAAACTGACCCTCACCACTGTCCACACACCGCCCCCAGCCTGACCCTCACCGCCTTCCACATACTGCCCAAACCTGACCCTCACTGCCGTCTACACACCACCCCTAGCCTGACCTTCATCGCTGTTCAACAACGCCCCAAGCTTGACCCTCACTGCCTTCCACACACCGCCCCCAGTCTGACCCTCACCACCATCCACACACCGCCCCAGCCTGACCCTCATTGCCATCCAACACCACCCTCAGCCTGACCCTCACTGCCATCCACACACTGCGCCCAGCCTGACTTTCACCACCGTCCAACACCGCCCCCAATCTGACCCTCAGAACAGCTTCCAACCCAGTCCAACACCTCACTCCAACATCCAATCCGGTCCAAAGCCACCCTGTTCCCCCAAACCCAGTTCAACACCACCCTCTCCTTCCTTGCCCACAACCCTGTCAAACACTGACACACTGTAGAACTCCTCCCATCCCCAACCCCTTTCTCGCCAGCCCTGGCCTCGCCTCCCTCTCTCGCCCCCTCTCTCTCGCACCCTCTCTCTCCCCTCTCTCTCTCACACACCAATCTCACGCCCCCTCTCTCACGCGCCCTCTCTCTCTCGCCCCATCTCTGTCTCATCCCCTCTCTCTCTCAGTCCCTCTCTCTCTGTCCCCCCTCTCTCTCACTCACTCTCTCGCCCCCTCTCTCTCATCCCTCTCTCTCTCAGCCCCTCTCTCTCGACCTTCTCTCTCTCTCGCCCCCTGTCTCTCTCACCCCCGCTCTCTCTCCCCACTCTCTCTCTCTCACCCCTCTCTCCCTCTCCCTCTCTCTCACTCCCCCTCTCGTCCCCTCTCTCTCTCTCGCCCTCTCTCTCTCCCCCTTTCTCTCTCGCCCCCTTTCTCTCTCTCCCTCTTTCTCTCTTGCCCCCTCTCTCTCGCCCCCTCTCTCTCGCCCCCTCTCGCTCATCCCCCCTCTCTCTCTCCCCACCTCTCGCTCATCCCCCCTCTCTCTCTCGCCCCTCTCTCTCTCCCCACCTCTCTCTCGTCCCCTCTCTCCCCCTCTCTCTACCCTCTCTCACCCCCCTCTCTCTCCCTCTCCCTATCGCCCCCTCTTTCTCTCTCTCCCCTCTCTCACCCCCTCTCTCTCTCTCGCCCGCTCTCTTTCTAGCCCCCTCTCTCTCTCTCTCGCCCCAACTCTCTCTCCCCCTCTGACTCTCTCTCCCCCTCTCTCGCTCCCTCTATCTTGTCCCCTTTCTCTCACCCCTTGCTATTTCACCCCCCTCTCTTCCCTCTCTCTGTCTCCCCCTCCCTCTCCCTCTCTCTCTCACCCTCCCTCTCTCGCCCCCATCTCTCACCCCTCTCTCTCTCAACCCCCTCTATCTCTCGCCCCTCTCTCTCCCTCTCACCTCTCTCTCTCTCACCCCCTCTCTCTCTCGAGTCCTTTCTCTCTCGCCCCCTCTCGCCCCTCTCTCTCACTCCCGTCTCTCTCTCTCGCCTCCCCCTCTCTCTCTCACACCCCTCTCTCTCTCGCCCTCTCTCTCTCAACCCCTCTCTATCTCTTGCCCTCTCGCTCGCTCGCCGCTCGTCCCTCTCTCCCACCTCTCTCCCCTCTCTCTCACCCTTTCTCTCTCTCGCCCTCTCTCTTCCCGTCTCTCTCTCGCTCTTGCCCACCCTATCTCTCTCTCTCACACCCCCTCTCTCTCTCGCCCCTCCTATCTCTCTCACCCCTCTCTCTCTCACCCCTCTGTCTCTCTCGCCCCCTCTTTCTCTCTTGCCCCCTCTTTCTCTCTTGCCCGCCCCCTCTCTCTCGCCCCATCTCTCTCTCGCCCCCTCTCTGTTTCTCTCGCCCCCTCTCTGTTTCTCTCGCCCCCTCTCTGTTTCTCTCGCCCCTCTCTGTCTCTCGCCCTCTCTCTCTCGTATCCCCTCTCTCTCAAGCCCCCCTCTCTTTCGCCCCTCCTTGTCTCGCCACCTCTCGCTCACACCACCACCTCTCGCTCTCTCGCCCCTCACTCTCTCTCGCCCCTCACTCTCTCTCGCCCTCTATCTCTCACTACTCTCTCTCTCACCCCCTCTCTCTCGCGCGCCTTTTTCTCTCGTCCCTCCATCCCTCGCCCTCTCTCTCTCTCGCCCCCTCTCTCTTTCTCGCCCCCCTCTTTCCCTCGTACTTTCTCTCTCTCTCTTTCACCCTCCCCCACCCCCGTCTTGTCCCACCTCTCTCCCTGCCTCCCGGTCTCTCGCTCTGTCTCTTTCTCTCTATTCTCTATCGCCCCCTCTATCTCTCCTCCCTTTCTCTTCCTTCTCCATTCTCTCGCTCACCTCCATTCCTTCTGTTTTTCTCTCTCTCTCTCGTCGCCTCTCCTTCTCTCTGTCTCTCTCTCTCCCGCACTCTCTCTCTTCTCTCAACTCTCTGGCCCCCCTCTTTTTCTCTCAACACCCGATTCTCGCTCCCTCTCTCTTTCTCTGACCTGCTCTCTCTCTCGATTCCTCTCTCTCTCTCTTCCTCTTTCTCTCTCTTTCGTTCTCTTGTCTCTTCTGTCTGTCTCCCACCCCCACTCTCTCACTCTCAGCCCCCTCCATCTGTCGCACACTCTTTCTCTCCCCCTCCTTGCCCCTCCTCTCTCTTGCTCTCACGCTCTCTCTTGCCCTCACGCTCTGTCTCTCGCGCCCTCTCTCTCTTGCCTCACGCCCCCTCAATCTCTCTGTCTCTGTCCTCTCTCTCTCCACCCCTAACTCCCTCGCCCTCCCTCTCTCTCTCCTGGCCCCTCTCTCTCTAGGTCTTTCTTTCGCGTGTGTGCTCTCTCTCTCGCATGCGCGCTCTCGCTCCCGCTCTGAATCGCTTCCTCCCTCGGTCTCGCTCCCTCCCTCCGTCTCTCTCTCGCCCCTCATCTCCTCCTGTCTCTCTCTCCCTCACCCTATCTCTCCCTTGCTCATCTTTCGCTCCACCTTCTCTCACTATCGATCCCCCTCCTTCTATGTCTCTCTCTCTCCCGCTCCACCACCCTCCGTTTCTCTTTGGCTGAATCTCGCTCCCCCTCCATCCCTCCCTCTCTGTCTGACACACTCTGTATCCCTGGTTCTTCCCTTTCCCTCCGAGGTGGTGAGAAAGAGTGAGTGTGCAGAGAGAAATGGAGAGAAATGCGGAGAAAGAGTCGGAGAGAGGAAATGGGAAGGCCAGGTTGGAGTGGGGTGCAGAGGGAGAAAAACCCAGCTCCTGAGCTCAGGGCGCGATGCTCTCCCCTTCCCTGAGGACCAGGACTTGGGGCTGAGTCTGTCTCTCCCCAGCTCAGCTTCTCCAACACAAAGACACACAACAACATTGTTCACTCTGCTGCTAGGCATGCTTTAATGAACATTTTTATTGTTTACAAATGGAAGTGATGAATGCAGTCAGTGGGATGGTGCAATTTCTCACTGGCCCCTGAGTTGTGAGAAACATTGAAATGTGTCCCTGTAACCCCCCTGTGGGATAAGGATGGACAAACCAGTGCTACCCTCAGTCTGTTACCATAGCGATAGGCTGCTCCATTGCTGAAACACTGAACTGAAATGAGAAAATCCCGGATGGATTGATTAATGAGGGAATTTGATGGATGGATGGATTTGGGTGAAGGGATATTTCAGAACATTCTTCAGCTGCTGTCTGAACTTAGTTTGGGTCACGGCATAAATCACGGTGTTTGTGCAGCAACTGAGGAGCTGCAGCATGAAGCCTAATTCCTGCACAAAGTAATCGAGATACACAGGGGTATACACAATATACCACATGCGGGCCCATATGGAATACAGCATTAACATTGACCATAACGGGATGAAATTGGCCGAGATCACAAACAGTAAAATGATGGATTTTTTTCGGTTTCTCATTTCTGTGTCAGCATGAGCGTCCCCATCGGTATGAGCGCGGAGTCTCCTGCGGGCTCTGCTGGTCACTAAAATGTGTCTGACAGTGAGAACATTGAACAGCAGAATCAGGAGAAATGGGACACCCGGGGTTAGAATGTGGTGGAGGGACTCGATTGTGACCCAGACACTGGAGTAACGAACAACGTCTGTTACATCACAAAACCAGGGATTGTTCCGCAGCCAATACCGAGCCGTGAACATAAAATACCAGGAAATGTTCTTTAAACAGCTCAGCACAGTCACTGCTCCCAGAACCACAGCCGCCGTTTTCTCACTGCAATATTTACTTTTCAGCTTCTGGCAACAAATGGCCACGAACCGATCAAAGGTGAAAGTGACGGTGAACCACACAGAGCAGTCAGTGGCTGCATAAAGCAGGACAGCGTGGATATTACACACGGGGACGGAGTCCCTTAGAAAATAAAACTGCTCCCAATAAATAATGGGAATGTGTCTCAGGATCAGGTCGAGGATAATGACCATGAGATCCGCCACTGCCATGGCCCCCAGGTAACGTCTGACACATAGAGACAATCCACAATCTTTATAAAGCAGGATGTAGATGGTCACTATGTTAACTGTGAGGAAGGAAAACAAACACATTATCCATCAGCCTGGAGGCAAAGTGACCCGTTTGATTGGGACCCAGTGAGATGTTCAAATGTGCCCCTGTATTCAGGCATCTATTAAAATAATTGAAGCTGGAATAACATTTGCGAAGGACTGAATTCCTGACAAAATGTGATATAAACCACAAGAAACCCTCCCTCACCAAACATACAGAGACACATCCATAAGGACAGATGGTTTCTCGATCATTCCCACTCACTCGAGAGCAGACACAGGTCACTCCTTCCCAGTTCCTAATACGCAGGGTGGAAACGTCGCTGTCCTGAAGGATTCTCTCCCAATTTCTTGAAGACAAACAGAGTTTGGGAATTTCTGTATTTTGGTCAAAATTGTGGTCGATCCTGTATCGTGAAGAAATGTAAACGCAGGGAAAACATATTCACCCTTTTAACCGCCTGAGGGGCCTTCGGAACAGTGTCTCCTTCTCCCTGGAACGGGATCTCTTCCCTCGAGATCTTATCGTTTGTTCAATTCACTGACGTCCGGCCATTCACAAACAATGTCGGGGACAGAACGGTCTGAGGAATGGTAGTGAAACAATGTCGGGGACAGAACGTTCCAGGGAATGTCAGTTATAGAATGTCGGGGACGGAACGTTCCGGGGAATGTCAGTTATAGAATGTTGGGGACGGAACGTTCCGGGGAATGTCAGTTATAGAATGTTGGGGATGGAACTTTCCGGTGAATGTCAGTTATAGAAAGTTGTGAATGGAACTTTCCGGTGAATGTCAGTTATAGAAAGTTGGTGACAGAACGTTCCGGTTAATGTCAGTTGTAGAATGTTGGGGACGGAACATTCCGGGGAATGTCAGTTATAGAATGCTGGGGAAAGAACGTTCCAGGGAATATCAGTTATAGAATGTTGGGGACGGAACGTTCCAGGGATTGGCAGTTATAGAATGTTGGGGACGGAACGTTCCGGGGCATGTCAGATATAGAATGTTGGGGATCGAACTTCCTGGTGAATGTCAGTTATAGAAAGTTGGGAATGGGAATTTCCGGTGAATGTTAGTTATAGAAAGTTGGTGACAGAACGTTCCGGGTAATGTCAGTTGTAGAATGTTGGGGACGGAACGTTCCGTGGAATGTCAGTTATAGAATGTTGGGGACGGAACATTCCGGGGAATGTCAGTTATAGAATGTTGGGGACGGAACGTTCCGGGGATTGGCAGTTATAGAATGTTGGGGACGGAACGTTCCGGGGCATGTCAGATATAGAATGTTGGGATGGAACTTTCTGGTGAATGTCAGTTATAGAAAGTTGGGAATGGGAATTTCCGGTGAATGTTAGTTATAGAAAGTTGGTGACAGAACGTTCCGAGTAATGTCAGTTGTAGAATGTTGGGGACGGAACGTTCCGTGGAATGTCAGTTATAGAATGTTGGTGACAGAACGTTCCGGGGAATGTCAGTTATAGAAAGTTGATGACAGAACGTTGCGGGAAATGTCAGTTATAGAATGTTGGGGATGGAACGTTCCGGGAAATGTCAGTTATAGAATGTTGGGGACGGAACGTTCCGAGGAATGTCAGTTATAGAATGTTGGGGAGAGAACTTTCCGGTGAATGTCAGTTATAGAATGTTGGGGAGAGAACGTTCCGGGGAAATCCTTGACTTGTCCATCACCTTTCCACCCTGTCCACCCCACCATCATAATGTACTGTGCACAGGTTACTTTTCTGTCCAGCACGAGGAGCTGTGCAGACCACAGCAGGGCACTAATGTGTGAACCTGAAACAAATATGAATCCAGCATAGGGAGCTGCACTGACCACATCATTGCATTATCTATAAACCTCAACAAGATCGTCTGACCAGCACAGAGAACTGTGCAGTGATCACCCGTGAATTAATCTGTAAACCAGGAGCAGTTACCCTCCCATCATGTAGGACTGTGTACACCAACCCAGTGCATTGATCTGTAAACCAGGAGCAGTTACACCACCCCCCCGCCAGCATGCAGGACTGTGTACACCACCCCAGTGCATTGATCTGTAAACCAGGAGCAGTTACCCTCCCAGCATGTAGGACTGTGCACACCACCCCAGTGCATTGATCTGTAAACCAGGAGCAGTTACCCTCCCAGCATGCAGGGCTGTGTACCCCTCCCCAGTGCATTGATTTGTAAACCAGGAGCAGTTACCCTCCCAGCATGTAGAGCTGTGTAGCCTACCCCAGTGCATTGCTGTGTAACATTGCATTAGATCACTGCCCACTGTAGGGAAACTTGCAACCCATGCTGGAACGGACAGGATGTGCAGCTCCCATCCATTTACAGCTCCATCTCTCCATTATGCCATGACAAGGGGATGCTGTTGGTGGGAAACTCACTGCCAGAGAGAGATGGCAGGGGAGTCAGTTTAAATATCACCACATGGGTGGGTTTTGGGGTTTAGACAGAGAGGGGGAGACTGACAGACAATGTCATGGAAGGATGTGTTCTCAGGATTCAGAATGCTGAAATGTAGACACTTCAATAGCATCCTGTAACATGAGCCAGTCTTCCCAGGAAAGATGGGAAAAAGGGATATTGGTGTGAGGTCAGATGAGCATTTGTTCTGCGTCTTTGTAACTGGAATTGGTTTCAATGGAATCTACGACTCATTGGGCAGATTCGAACAGTAATTTGTCTCAGTGACATTTTCATTAAGTGTGACAGAGGGATTGTCTGTACAAGGCTGAGCTAGTTTCCCAAGGTTATCTTATCGAACTCACCTCATTAACTACCCACCCACTCCATGGTGTCCCTCTCATTCAATGCCAGCCCGATTCTCCCACCCATCATGGCTGGAGGTACTCACCGTGCCTCGGATGTCCCTGGATATTCCCTGAAACTGGTGCCATCTTTAAAAGGCCAATGGGCACACGGTTGAGCTATCTCAGGTTGGAGCTGCCCTGCACAGTTTACCCCGCGAATAGCAGACAAGGAATTACACCACGGTTTGTCGACAGTGGCATGGAGGTCCGGGGATGGGGCTAGTACAGAGGGGGACCATTCTCTTCCCAGAGGGAGCCACACCACCAGACACACCGAGCATGGTCTAAGCTCATCATCCAGTTAAGTGCAGTATCTGCGGTATGAAGAATTGTCCAGCAATACAGGTCAAGCATCAATACCCTTACCTGCTCTGTCAGGATAAGGGTCATTGTATTCTCTCTGCTCCCTCACATTCACGGTCCATCACTCTCACTGCCGCATGCAGCACCTTCTCTCTCCAATCTCTCTCTCTCCACCTCTCTACCTCTCCCTCCCTCCCTCTCCTTCCCTCCACTGCATCCCCACACTAATAACACTGCATGGGTACAACACTGTGGACTGACTACCTCCCCACCTTCCCTCTCTCTCGCCCCTCTCTCGCTGTCTCTCTCTCTCTGTGTCTCTGTGTCTCTGTCTCTCTCTCTCTCTCTCTCTCTCTCTCTGTCACCCCGTCCACTTTATCCCCACATTAATAACACTGCATGGATACAACATTGTCGACAGACTCCCTCTGAAAACCTCACCATTTGCCAATATCTCCACCTACACCAGCACTAACAGCAGGGACACCCATTCCCTCCCTCCCTCCCTCCCTCCCTTTCACCCATTCCAGGAGAAACAGCCTGGAATAGGACAGAAAGGGACAAGCCGAGTGGTGGAGTGCCCTATATCCATTCCCTCACCTCTCTCCCCCCGCCATGTGGGGAGGACCCTGGGAGGAGCCGGAGAGGACCGTGTTGCCTCTTGTGGAGATTCTGAAACATCCACATCCCACCGACCGAGTAAGGAGCAATGTTCAGTGAAGGACAATTCTTACTTTAATCCCACTGGCAGTTCTGTTTCCCCCTGGCACAACTTAGAAGCCGTGGCCCTGATGCCTTCTTCCTTTAATGTCAAGCCGGTCCAAATGGGATCCCCACGGTCATGGTGGACAGGATGGTGGGCTCACAACACATCATCACCATCACCTCCCAGGAAGGGAGCACGGAGACTCCCTCCTACACCTCCTCCTGTAAACAGCTCAGATACTGAAACTAACCTGTTATCTTTACTGCTCTCCCCACCTGTTCTGATATCTTCAATAATCTGTGCTTATATACACGCAAAGCTTTCTGCTCCTGCACCTCCTTTATAACGGTGCAGCCTTTTTCTATTTTCTGTTTCAATGTCCTTCCTACCAAAGTGCATCACCTCACACTGCTCTGCATTGATCCCCATCTGCCTGAAAACTGCACGAATGCGTGATTTTCCTGCTAGAGTTCCACACTGTCCACCATAGACTTCACAGTTCTTCCAGGTTTGGTGCCATTTACAAACACTGAGATTGTCATAGCGTCATAGTCCCCAAGAAACAACTGAAATCGTTCCACATGCACAAGTGTGAGCAAGTGAAATACTGATATATTCCCAAGGACGGAGTCGAATAATGAGATGTCATCAACAGACCAACAAAATACCTGACACACACCAGACACACTGAATGAAATATTGACAAACCATGGAGCAAAGGAAATACAGATAGGCATTGACATTATTTTCATTGACATCATGGTATTAATGTTATGAAGTTGAAAGTGTGCACTGGACCTTTAAGAGAGAATGAATGCAGTTCTGAAGTGAGAACTTATAAGCACCTGTGATACGAGAGGATGGCAGACCCAGACTGTCAAGGACAACTGGAAATATGTAACATTTGTCTGTGAAATAGATCCCTGAGTTGGTTGGTCTTTGGACAACAATTCGAATTTTACCAATCAGTTTAAATTATGCCCCAGGATACTAAAACCAAATCAAGTTTGAATTGATGAACATATGATGTGAACACTAAGTTCCAGATAACAGTGACTGGCCCTGATATCAAGGTAGTGCTTGACTGAGGATGACATCAAGGAGCTAAACACAATTGGATTTGTTTGGGAATCAGCATAAACTCCCCACTGGTTGGAGTCAATCTCAGGAAAAAGAAGGTGTTTGTGGTGTGTGGATGCCCATTATCTCTGTGAGAGATCCTCAGGTTAGATTCCTCTTCACAAACATCTTCAGCTGCTTCATCAATGACATTACCCCATCATAAGATCAGAAGTGGGAATGTTTCTTGAAGATTTTTCAATGTTCACAACAATGTGTCCTCCCGTCAGCTCCTGAAACAGTCTGTGTCCATGTGCATCATGATCTGGACAACATTCAGGCTTGTGCTATGAAAGTATATGTAGCATTCATGTTACAGTACTGCGAGATGCTGCTTAATTCCACAGGGAACAGAGGAACTCATTCAGCATCTCAAGTTCACTTCACAGTTTATGAGGAAGCCATTCACCCTATTGAAAGTACTGAACAAGAAGAGGGATTGCCCATTCAGACCCTCCTGCCTATTACACAGGAAGCAAGGATTCCAGTGTTATGGACCCAGCCAGAGCCCCTTAAAATATTTTGACGTGGTGGTTTAAATCCAACCTTTATGTTATTCTAAAGGCAAATATAACAACTGGTTCAGATGTAAGGTGATTGGTGAAACTACTCGATGTTAAGCAAAACAGTTTATTTGAGCACTATCATTAAAATATAATCAAATAAAGAGGAATTTCGAATAACAACACGATTTGAAAACTTAACAGAACAGTAGATGCAGTCCTATTACTAACGAACTGTACCAACATAGTCAGATCCCATAAACACAACCACTTGGCAAAAAAGCAAATTCTCACATGCAGTTCTCCAGAAGGGAAAATAAAACAGCATCCAGTTAAAAAAAAAATGGTCAGAGAGAGTATCAGCCAGGAGATAGTCACCGAAGCTTATAACTCTTTGGAGACCCCAATAGTTTCTGATTTTACTGAGAAACCAAAACCCAGAGATCCTAATCTGTGATAGCTGGCCACACCCATTCAGGCTGCATTAAAATAAACGGAAGCACTCCCTCGCTGTTTAGTCAGTGGCTTTAACTAACCATCTTGGTAACGATCGTTCAATCTCTCTCTTTAAAGAAACCAGGACAAAATAATGTCTTAAAGCTGCAGCATCGTCACACTAGTCAGCACATCGAGCTGATACACAGGAACCAGGGGTAACCCAATCAGGTCCTTGGCCCTGTCCAATCGGACCAGGAAGAAGCCATTCAGCCCCTTGTGTCACTTACACAGGAACAGGATGAGGCCATTCAGCCCCTTGAGTCACTTACACAGGAACAGGATGAGGCCATTCAGCCCCTTGAGTCACTTACACAGGGACAGGAGGAGGTCATTCAGCCCCTTGAGTCACTTACGCAGGGACAGGAGGAGGTCATTCAGCCCCTTGAGTCACTTACACAGGGACAGGAGGAGGTCATTCAGCCCCTTGAGTCACTTACACAGGGACAGGAGGAGGTCATTCAACCCCTTGAGTAACTTACACAGGAACAGGATGAGGCCATTCAGCCCCTTGAGTCACTTACACAGGGACAGGAGGAGGTCATTCAGCCCCTTGAGTTACTTACACAGAAACAGGATGAGGCCATTCAGCCCCTTGAATCACTTACACATGAACAGGAGTAGGCCATTCAGCCCCTTGAATCCATTTTACAGGAGCAGGAGGAGTCCATTTCGCCCCTTGAGTCACTTATACAGGATCAGGAGGAGGCCATTCAGCTCCTTGAGTCCCTTACACTTGGACAGGAGGAGGCCATTCTTCCCCATGAGTCACTTACACAGGGACAGCAGGAGGAGACCATTCAGCCGCTCAATGCTCTTACACAGGATCAGAATGAGGAAATCAATACTGATTCCTGATTAAAGGTTTATGCCCAAAACATCAACTCTCCTGCTCCTCGGATGCTGCCTGACCTGCTGTGCATTTCCAGCACCACACTCCCGACTCTGATTTCCAACATCTGCAGTCCTCACTGTCTCCTAATTGATGCTCTGGCATGATGAACAAGTGGAGCAGAGGCTGCAAAGACAAACTGCTCCATGTTGTTCCTCGTGGCTCCGTTGCTCGTGATACACCCGTGGGACTTTAACGTGGTTTTCTAACGATGAGCAGGGAAGCAAAATGCTTTGTGTGAAATCCCAAGAAGAAACCTTCCATCTCCGATAAGACAGCATGGTGTTCTCTATGGAGTGCAGAAGCGGTGGGACTGAAAAATAACAACTTAGTTTCTTAACTTTAATAGTGATCATTAACAACAACTATTCACAAATTAAATAGCCCCTTTTCTTAACTGCTGACTATCTGACTCTAACTGTTCTTAAAACCCACGAATGAAACATTACATTCAATTAATCTCAAGACCACACAGTCTCTGTCTCCTCTGCTGTCCTCACTCTTCCAGCTGCTGATATCCATGGGTCACCTTCCGCTTTTTTTTAACTGCGACTAGGTTTTACATGAAAATGTATCTTTGATAGAGAGTATTTTAGATGTCCAGTAACCTCTCCGGCTCTACAGCAGTTCCTCTCTGTCTCGTGTTCAAAGTGCCAGGTGTATATACTCCCCATGTCACATTAAATTTTCATAATTTGATTGGTTTCCACACATCAAAACTATAATCTTCAAATTCCATTGTCTTCTGGTATCCTAGGCATTATTTAAACTAATTGTTATCAAAACAGCAACCAAAACTCTGGTATCCATTTACCAGCCAATTGTCACATTTGGATAAGCCTTACCATTAGCTGGCAGCTCTGGCTGTACATTATATTCAGCAAAACCCATTCTGTCTTAAAGTGTGCATACATGCTTTCTGCTGCATAACACCTCCTCACCTCCCCCCCCCCTCCCCCCCCCGCCCCCCCCCCCCTCACCCCCGCAGGAAGAAAGAATGAAGCATCAGAATGAAAAGATGCCTTCATTTCTTTTCCTGTAATTCTGAATCCCAAAACTACGAAATGCAAAAGTAATTAATCTAACTTACACCTTTCATATTAATTCTGCACACATAATCAACATTTGAATATGTCAAATCTTATCTGCACCTTTTCCTTTAAATCTCCGATAACACATCTACTTTCACAATTTTACGGCCCTCAACATGTATATTTTGGCAGGTAAAAGTTGGTAACATCAGACTCCAATGAAATATTCTTATATCTTAGTCTTTAAATCTTTCAAAAAATGCAAAAGGATTGTACTTTTAAACATTTATCTCCAACAGCCCGTTTGTCACATAAACAATAAAATATTGTCAGGCCAGTACGAAACTCAATAATCTTTTTTTCAATAGTGAAGCATTTTATTTCCGGTGGGTAGATATATAGAATAGATAGATAGAAGAATACAGCGCAGTACAGGCCCTTTGGTCCTCGATGTTCCGCCGATCCAAGCCCACCTAACCTACACTAGCCCACTATCCTCCATATGCCTATCCAATGCCCGCTTAAATGCCCATAAAAAGGGAGAGTCCTCCACTGCTACTGGCAGGGCATTCCATGAACTCACGACTCGCTGAGTAAAGAACCTATCCCTAACATCTGTCGTATACCTACTACTCCTTAATTTAAAGCTATGCCCCCTCGTAATAGCTGACTCCATACGGGGAAAAAGGTTCTCACGGTCAACCCTATCTAAACCCCTAATCATCTTGTACACCTCTATCAAGTCACCCCTAAACCTTCTTTTCTCCAATGAAAACAACCCCAAGTGCCTCAACCTTTCCTCATACGATCTTCCTACCATACCAGGCAATATCCTGGTAAACCTCCTCTGCACCCGTTCCAGTGCCTCCACATCCTTCCTATAGTATGGCGACCAAAACTGCACACAATACTCCAGATGCGGCCACACCAGTGTCTTATACAACTGCAACATGACCTCAGGACTCCGGAACTCAATTCCTCTACCAATAAAAGCCAGTACGCCATATTCCTTCTTCACCGCACTATTTACCTGGGTGGCAACTTTCAAAGATCTGTGTACATGGACACCAAGATCCCTCTGCTCATCCACACTACCAAGTATCCAACCATTAGCCCAGTATCCCATCTTTTTGTTACTCTTACCAAAGTGAATCACCTCACACTTAGCTACATTGAACTCCATGTGTTCGGTTATTTTTTTCAGGTAGCCAATTGGCCATTCCATTCCATTCTCATGTTCCTGCATCAATACATCTCCAACTCCTATATCACGAGCGAAAATCACAATTTACAAGGTTTTCAAAATATTTGGTGTAGCTAAAATTGGTGCGGTAGTTAATGCTACTTTTGAATTCACAAATGCCTGCTGGAATTGTTCTATACACCAAAATGTTGTATCCTTTTTTAGTAAACCCATCAGCAGTTCCACGACGCTGCTGAAGTTTGGAACAAACTTCCAATGGAATCTAAACAGTCCCAAAAAATCGAAACTCTTATCGAGGATGGTTGTGGAAATATCTCAAAGCCCTTCGTCTTTGTGTTCTATGAGGTCAACCTTCCATGTCCAATGTAATGTCCCAAGAACGTCACCTTTGCCTTCACAAATTCTGTTTTCTTTTTGTTTAATATCAGTTTTCCTGCCAACTGTAACATGTGATCTTTCCATGACTTGCTAACGATGACTGCATCTAACAGATAAACTGCACACTTTGTTAATCTGGCCACAACTCAGTTCATGAGTTTTTGGAATGTGGCTGGTGCATTATTCATTCCAAATAGCATCACTTTGATTTGATGTAGCCTTTTAAGCTTACAAATTTTCTCTGATAAAGTTGCCTGCCAATAACCTTGCAGTAAGTCCAGCTTTGTGGCTTGTCAAACTTTACATATGTAGTCTTTAAATCTTGGTATTGGATAAGAGTCTGATTTTGTTTCAGCGTTCACCTTCTGATAGTCCACACAAAACCGCTGAGCCCTATCAGGGTTGGCAACTAACAGAATCGCTCTGACTCGGTTCAATGATATCTTCATTCAGCATCACATCCACTTCCTTCTGGGCCTCGGTGACTTTGTGAGGTTTAAGCCTGCAGGAGTATTTTTTATCAGAACAGCGTTCCCTACTTCCACCCCATACACAAAAGGGTAAGTCCTCCCATCACTGTTCTGTAAATGTCCTCATTCTGCTGCAATGAACAATCAACTGGGTTCATTGCTCTGTAACAAATAGCTCGCTACCCTATCCCACTCCTCAAGGACTTCCTTGTTATTTATATGATTTTGCGTCACATCAAACCTCTTGACATCTGTATTTGATGCCTCATTCTGCGGGGCAGTAACTAACACCTGTTTCCCCAGTTCCTTATCTCGATATTAGTAAGATTATAACGATTTATATGACATACCTGTTACATTTTTTTATATCCAGCATCTTTACCAGATAGTTTACCTGACTTTACTTTTTTCTCCATTTGGAAGGGAACACTAAACCTGGCTTTGAAGGGATTTCCTACCACTGGTGGCATCCCCACAGAAAAAAAACCCATCAAATTTCATAGCTTTTACCTGCCACATGCTTCATGCTATGCTCTGCCCTCTTTAGGTGCTGTTTAGCTAACTCACATACATACTCTATTTAATCTCTCCCTCACCTCGGATACATAATCCAAGTGTGAGACATCCGACTTTGGTCCTGTTAATTTCTCTTTAATTAATTTCAAAAGACCTCTCACTTCATGTCCGAATATTAACTCAAAGGGAGTAAAATGTGTAGATTTATGGGGGCATCTCTAATGGCAAACAATTTAATGTGACACCTTCATTCCAATCATTTGGTCAATCCGGAAAGTACGCCTTTAACATGGTCTTCAGCGTCTGATGCCCACTTTCCAAGGCTCCCTGCGATTCAGTATGGGACGCACTTGATTTGAAGTGCTGTATGCCTAATCTATCCATGATTTACTTAAACAACCGAGCGGTAAGATGACTCCTTCGAACTGACAGAAACTCTCTGGGTAGCCTGTACTGAGTAAAGAAAGCTACCAACCCCTTCACCACCCGTTTTGCCTTGATACTCCATAATGGAGTTGCCTCTGGTAATCTGGCAGACACATCCATTATGGTTAGCAAATATTTGTTTCTCTTGTAGATAAGAAAGAGAGCTTATGCAATTAATCATAACCCGCGTGAAAGGTCCGTTGAACGCAAGAATTAGCAACAAAGGTTCTGGTTTTAGTCCTTCCTGTGGTTTTCCTACCACACATATGACAAAAAATAACCACGTCACTGTGCATTCTGGGCCAGTAGAAATGCTTTTTTACCTTAGCCTGAATCTTCCAGGTGACCCCCTGCAGGTAGTTCATGTGATACCCGTCACACTTCCTGTCTGGATGCCACCGCCAATACAATCTGGTCAACTTTGGCCCATTTCCTCTCTGCACTAACCTGCTGTGGTCTCCATTTTCATTTAGGATTCTATCCTTAAGTTGCTAACACTCGACAATATATTTTGATTCCTTTTCTGAGTATGCATCAATTTATGTAAATTTCTATTGTAAGGCCATTAGCCTTTCAGGACTAAACACCTCTGTCTGACACTCTGCCTACTCAGGTTTTTCCTGCACTATTACGTGAAACAATGGGCCAGCATATTAAACGACCGCTCCTTTGTCTTTCTCTTTACTTTTTGCTTCTTGCTGTGACTTACGACAGTGAGATCTTGTTATGACGCAGTCTGGAAAATTTCCTGGGTATTTGTCTTTTAACTATTCAATTTCCTGGTCTTCCTTTCACTTATCCACCATAAAAGGTCTAACTTCCAACTTGGGTCCTGCTAACTAGTTTTCAAGAATAAAACGTTATTTCTGAAACTGACAGTCTGTCACTCACTCCCATTGTTACGTCCCCAATCTTGATTTGGATCTCCAACCCGATCTTACACAGGGGAGCACTAAATTTCTGTTCCTACTCCACAAATGATCACTCTCTCAGGTAACATGTCAAAAGAGTGCAAATACTTTCATCACTTACTTTTACAGGCTGGGAGAATGTGAGGATTACAGATGTTGGAGATCACAGTTGAAAGGTGTGGCGCTGGAAAAGCACAGCAGGTCAGGCAGCAGTCAAGGAGCAGGAGAATACACATTTCGGCATAACCCCTTCATAAGGAAGCTGGGGGATAGGAGGAAAAGGTTCTGAGAGATACATAGGTGGGTGGGGATGGAGCTGGGTGGAAGGAAGCTTGAAAGGCAATAGGTAGATGCAGGTGGAAGGAGATGGTGATAGGTCAGTGAGCAGAATGAAGCGGATAGGTGGTCGGACAGCGGGGACCCTCCAACCACACGGCATCAACATCAACTTCACCAGTTTCCAATTCTTCCCTCTCCCAACCTCATCTCAGATCCAACAGCACCAGACCCACCGTGCATGGTCTGAGCTCGACACCAGATCAATGCAATATCTTCAGTCTGAAGTAACATCCAGCAATACAGGAAAAGCATCAATAACCTTCCCCGCTCTGTCAGGGTAAGGGTGACTGTATTCTCTCTGCTCCCTTGCTCTCATTGTATGTCTGTTATATCACCGACCTACGAACACGACTCATGTTCCACTACACTCACGACTGCATGCAGCAACATGTCCCCTTCCTTCCATTTTACCCCACCCAAGATTCCATAATGTTCAGAATGCTTTTTCCACGTCAGCTCCTGAACCAGCCTGTGTCCATGAGCAGCAAGATCCAGACTCCATTAAGACTTGTGCTATTAAATTGTCCGTAACATTCATGTAACAGTACTGCCTGACACTGCACATTGCCACAGTAGAATAAGAGTTCATTCAGCACGTCACGCTCGTTTCACAGGAATATGAGGAAGTCCTTCAGCCCATTGACACTATTGGAGAAGAACAAGGACAGCCTATTCAGTGCCTCAAGCCTATTACTCAGGAAGAGAGGAAGTCTAGTGTGGTGGACCACACCAGAGCCCGTCGAAAATATTTCAAGGCGGTAGCCTAGACTCTCACGTTTTCTTATGTTAAAGGAAATGTAAAGCGTCTGTTCCAGATGCAATGTGACTGGTCAAACTACTCGGTGTGAAGCAAAGCACCATTTATTTAAACACAGAAGATGAAATGAAACCAAACAAAGAGGAATTTAGAATAACGTATTTCTATTGGAAAGGTTAACAGAATAACAGATCTCGGAACTATTACTAATGAACTGTTCCAATACAGCACTTGGCAAAAAGTAATATTCAGACAAAGATTGTCACAATCACTTCTCCAATCCAGGAATTAAAAACAGCATCAAGAGAAAATTCAGAGAGAGCAGCAGCCAGGAAATCGTCACTGAACCTTCCAACTCTGTGGAGACCCCAATAGTTTCTGTTGTTACTGAGAAAGCAAAACCCAGAGATCCTATTCTGTGAGAGCTGGCCACACCCATTCAGGCTGCATTAAAATAAAACTAAGGCATCTCTCGCTGTTTACTCACGTGGTCTTAACTAGCCAGCTTGGTAACGATCATTCAATCTCTTTCCTAAAAGGAACCAGGTCAAAATAACCTCTCAAAGCTGCAGCATCGTCACACTAGTCAGCACATCGAGCTGTTAAACAGGAACCAGGGGTAACCCAATCAGGCCCTTGGCCCTGTCCAGTCAGACGAGGAAGAAGCCATTCAGTCCCTTGAGTCACTTACACAGCAAGTAGGAGGCCATTCCCCGTCAACATACTTACACAGGGACAGAATGAGGGAATTGATGTTGATTCCCGATGAATGGTATATGCATGAAACGTCGAATCTCCTGCTCCTCGGATGCTGTCTGACCTGCTGTGCTTTACAGGCACCACCCTCCCGACTCTGATCTCCAGCATCGGCCGTCCTTACTGTCTCCTAATTGATGCTCTAACATGATGAACAAGTGGAGCAGAGGCTGGACAGACAGATTGCTCCACGTTGTTCCTCGTGGCTCCGTTGCTTATGATATACACATTTGACCTTAACATGGTTTTTTCGTGGTGAGGAGGGAAGCCATACATATTGTGTGAAATCTCAGAGAGACACCTTCCATCTCTGAGAAGACAGCCTGGTGTTCTCTATGTAGGGCAGAAGCTGGTGGGAATGGCTACCTGTTTCAGAAGAAAGGTATTGTTGCTGCTATTGAGGATTGTGAACAACATGACGTTCAATACGGGTTCACACACCGATTGCACAATAACGTGGGTAGAATTAATTAATTAAGTCTGATGAATGGACTTTCTACGTTCAAATAATGCTGATCTTGTTCATGTTGATCTTGTCTAGTGCAGTGCAATCTGCATGTTTTACGCTGTCCAAGTCTATTTCCACCCTATAATCTGCCTTGCCATGCTTACTATGATTTGCCTCCACTGCTCATTAATAAAGATTTTTCCCTGTACTGAGGTACACGTGACAATGAATCAAACCAATCAATGCTGGTAAAGTATGGAACTTCTCACCCTATCAATGTTTTTATTGGAAATAAGTGATCGCTGCCACTCCTCGTGTTTCAGTTTCACCATTTCTTCGTCTCTCACAGCTCTACAGATTAAACACTCAGCTTCACTCTATCCTTAAGTTACCATCACCGTGTCTGTGGTAAGGAGATCATTCCTTTCAAATGAGATTAAATCTGCACAGAGTGCCCCAAATACTCTCTCATCAAGGCTCTACAAAGCAGGAAGATGGCTTTACTTATGTACTCGAATCATCTTACAATGAAGCATAGATACCATTGACTGCACCCATTACTTACACATGGTTTGATTCGGAGCTGTCAGCATAGACTTGTGAGTGGGAGATCATGCTTCCCAAATTTGTTAGAGTTCTTTGATGAAGTGACCAGGAAGGTTGTTGAGGACAGAGCGGTAAACATAGTCTGCATGGATTTCAGTAAGGCCTTTGATAAGGTTCCACATGGCAGGCTGCTCTGGAAGGTTACATCACGTGTACTGGCCAATTGGATACACAGTTGGCTTGATGGTAGGAAGCAGAGGGTTTTGTGGAAGGATGCTTGTCAGACTGGAGGCTGGATGCATAGCTGTTTGTTATCTATGATTTAGTTGAGAATGTACAAGGCATTAGTAAGTTTGCAGATGACACTAAAATAAGTGGGAGCGTGATCAGTGAGGAAGATTATCAGAAATGGCAGTAGTACCTTAATCAGGTGGGCATGTGGGCCGAAAAATGGCAAATGGAATTGAATCTATATGTGTGAGGTCTTGCATTTTGAAATCTCAAATCAAGGTATGAGTTCCATGGTGAATGGGAGGGCCTTAAGGGGTGTAATGGGCAGAGAGACCTTGGCGTTCAGGTGCACGGTTCTCTGAGAGTGGAGTCACAGGGTAGTGAAAAAGGCATTTGGGACACTGGCCTTCATTAGGCAGGACATTGAGTATAGAAGTTGGGAATTTATGTTGCAGTTACACAGGACTTTGGTAAGGCCGCACTTGGAGTATTGTGTTCAGTTTTGTCACTTGGGTGTAGGGAGGATATTATGAAATTAGAAAGAGTGCAGAAGAAATTTACAAGGATGTTACCAGGACCCAATGGTCTGAGTTTTAGGGAGAGGTTGGACAAGCTAGGACATTTTCTTTAGCGTGTACGAGACTGAGGGTGGACCTTATTATAGAGCTGTTTAAGATCATGAGGGGTATGGATAGGCTGAATGCTTTCATTGTTTTCCAAGTTTTAGAGAATCGAGGACGAGATGAGATTAGTTTAAGTTTAAAGGGGAAGGAATAAAGGGAACCCTGAGGGGCTATTTCGTAACACAGAGGACAGGTACGTGGATGAGCTGCCAACAGATGTCGTTGAGAGGGGTACATTAACAACATTTCAAAAGCATTTGGATAAATATGTGGATAGGAAAGGACTGGAAGGATATGGGGCAATGGCAGGGAAATGGGGTTAGCGTGGATGGACATTTACAAGGTAGAGTCGAACCCCTCTGTAAATGAAAACCAAACACCCAGAAAAGCTCGCCTCACCTCATAATCTGTTAAAATATGCGCGACACAGATCTCCTACATTCCGCTATTTAAACAAAAACTAAAAAGTTAGTTTCTTAACTTTAATAGTGAACACTAAACAACAACTATTCACAAAACCAAGCCCCGCTTGTCTTAGCTAAATGCTATCTGACTCAAACTTTGTAAAAGTATGCTGTTCCAAAAACCCACATATTAAACATTACAATCTCAGGGCCACACATTCTCTATCTTCACGCTGTGTTCACTCTTTCAGCTGCTGATCTCTCTGGGTCATGTTTTTTTTTACTGCAAGTAGGTTTTACATGAACGTGTATCTTTGATAGAGAGTGTTTGAGATGGTCAGTTAGCATTCCTACTCTACAGCAGTTACTCCGCTGTTGGAGGTCAGTGACTCTCCCTCGTGTGTTCACAATACTGGGTTTATGTACTTCCTATGATACAATAAATCTCAGAATTTGATTGATTTCCAGGAGTACAAACAATCATATTCAAATTCCATTGGCTTCTGATATCCTGAGCATTATTTAAAGTCTTTGTTTGTATTTGAATTGCTGTCTAAACAGCAACCAAAACTCAGGTATCTATTTCACAGCTAATGGTGACATGTGGAACAGTCTGACCTTTCGCTGGCATTTGTGGCTGTACTTTCTATTCAGCTAAACCTGTTCTGCCTTAAAGTGAACAGACGTGCTTTCGGCTTCATAACACCTCCCTCCCTTCAGAAATAAAATGAACCATCAGAAAGGAAAAGATGGCTTCATTTCTTTTCCTCTAATTCTTAATCCCATTATTATGAAATACAAAAGTATTAATCTCAGTTATACCATTCTGTACACATATATAACAATGGAATAAGTCAAATCTTATCTACACTGTTTCCTTCAAATCCACAATAACACATCTGCTATCACATTTTTTTGGGCCCAAGGCATGTACATTTTGTAAGTTTAAAGACGGTAACATGAGACTCCAATGAAATGGTCTAATTTTTGGTCTTAAATATCCCAAAAAGTCCGAGAGGATTGTCGTTGTTGTCCACAACCGTCTCCGACAATTTGTTTGTCATATAAACATTAAAAAATTGTCGGACCAGTACGAAACTAAATCATTCTTTTATCAATAATGGAGATTTTGTATATTTTGTGGTGGATATTGCGTTTTTTCGACAAGTCGCCAATTAGCCATTCAATTCCATCGTCATCTTTCTGCATCAATACATCTCCAACCACTAAATTCCTAACATCAGACACAATTTTCAAGAGATTTCAAAAACTTGGAGTAGTTAAAACTGGCGCGGTGATTAATCTTGCTTTAAAATTCTCAAATGCCTCCTGGCATTGTTCTGTCCACCACAATTCTGCGTTCTTCTTGACTACATCCATCAGTGGTGCCAATACGCTGCTGACATTTGGAACAAACTAATGACAGAATCCACTCAGTTCCAAAAGTCAAAGGACTTCGTTCTTTGAGGATGGTCGTGGAAATTCCTCAATGTCCTTCGTCTTTGTGTTCCATGGGATCAACCTTCCATGTCCAATGTAATGTCCCAAGAACACCACATCTAACTTCGCGAATTCTGTTTTCTTTCAGTTTTGTTTTTACCAGGTTTGCTTCTTATATATCGTTCAACATGCTGTGCCAACTGTAACATGGGAGATAAATAAGCTGAATAATTTGTTCATCTGGCCACAACCTTGTTCCAGCGTCTAAAATGTGGCTCGAGCATTATTCATTCACATGACATACTCGATAACTGTCTAGATAACTTAACTGTCTGGATACCGAATTGGCTGGCCAACAGAAGACAGCGAGTGGTAGTAGAAGGAAAATATTCTGCTTGGAAGTCAGTGGTGAGTGGTGTTCCACAGGGCTCTGTCCTGAGGCCTCTACTGTTTTGTAATTTTTATTAATGACTTGGCTGAGGGGATTGAAGGATGGGTCAGCAAGTTTACAGACGACACAAAGGTTGGATTGTCTTTGACAGTATAGAGGGCTGTTTTAGGCTGCAGCGGGACATTGACAGGATGCAGAGATTGGCTGAGAGGTGGCAGATGGAGTTCAACCTGGATAAATGCGAGGTGATGCATTTTGGAAGGTCGAATTTCAAAGCTGCGTACAGGATTAAGGATAGGATTCTTGGCAGTGTGGAAGAACAGAGGGATCTTGGTGCGCAGGTACATAGCTCCCTTCAAATGGCCACCCAAGTGGACAGGGCTGTTAAGAACACATATGGTGTTTTGGCTTTCATTAACAGGGGGATTGAGTTTAAGAGTCATGAGATCTTGTTGCAGCTCTATGAAACTTTGGTTAGACCGCACTTGGAATACTGCACCCAGTTCTGGTCGCCCTATTATAGGAAAGATGTGGATGCTTTGGAGAGGGTTCAGAGGCGATTTACAAGGATGTGCCTGGACTGGAGGGCTTATCTTATGAAGAGAATTTGACTGAGCTCGGACTTTTTTCATTGGAGAAAAGGAGGAGGAGAGGGGACCTAATTGAGATATACAAGATAATGGGAGGCATAGATAGAGTCGATAGCCAGAGACTATTTCCCAGGGCAGAAATGGCTAACACGAGGGGTCATAGTTTAAGCCGGTTGGAGGAAAGTATAGAGGTGATATCAGAGGCGGGTTCTTTACACAGAGAGTTGTGGATACAAGGTCAGTGGGGACATTTAAGAGACTGCTATACATGCATATGGTCACAGAAATGTGAGGGTGCATCCATGAGGACCAATGGTCGGCACAACATCGTGGGCTGAAGGGCCTATTCTGTGCTGTACTGTTTTATGTTCTATGTTCTATGATAATGTTTTTATCATATCCGGTATCTTAACCAGATAGTTTAACTGACTCAACATTTTTTTTTATTTGAAAGTGGCCACTAAACCTGGCTTTGAAAGGATTTCCTACCACTTCTGGCAATACTAATACGTCATCTCCACGGGAAATCGTCAAAGATTTAGAGATTTTGTCTGCCACCTGCTTCCCTCTTCAGGTGCTGTTCAGCTAACTCACCTACTCAGCCTAATCCCTCCTTCACTTCACGTATATAATCCAAGTGTGAGATCTCCAACTTCGGTCTTTTCAATTTATATTTAATTAATTCAAAGGACCTCACACTTCATGTACGAATATTAACTCAAAGGAAGTAAACTGAGTAGATTTATTTAGGACATCTCCAATGACAAACAATTTAAAGAGACACCTTTATCCCAATCATTTGGCCAATCCTGACAGTATGCCTTTAACATGGTCTTCAGCGTCTGATGCTAACTTTCCAAGGCTCCCTGGAATTCAAAATGGGATACACATGATTTGAAGTGCTGTATAGCTATCCATGATTTATTTAAACAGCTGAGCAGTAAAATGTGACCCTTGGTCTGACTGAATCTCTCTGGGCAGCCCACAGCGAGTAAAGAAAGCTACCAAGTCCTTCACCTGCCTTTTTGTCTTAACACTCCGTAATGGAATTGCCTTTAGAAATCTGGTAGACACATCTATTATGGTCTGCAAATATTGGTTTCCACTTTTATTTTAGAAAGGGGAGCTACACAATTCACCATAACCCATGTGAAAAGTTCTTTGAATTGGCTACAAAGGTGCTGATTTTATTACTGCCTGTGACTTACCTACCATTTGGCATGCATGATGTACAACAACAATGAACCATGTCCTTGTGCATTCCAGGCCACAACAAATGCTTTTGTACCTTAGCCTGAGCCTTCCGTACACCTAGGTGACCGCCTGCAATTAGTTCAGGTGCTACGCGTAACACTGTCTGCTACCAGTAACACAATCTGGAGCACTTCGGCCCATTTCCCTTCTGGACTAACCTGTCGTGGTTTCCACTTTAATTTTAGGATTCTATCTTTAAATTAATAAAGTTTGACAATATGTTCTGATTTCTTTTCTGTGTGTGAATATGGTTGTAATTCCATAGCCTTTCAGGACGAAACACCTCTGCCTGACCTGCTACCTGTTCAGGTTTTGTTTCCTGCACCGTGACATCAAACAGGGTGTCAGTAAACTGAACATCAGCTCCTTTGTCTTTTTTGTCGTTTTTCCTTCCTGCTGTAACTTATGACAGTGGGATCTTGGAAAAAGTCTGGAAAAATTGCTCGGTATTTTTCTTTTAAATCCCCAGTTCCCTAGTCTTCCTTTGGCTTCTCCACCACAAGGGGTGCCTCTCCCACCTTGAATCCTGCTAAATCGTTCCCAAGAACAAACTGTATTCCTGGAACTGACACTCTTGTTACTCACTGTCACTGTTACTTCCCCAACCTTTATTTGGCATTCCAACCTGATGTTACGCAAGGGAATGCTTAATTTCTGTCCCAATTCCACAGATTATCACGCTCTTGAGTACCATGTGAGGAAGAGTGAAAATACTTCAATCTCTTACTATTAGAGGCAGAGAGAAAGTGTGGACTGCAGATGCTGGAGATCTGAGTTGGAACGTGTGGGGCTGGGAAAGCACAGCAGGTCAAGCAGTATCCGAGAGGCAGGAGAGCTGACATTTCAGGCACAAGTCCTTCATCAGGAAAGTGGGGGCAAGGGAGAGGAAAGGGGCTAAGAAATAAATAGGAGGGTGGGGCTGGAGCTGGGTGGAAGGTAGCTTGGAAGACAATAGGTAGATGCAGGTGGGGGGTGATGGTGATAGGTCGGAGAGGAGGGTGAAGTGGGTCGCTGGTACGACAGTTGGAACCCTCAAAATATACAGCATCAACATCGAATTCACCAATTTCCAAATCTGCCTTCTCCCAACCTCATCCCAGATCCAACCTTTCAATTAGGCCACGCCCTCTTGAAATGTCTTAATTGTCCATCTTCCCACATATCCATTCCACCCTCGCCTCCGACATATCATTATCACTCCCACAGACAACTTCCCATCGCCTTCCCAGCCCAGCTCCTACCCTCTTATTTATCTTTCAGCCTCCTTGTCCCCCCACCACATTCCAGACGATGGATTTATGCCTGATATGTCGATTGTCCTGCTCTTCGGATGCTGCCTGATTTGTTGTGCTTTTCCTGCGCCTCACTTCTTAACTATTAGAGACTGAGCAGATCCCGTATCTCGCAAATTGTAACCTCTTGTCCTCCCCACCCCCCAGCCGCCTCCATTCTTTCTGAGTAAAGTTTATCCACAGCGGTGAATTCTTTATAGAGATCAGGCACTGCCTCCATAACCAGCCCCGGCCTCGGCTGTGCACTCTCCTGCAACTCCTCGGCTCTACTTGGGTTTTCCTTTACCAGTTCCACTAATGCCACTGGCTTAGCCTTTTTTTTTGCCACATCTTTTCCCAAAGTGTCTTCCTTCAACGGCCAGCACTGTGTCCCCCAGCTTACTGCAGTGAAACCAACTTTTCACTGTGCTCTTCTTAAACCATTGCACTGTAATTTTATGCATTCCACTCATTTATAGTGAGAACACCGGAGACCTTTCACCACTTTTCAACCCCCTTGGACTCCTTTTTTTCACCTGTGGTAAAGTATTGCCAGTGTGCTTTACTTAAGGTTTTGCAGTGTAGGATCTCCCCTTCTCCCAATTTCTATCTCTCACAGGATGGAAATCCTCCAAGAAGCTAAATTTCATCTTATGCACCAATGCATATTTACCTGCAATTTCTGCCGCGCTTCTCACTTCTTGAACTTTCTGTTCATTTACATGAATTGTTACTATCTCTGGAAGTGAGTTTTTAAATACCTCCAGCAGAATAATCTCCCTTCGTGCCTCACAGGGCTTATTCATATTTAAGGCCTGCACCCATCTGTCAAAATGGCTGTGTTTAATTCTTTCAAACTCAACATAACTCTGACCTGGTTCCATCTCTATATTTCTGAACTTCCGTCTATATGCTTCTTGTACCAATTCATAACCACTCAAAACAGCGTGTGTGACATCTGCATAATCTCTTTATCCCTCATCTGACAGCGCTGCACATGCCTCACCAGCTGTGCCCACCAGCTTAGTCTGAACTAGCATTACCCACAAGTTCACTGGACACATCATCTGCCTAGTCTATTTTTCAAATGAAATAAAAAAGGTTTTGATATTTTTCTCACCGAGATATGGCAATGTATTAACATAATTGCATACATCCCTACATTCTCCCTTCACCTTCATGCTGTTAATTTAACTTTCTTATCTAATTTCCAAATTCTGAATTTCAAATTCTCTCTCTTTCTTTTTCCTCTCTTTCTCTTTCTTTTTTTTTCTCTCTTTCTTCCTGTCTCTTTCTTTATCTTCTAAGTCCAGTTGCCACATTTGCAATTTAAGTTTTTTCTCACTCGACTGCAGTTGCCTGTTTCTCTGATACACCAAAGTGCTTGACCAACTCTATTACAATTTCAGCTTTCCTTTTGTCCCTGGTGAAACCCAATTCTAATCTATTTGTTAATTTTAAAAATATGCCCTTGCTCTGTTTTTCTAAACTTACTTGGCAAAAGTGGGAATCATCTTCAAACCCCAGAACCTCTTTAGTGATGTTAAAAGCCATTTCTTTTAATTTAACCAACCACAAGGGATCAAAATTAAATGAATTTTCTCACCTGTTTTATTTGAAGATCTCGTCACTAACTGCCATTTGACGGAATCTGCTGTGACCTTTAGTATCCCAAATCTGTTCAAATCACATACGACAAGCCCTCAAGCTGTTATGATGTCGATGTCGAACCCACCTGTGAATTAAAACCACACACCCAGAAAAGCTCACCTCGCCTCATAATCTGTTAAAACATGAGTGACAGAGAAGTCCCAAATTCCATTATTAAAAGAAAAATAACAATTTATAAGTATGTAAGTTAGCTCGCTGAGCTTGGAGGTTTGTTTTCAGATGTTTCATCACCATGAGTAGGTAACATCATCAGTTCGAGTCTTTGGTGACACACTGGTGGTAGTCCCGCCTCTCTATTTATAGGTTTTGGTTTCTTAAGTTGGGTGATGTCATTTCCAGTTCTTTTTTCAAGGGAAGATAGATAGAATCTAAATTGATGTGTTTATTAATGTACTTCTGGTTAGAATGCCATTCCTCTAAGAACTTTCGTGGGTGTCTTTGTTTCGCCTGTCTTAGGATGTGTGTGTAGTCCCAGTCAAATTGGTGTCCTGTTTGTCTGTATGTATGGAAACAAGTGATAGTGGGTCATGTCTTTTGCTGGCCAGTTGGTGTTCATGTATCCTGGTAGTACAGCAGGACAGTTTGAAATAGAGGAAAATGATTTTATATACACTGTTTAATCAGTGTGTGTTCAGATAAGGAAGATTGTTCATATGTGTACAACACATTCCGAATGAACAACAGAGACACAGTTAACGAAAAATGGTGCACATGATTATAACATTTATAAAGCATTAAGACATTTGATCCTCATCTCAAGTGAGATGTTCCCCTTCTCTCAACGCTCCCCCTTTTCTGGAATTCTTTCCTCTTGTCTCTCATGCTTATTAGGATGTGTGTTATAAATCTTGCTTATGGTATCCCAACTTATTTCAGTTAATCTCCTTTCCACAGGGAATTAAATATATTGGCTTGCTGGGTTCTTTCCAAAGCTAGTATCTGTCCTATTATTGGAGAGAAAGATTCTAGCATCAGACCCAGCATTTGAACATATTACTCAGTTGTACATGTACTGTACAAAGGACCACAGCATAAAGGAATTGCCAAAACATTGAAGGATGTACATCTACCTCTTTCGATAGTCTAGTTTTCTCATTTTTTCTTATCTGCACATCTATATCTTCTCTCTCGTTCTCTCTTTATATCTAGTTAAGAAATCCACCAATTATTCTTCGTGTCCCTTCTCTCAAAACTCCATCTTTCGGTTTACATCTATTGCTCTCTTCTTGATGTAATGTGATTATAATTGAGCAATGTAACTACAAAGACATGTGGGAGGAGCTGGCCAGAGTTAATTGGAAAGGGGGCCGAGCAGGAAAGTCCATGGAGCAGCGATGGCAGGAGTTTCTGGGGATGATTCGGTAGCTAATGTTAGAAATTCATCCCAAAGAAGATGAGACATACTCAGGGGAGGACAAGCCAGCCATGAGTGTTAAGGCATCAAACCAAACGAGGAAACATACAATGTGGTGAAGATGATTGGGAATCCGGAGAATTAATTGGCTCTGAAACTACATAAGGCTGGCATCACTGACACTACAGAGCTCTTAATCATGGTCAGGGAGAGAAACAGAGGGAAGCACATTCACCTCAAACACAGAAGACGGCATTACTGAAGGAAAACTGCAGATGAATTAAGCAATTGAATTAAAATCAGTTAAATGCTTTGTGGAATGTGTCAGATTGAATGCATGACCCGGGGAGAGACCCTCAGCATAATGAGAATTTTAAAATGGAAGTATTTCTACATCAGAATCAAGAGTAGGTCGCTGAGTCCAGGGTTGATGGGTGAATGGTTCTCAATGTGAACTAAGGGTCAGACAGCAAATCTGGATTTCAGATATTGCAGTTTGAAACTGCGTATTCACGCTGTGCTGTAGACCACAGCAGCAGGAGAAGCAAACCTGCATTTCACCACAAACTGCAACTGTTTGCCCAGGATAATCTCGTCAGTCTGCCATTACCATCAAAACGATCTATGGTTCAGTGATGATTGTGGGTGAACGTGTCAGGGTCAGAACCATATGAACCTAACCCTCATGCTAACCCATTAAAGCTACCGCACTAGAACAATAGATCTGTTTGAAGCCCCGCAGTCCTGCCACATTCAGTCATAAATGGTGATGGACGATTAAACAAATGATGGAGGAAAGGGATCCACAAACATCCCCATTCTAAATAATGGAACAGACCTGCACATCAGTGTAAAAGACCAGAATGTGGTGTCTGCACCATCCTCTGCCAGAAGTGTTGAGTCAATGATTCATCTCACCCTTGTCATGATGCCCACATACTCACAGATACTAGACTTCAACCAATTTGATTCACTGCACTTGACATGAAAAAACAAATGGACACAGTAGATACGACAAAGGCCCTGACACCATTCTTGCAATAGGACGGAAGAGTTGTGCTGCACAGCAAGCCGTGTCCCTGGGGAAGCTGTTTTGTTCCAGCTCCATCTCCCTGGCAATGCGCAAAATTACTCAGCTATGTCCAGTCCCCTAAGAGGAGAATAATTACAATCTGACCAATTACCTCCCCTCAGTCCCATCACGACAGTCAAATTGGTGGGAGTTCTTTTTGACAGAGCTGTCAAGCAGCAAAACAAAACCTGCGCAGTGTGGTTTTAGTAAGGTCCCCATGTAGAGATGGTGCTGCTGTGGAAATGTCATTGGATTACTAATGCTCTGGCAGCTGGTGTAATTTAAAAACAATTAATATAATATCGAGATTTAAAATCACTTGCCAGTAATACTTACCCTGAAGCCAGTCGATTGTAAACAGCTGTTTGCTTCCCCAATGTACTTTCAAGAAGTGAATCTCCAGTGGTTTCCTGTTCTGGACTAAAAGTGACTCCAGACACACAGACATGTGATAAACTGTTCAATGGTCTCTGAAATGGCTCCAAAATTATCATCCCTGCTTCTAATCTGTCTCGCCCTGTCAGAGTTTTATTTATTTCACTGAGATTTCCACTCATTTTCCTAAAGCCCATGGAATACAGGCCCAGTTGCCCCAAACTCTGCTGCCATAACAAACCTGTCATCCCAGAGATCAGTCTGGTCATCCTTCGCTGCTCTCCCTCAATGTCAAGTTTGTCCTTTATTAGGTAAGGAGACGAAAACTTCACACAATACAGCACAATGTTCGAGATGGGGTCTCACGAAGGCCCTGTACAGCTACAGTAAGGCACCATTACGCCTGGATTCAAATCCCCCTGAAATGAAGGTCAAGACACCATTTATCTTCCTCACTGCTTTCTGTTCCTGCAAAAATTACTTTCAGTGACTAGTGTACAGGGAGATCCAGATCCTTTTCAAAGTTACAGCTACCCAACTGGTGGGTCTATGTAACTGGTAAGTGCTCCAATGCCATTCCCAGTATTTTCTTCTGGCTTCAGAACTCGCTGCCCTGTATGGACGGCGGAGGTCGGTGAAGAATGGAACAAAAAGAAGCATAAGTCCCTTAATAGAGTAACATTTTCAACATTTTCAAATGTTAGGCTGCCGTTCTCTTTTTCCCATCAAAGAGCACAACGTCATATCTATCCACATTGTTCTTCATTGCCACGTATTTGCACAGACACTCTACTTGCCTCTTGGAGCTTTTTTACATCCTCCTCACCCACTCACAATCCGACATTGATTAGTGCCATCAGCAGGATTGGAAATATTGCATTTGATTCCCTCTAACAAAAGTTTGGTGTGTATTTGAAATAGCTAGGGCCCAAGCACTGAATCCTGCCATACCACCGAGTCCTTTGATATAAAAAAACCATTGATTTATTCCTACTCACTGCTTCCTGTAAGCTCTCCCATTCTAAAACCATGCCCTTCTGTTAGCCCCAGTCCCATACGATTCAAATTTGCATAGTAGACATGGGGCTTTATCAAATCGTATTGCATTGATTGCTTCTCCATAGTTTTGCTGAAAGTCAGTTTCTGAAATATGATTCCCATTTGATAAATCTCTGTTGCCTTTTTCTCAACCCATTACTCTCAGTTAAAGAACTTTCTCCACAACGTTTATTTGCTAATTTTATTCTATTCACTTTTTCTCTCTCATCAGATTAAACTTTCCTAGTATTGCGAGGAAGATTTTTTTTTGTTTTGTTTTCTTCCGTGAGGACATCACTGAAATATTTGCTGCATAGTTCTGCCATTTCCATCTTCTCCATTCTCCATTCTCTGGATTCAGACTGTACAGAACCTGCCATTGATGTATTTTATGAAGCTATTACAAGTTAACTCTTATTACACTTGTGCATACAAAGTGTTCTGAAACCCATCGATTCCTGTCTTAAGCTTTTCAATGATTGACCTTGCACAACCATGCACTCATAGAAGCATAGATTCTGCACCGTCAGAAAAACAGCACGGTCTACATTAGTCCCACGAGTGCCATAGCTGGGAAACTGATGACACTTTAATAGATCGTCCAAGTACTTTGTAACAGCTGTGAGGTTACCCGGGACAACTCCCTCTCCAGTTGTACATTCCAGAATCCAAAACCCTCTCAGTAAAAAACGATCCTCAAGTCCCCTCGAAATCTCAAACACTTCGCTTTAAGAATGTGCTCCCCCTTGTTCTCTCTCTGACTAAAAGGAACAGCTGCTGTCTACCCACCCTGTCCATGTACCTCATAATCATTTCCTTCTGAATCACATCCCCCTCAGCCTTCTCTGCTCCAAACTAAACAACCGAGCTTACCCAGCCTCTCTCCATAGCTGATATGCTCCATCCCAGAGAACATCCTGGTGAATCTCCTCTGCAACCCCCTCCAGTGCAATCACATCCTTCCTGTTATGTGGCTCCCAGAACTACACACAGAATTCCATCTTGGCCTAACCAAAGTTCCGCAAAGCACTTATAATCTGTGCATCGATGAATAAAGGCTATGCTTCCGCTACCCTTTGCTTTCTCAACTTGTGTATTAACCTGTCCAGTCACATTCAGGGATGTGTGAAGAAGCTTCATCTGAGCTCCCAAGTGTGCTGGCATTCACTGAGTATTCCGTTGTCTGCTTCCTTCTTCGAAAGTGTATCACCTCTTATTTATCAGGGTTGCATTCCATCTGCTACTTATCTGTCCATCTGTATCTTCCTGTAACATAAGACCTGCCTCCTCACTGCCAACCACCCAGTCAATCGTTGTATTAAACACAAACTTAGTTATCACACTCTCCCACCCCTCGTTCATATTCACAGATACACCATATATGAATACCACAAATAATAAGTTAAAGATTACACAACAACAGGTTATAGTCCAACAGGTTTATTCGGAGGCATTAGCTTTTGAAGCGCTGCTTCTTCATCAGGTAGTTGTGCACTTTGAAAGCTCGTGCCTCGGAATAAACCTGGTATTGTGTGATCTTTACCTTTGTCCACCCCAGTCCAACACTGGCATCTGTGAATAACAAATAATAGGGGGCGCAACATTGATCCATATGGTGCACCATTAGACACCGGCCTCCAGTCACACCAACAGGCTTCTACCACCACCCTCTGACTCCTACCACTAATGTTGATTTAGATGCAACTTGGCAAGTCACTAATGACTCATACCTGTTCCCTGGTGATTCTGTTCCACTTGACACACTTGTTGAATACCTGGTGATTCTCCCTAAACTTTCCTGCCAGCAGGTTTCCATGCCCCTGTATTAGTCAGTCCTCTCCGAGTGAAGAATTCCCTCCTTATTTCAGTCTTAAATGGCCTGTCCCTTATCCTGCCATTTTTTGCCTTAAACGGAGAGTAGACAGCTGGAGAAACATGCTGTTTATTTCCACCTTGTCATATATTTCGTGAATTTTCAAAATTTCACCGCGATCATCTCTCATTCTTTGAAACCTTACAGTACAAAGGCCGAGTTGCTGCATCAGATAATCTCGCCATCTGAGGGGTGAATTTGGAAAGTGACCATTGCACTTCCTTTATGGTTAGTATATTCTTTCTCAGATTAGGTCACCAAAACCGTACATAATACTCCAGGTACAGGTTCACCAACTCTGTACACAATAGTCCAGGTACAGTCTCACCAATACACTATAAAACTGCTTCAACATTTCGTTGCATCGATACTCTGACTCCTTTAATTGAAGGTGAACACAACTTTAACTTCCCACTGACATAATTCCGAAGTTATTAAGTATGATTTCCTTTCAAACATACATACTGACTCTCTACAATTTGCTGTTAATTTCTAAATATCCAATATCACATCCTGTCTCATAGATTCTAAAAGTGTCTCTACAGATGTCAAGTTAATTGGTCTGCATTTCTTCACATTATCACTTTTTCACTGTCTAGATGCCTGAATCCATTCCATTCATCTATCTACCATGCTTGGATCACGTTTATTACCTTCCATTTATCTACAACGGCTTTCCAGCCTCTTTGGAATGCACAGGAAAATAAAACACAATCATCGACAGTGCAATTAATACTTCTATATTGGTGATATATTTCTGGCATTTTGATTGGAAGTACATCTGTTTCGTCAGAGTTAGCAATGCTCAATCCAGCTACATGTTTAAGTACTACCTTGTTACTAATATGAATTGACTTTATGTCTTTAGCTCCAGAAGGCCGATATAATCACTTGGTATTTCTGGGTGATTTTCTGGCTCTTACTCCATAAAGACAGATGCAAAGTAATTGATTATTTCTCGGCCATTTCCCTGTTCTACACAATAACATCTCATCTCCTGATTACAAATTTCCACATTTGAACATGCTTTTATTTTGTTTCCTTTGAAATATAGATCGTAGATTGATGCAATCTTTGTGTTCCTGTCTGTTAGCGTGCATGTTTGCTTTTTGATTTCCTTCTCAGTTTCATGTCCCTCCTCTTCTGGATTGTAAATTTCTGACATTTCGCACGTTACCACAATGTCTGTATTTCCTCTGAAGTCACTTCTTATCATTAATATAATCTTTAATTTGTTATGTTAACCATCATTAAGTCACTTTCTCACTCTTGGGTGTTTGTACCTTAAAGAAATTGACTTTTGTTTCAGACTTTGCAGCATTTGTATAAACCAAATATATCCAAAAACATTGTAAGAGGATAGCGAAGAAATTGTGGGGGCCTGGCAGATGGTTTTACATTATCGTTGGTGAGGTCACAACTAACTGGCGGACAGGGAATGCTGTGCCCTGACTCAAGAAGGGCTACAAAGAAAAACCTGGGAACTATAGACCAGTAAACCAGACATCTGTAGTGGGTAATGTAGTTAAGAAGATTCTGAGAGATAAGATAAACATATATTTGGAAAGGCAGGGTGTGATTAGAGGCAGTCAGCACGGCTTTGTGTATGGGAGATCATGGCTGACAAATTTATTAGCGTTCTTTGATGAAGTGACCAGCAACATTGACGAAGGCAGGGTGGTATACGTAGTCCAAGTGATTTTAGTAAGGCCTTCGATAAGTGCTTACATGGTACGCTGCTCTGGAAGGGTAGATTGCATGGAATGGAGTGGGAACATGGCAAATTAGATACAAAATTATATTGATGGTAGAGAGCAGAGGCTAATAGTGGAAAGGATTCTTGTCGGACTGGAGGCCTGTCACTTGTGGTGTGCCTCAGTGGTCAGTGCTGGGACAATTATTCCTTGTAATATGTATAATGATTTAGTTTAGAATGTACAAGGCATGATTAGTAAGATTGCAGATGACACTAAATAATGTGGTCCCATGGAAATGACGAAGGTTATCAGAAATTGCAGCAGGACCTTGATCAGATGGGACGTGCGCCAAGAAATGGCAAATTGAGTTGAATATGTATAAATGTGAAATCTTGTATTTTGCAAAGTCAATTCAAAGTCGGAGTTTCATGGTGAATGGTTTGGCCTTAAGGGTTGTAGTGGAACAGACGGACCCTGGAATTCAGGTGCACAGTTCGCTGAAAGTTGATTCAGAGATAGATAGAGCAGTGAAGAAGGCTTTTGTCACGCTGGTCTTCATCAGTTTGGGCATTGAATACTGAAGTTAGGGAGTTATGTTGCAGTTATACAGGATGGTGGTGGGGCCATAATGTTCAGTTTTGTTCACTTTGCTCTAGGAAGGATGTCATTAAACTGGAAAGAGTGCACAAGAAATTTATACGGATGTTGCCAAGGACTCTATGTTCTGGATTTTAAGGAGAGGTTGGACAAGCTAGAATTTTTTTAACTTTAGGCTGTATGAGACTGATGGGGTTCTGATAGAGTGTATAGGATCGTGGGAGGCATGAAGAGAGTGAATGCACTCAGTTTTGTTTCCCCAGTATTGGGCAATCCCGGACTAGAGGGCATCAGCATAAGGTCAGAGGAGAAAGAATAAAAGGGAACCCGAGGAGCATTTTTTTTTTACCCACGGGGTGCTACACATATTGAATGAGCTGCCATTGGAAATGGTTGAGGTGCGTACATTAACAACATTTAACAGACATTTGGACAAATATTTGGGTAGGAAATGATTGGAAGGATACCGGGCAATATCAGGGAAATGGGATTAGTGTGAATGAACATTTTGGTCGGAATGGACCACTTTGGGCCGAAGGTGATATCTTTTTGCTGTAGGACTCTATGACTCAAACAGTCATTGCTTGTCCCTCACTGAATGTTATATTTTACTTTTCCAATTCACTGGAACTAACTTGATCCTCTAATCTCCAGGCTTACTCGTTGTTTGACTATAATGGTCAAAATTTCTACATTGCGTCACAAATCCTCAAAGCTGCTTCAGTCTTTAGTAATCCAAAATAACCAACTCTCTAGTTTGGTTCATAACATACTCTCCAACTACCTGATATACACTTATGAAATTTATTTTTCACAACAGTCACTTAGTTTACGCAGTTTCGATGCAACCTGACACCATCCAGTATTACTGCAGCACCCACAATTATTTGTTACTCATTCACAGGATGAGAGCATCGCATCTATAACCAGCATTTATTGCCCGTGGCAGAGGGCAGTTAAGAGTCAACAGCACTGACTTGGGTCTGGAGTCACATGCAGGCCAGACCAGGGAAGGACAGCAGTTTCCTTCCCTAAAGGACATTAGTGAAGCAGATGAGTTTTTCCAACAATTGACAATGGATTCATGGTCATCATAAACCCTTGATTCTAGATACTTATTGAATTCACTTTCCATCATCTGCCATGGCAGGATTCGAACTCGGGTACTCAGAACATTACCTGGGTCTCTGGGCTAAGATACCAGCGATAATATGTCATTGTTTCCCCTTGCATATACTTGCATATCCAATTTCCAGAGCATATGATGCAAAGTATTTGTGCGACAGTTTTGGTCTCGATATATAACACACTAATGTTTACTTCACCTTGATATTTGTAAGATCCACCCAAACTAATTCTGTGGAATCTGAGGGACAAGACGTTTGGGAGGCACGCCTCGATGCTTAGATGATCTGAGGAATTGGTCAGCACTACAGAACAAGCATCAACATCGTCTCCGCTCTGCCAGGATAAGAGTCATCGTATTCTCTCTGCTCCCTCAAACTCACTGTATATCTGTTTTAACACATATCCCCGAGCAAGGCTCACACACTATCTCCAAATAAGGCTCAAGCATGACTACTCTCACTATTGCATTCAGTACCTTCCCCCCCCCCCCCACTTTTTCTGTCAGTGGCACAGTAGCCCCGCACACTAATAACACGGCATGGATACAACACTGTGGTCAGACTCCCTCCGGACACCTTACCATTACCCCCTCCAGCACTAACAGTAGGGACACCCACTCCAACCCTCATTGCTTCCCTCCCCTTCTCCCATTGAAGGAGAAACAGCCTGGAATTGGACAGCAAGGGCCAAGCCAGGAGGTGGAGTGCCCGATATCCGTTCCCTCAGCCCCGACCCTGACATGTGGGGAGCATGCTGGAAAGAGCTAGAGAGGACCAGGAGCCTTGTGTGGAGATTCTGAAACATCCACGTACCACAAACCGAGTAAGGTGCAATATTCAGTAAAGAACAATTCTCAATTTAAACCCACTGTCAGTTCCAACCCCATCTCTCTCACTCGCAAAAGAACAGGTAACCCATTGCATAGAGATGCAGGCATTGAAATTCACAGAAGTATTGGTAAACACCACAATATACTGACATGCACAATGCATAGACAGAGGTAGGCATACACACACATAGAAGCACACAGAGACATATACAGTCACACACAAATAGTCAGAAACACAGATAGAAACACACAGTCTGATACACAGACAGACAGACCTAGTCACAAAAATACACAGATACCAAGCACATGGACATACACACACACACACACACAAAGACACAGACACTCGTATCATTAAGACACAAATAAATAAGTTTTTGATTTATGAGGAGATCAAGGATTCTAGGGAGAAGGGAGGGGAGTGATATTGAGGAACTTATAAGAAATGATTGAATGGCATATCAGACTTGATGCGCCAAATGGCCTAATTCTGTTCCTTTCTTTCATGCTTATGTGATGTTATGCTATAAGGTATTCTCTTCCTGAGATGGCAGCAGAGGCTGGATTTGATACATATTTGACTGGAAAGAGTCAGTGGTAATGTGGGACAGAGTTGGAGGGCGGAATGGTTTATGTCTATTCCTAGTTATTGTATCCTTATATCCGAAAAGGGACAGTGAGATGATTTGAGGTTAACACAGTATTTTAAATTAATCGTGTCAAAATGAAATAAGGATGCCCCTTTCCCTTTAGTTTTGTGCTACCTGTAGGGTCTTCATCTTCAGGGAGCGATGAAGACTTGGTTATTGAAGATATTCAAGGCTGAGCTCGACTGATCTTTGCTGGTCAAAAGAGTCAATGTTTGTTGGGAACAGACAGGAGTCAGACGGTCAGACACAATCGGATCAGCCATAAGCTTTCTAAATGGTGCAGCCGAATGGTCAACTGCCGCCCCTATCCAATGCATTGTTCCTTCAATCCAGCCCTCGATGCTGTTACAGAGATATACTGTTGCCCCTACCCTAAGTGCTGTTACCTCAATCCACCACTAGAGTTTTTACAGGATCGGGGACCAGCCCATTCAGCCACATAGGATCATTACAATGATTTGGGAGGAGATCATTCTGTCCCTCGAAGGAGTTACACAGGAACATACAAAGAAGCAATTCAGCTCGTTGAGTACATTACGCCGCCCAGGAGGAGGCCATTCAACCCGCCTGAACTGCTGCAGAGGAATAGGGTTGCGGTCGCAATAGAGTTAAATGCATATATTTACAAAACTGTAACTAGTTTTGACTCAGAGATCACTGTGGGGCCATCAGTGATCAATAATCTATGTCAAATATCTGGATGAAGGGACTGAATGGATCAAAGCTGAATTACCTTGTTCACCAAGATGATCATTAAACATATCTTCAAATGGAGGTAGTGAATCTGCATTGTGATATAGACAAGGTTAGTGAGCAAATCTTCAGAAGAAATAATATATCGTGAGTTTTCTATTGTGGTAGGAAGGATAGAACAGTAGGAAACAATTTAAATGGAGATAGATCGCAGAATTCTGTGATGCAGATTTTTTTCATATTCCTGGTACATGAATCATATGAAGCCTGTCTGCAGATGTAGCATATGATTTGAAAGGTAAGTGGAATTATGCTGTTTGTGGCAACAGGTATTGGGTTTAATCAGGAATGTTTTACTGCATCTGTACAGGGCATTGCTGAAACCGTATCAGATACACTGGGTGAAGTTTTGATCAACTAAACTAAAAAAACGGATGTAATTCGTTTCAAAGGTGTTCAAAGATGCTTCCCTTTATTCATTCCTGAAATGAAGGCCTTTTGTTATCAGGAATTATGTGTTAAGGTTTTAGATGAGAAATCTTATTGAAGCACGATTTTCAGAAAAGTGTTTCAGCTGGATACATATTTTCTCTTCAAACTTTGTACGAAGATTTGTAGCTCGGATGCTCGTTGCTGTGGTTCTGTTCGCCGAGCTGGAAGTTTTTGTTGCAAACATTTCGTCCCCTGGCTAGGCGACATCATCAGTGCTTGGGAGCCTCCTGCGAAGCGCTTCTTTGATGTTTCCTCCGGTGTTTATAGTTGTCTGTCCCTGCCGCTTCCGGTTGTCAGTTTCAGCTGTCCGCTGTAGTGGTTGGTATATTGGGTCCAGGTCGATGTGTTTGTTGATGGAGTTTGTGGATGAATGCCATGCCTCTAGGAATTCCCTGGCTGTTCTCTGTCTGGCTTGCCCTATGATGGTAGTGTTGTCCCAGTTGAATTCATGTTGCTTGTTGTCTGCGTGTGTGGCTACTAAGGATAGCTGGTCATGTCATTTCGTGGCTAGTTGATGTTCATGTATGCGGATTGTTAGCTGTCTTCCTGTTTGTCCTATATAGTGTTTAGTGCAGTCCTTGCATGGTATTTTGTACACTACATTCGTCTTGCTCATGTTGGGTATCGGGTCCTTCATTCTGGTGAGTTGTTGTCTGAGTGTGGCTGTTGGTTTGTGTGCCGTTATGAGTCATAGGGGTCTCAGTAGTCTGGCAGTCAGTTCCGAGATGCTCCTGATGTATGGTAGTGTGGCTAGTCCTTTTGGTTGTGGTATGTCCTCGTTCCGTGGTATTTCTCAAATGAAGCTGCATCAGGACACTATTCAAAAGGGCCACAACACACTGCAGTAAACCAGGACTGCAAAAAGAAGAAGAGGAACACCTATACAAGGTATTCGCCAAAAACGGATACCCGCGCAACTTCATCAGCAGATGCCTAAGAGAAAGACCACGGAACGAGGACATACCACAACCAAAAGGACTAGCCACACTACCATACATCAGGAGCATCTCGGAACTGACTGCCAACCTACTGAGACCCCTAGAACATCAACTAGCCACGAAACGACACGACCAGCTATCCTTAGTAGCCACACACACAGACAACAAGCAACATGAATTCGACTGGGACAACACTACTATCATAGGGCAAGCCAGACAGAGAACAGCCAGGGAATTCCTAGAGGCATGGCATTCATCCACAAACTCCATCAACAAACATATCGACCTGGACCCAATATACCAACCACTACAGCGGACAGCTGAAACTGACAACCGGAAGCGGCAGGGACAGACCACTATAAACACCGGAGGAAACATCAAAGAAGCGCTTCGCAGGAGGCTCCCAAGCACTGATGATGTCGCCTAGCCAGGGGACGAAATGTTTGCAACAAAAACTTCCAGCTCGGCGAACAGAACCACAGCAATATTTTCTCTTGTTAAGGAGAATAAAGTTAGAGAATTTTTAATGAATGTGATTTGTGGATATAAACGCAAATATTATGAAAATATCAACCCATTTATAAAAATTATGCGACACATATAAAGATGTCATAAAATTATAAAGCAGGCACTTTATTTTTGCTAATAAAAGACATTACAGTATTTTTCCACACGGACGGAGAGAAAAATATTGCTTGCCTCAGAAGCAGCAGCCAATTTGTCTTTCTCTCTTACGTTGCTCTGCCTGAAAACAAGGTGTAAAAGCAGAAAATCCCTGAGTCATCTTTACCACTTGTGAAGGATTCCTGAAGACGATTCATAGGAATCTCCCCACTGCCGGAAGCAAAGGGAGTTCAGCCAAATCCAACTGTTCTGGGAAGAAATCCGCATTCCCAGACATTTGTGTGAGCAGAATAACTTCAAAGGCATAGAAACATTTGGAACACTCAATCATTTTACCACTCGTTCAGAGTTCAACTTTCTGTGTCTCACAATTTTCTAGAAAATTACCCAGTCTGATACCTATTTCATTGGCCACAGCACTCATCTGGTTGTATTTAAAATTTGCTTTCACCATTACAGGTGTGGGAAAAGACATCAGTGACCCTCGAACATTGGTCAGAACATGATGAAGAGATTCTCAAAGGGCTGTTAAAGTTTGTGATGACTGGATATTTCCAATTATTCCAAATTGTGTATGTTAAACAGTTGACAGATAAATGAGAGTAGGAAAATAGTGCGCAGACAGAAACGTGCTGCTGAGACCATAATCAAATCATAGTGCGTGGTGGAGCAGTGACACAGTGTCTGATGACCCACTCTTGCTCCACAGTCCCATGTTACTATGTTGCATTCAGTCCCTCACAGCTCCTGCAGAGGAGCCGATGGAGGCCATTTGCTCCAAATACCTGGTCCACAGTAACACAGGATCCCATTCAATCCCTCCAGACTGTCACACACGGTGTGGTGAGTGTTGTAAAATGTTATTTGGAAATCCAGTCTGGCTTTGAAAGACGCCTCTGGTCTCTTCACAAAGTGCCTCCTCTCTGCAACTTATGCTTCATTTGTTGATTATGGTCTAGACCAAGATTCATTATGAATAAAGCCCCAAACGTCACCCAGAGATGACTCAAAAGTGCTTTGTTCTCTCTGATTGCAACATTCAATAACAGGACGTCTAGGAACATTACAACCATTAACTTTGTAATTTCAGAAAATATTAACATAAGGAACAGGTTCAGGTAATTCGGACTGTCAAGCCATTGTATATGATCATGGATGATCTACTATTAGCATTACTTCCTCTTTAATACCTAATCCATCACACCTGTGAGCTCTCTGACAGGTCAAAAATACATCTACCTCCTCTTTAAATACTTTCAGTGATTTGGCTCCCTTTACTCTCTAGCCCAGATAATTTCAGACATTGATTTCCCTCTGTGAGAGGAAAAGACTTCCCACACAGACACCGTCACCTGTTGATATGAACAAGAAGTGAACACAGGGGCTTAGGAAAGAGTGAATGGCCTTGATATCAAGGCAGTGTTTGACTGAGGGTGTCATCGGGACCAACTACTTGTTTGAGTTTAATGGGAATCGGGTGTTCCCTCCCTACTGGTCGGGGTCTTTACAGCACAAAAGGAAGATGTTCGTGGGCGGTGGCTGACAATCCTCTGAGTCCCAGGACATCTGTTCAAGAGATCCTCAAGTTAAATTCCTCAGCACAAACATCTTCAACTCCTTCGTCTACATCTATGCGCCCACACCCCTGGCCCCACTCACCCCCATGCATCGTAAGATCAGAAGCGGGATGATCACTGAAGATCACACAATGTTCAGAACATTTTGTCCCTTTTCAGCTCCTGAACCAGTCTCTGTGTCCATGTGCAGCAAGACCTGGACAGCAGTCAGGTTTGTGCTGTTAAAGTGTCGGTAACATTCATGTAACATCACAGCCAGGCACTGCACATTCACACAGTTAAAAGAGGAGCTCATTCTGCATTTCAAGCTGTTTACATGGATATGTGGAAGCTATTCAGCCCATCGAAACAACTGAACAAGAAGAGGGACAGTCCATTCAATCGTGCTGCCTAGTCTCCATGAAGAGGAGGGCTCTGGTCAGTCCATTAAGCTGTTAAACAGGAACAGGCAGAGCCCAATCAGACCTTGATACTGTCCCATGGGAGCAGAAGGAGGCCATTCAGCCCCCAAGACACTTATGCAGTAACAGGAGGATGTCATTGATGCTCCAACCTGAAAAACCAATGGAGCAGAGAATGCACTCATAGATGGCTCAACAATGTTCCTTGTGGCTCCATTGCCTGTGGAACACATGATACTTTAACATGTTTCTCCAGCAGTGAGGAAGGAAGCCAAATGTTTTGTATGAAGTCTCAAAGAGGCATCTTCTATCTCTGAAGACAGATCCATGTTCTCCATGGAGGTCAAAAGCTGATGGGAATTGTTAAATGTTTTAGCATGAAGGTATTGAGCCTCCTGTCGGGATTATGGATTACATGACGTTCATGATGTAGGGAGAGGTTAGTCAAAGACTGACCCTCTCTCTCTCTCTCTCTCTCTCTCGATGGAAATGGGTGGCTTCGGGTGAGAGGGACGTTCCCAGAAGCTTTTAAACTATCGACAATCATGTAAACCTAGTAATAAACAAGCCATGGAATTTATCACCGTATCACTGTCTGTTTGGAATATAATGAGTGACTGTCCATCCCCTTAAGGTTCAATGCAATCACCTCTTATTCTCTCAAAGCGCGACAGATTAATCATCATGCACTCCCGATGGTACAATCATCGCAACAATTAGTCTGGTGAAACTCCTTTACACTCTTTCTGCCAAGAGGATTATTCCTTATAAAAGAGAGAAAATCTGCCCACAGTACCCCAAATACTATCTCAACAACAATCTAAGGGTTGATCGCAATAATTCTGTTCCCTTACTTAGCTGTCTCAGCTTGTTTCCGGTGCTGAAAAAAGCCATTATTTCTCTCTACACTGCGAATGATGTGATATTTAGAAGTTCTTACGTCTGTACATCAGCATCATCACTCTCGGAGGGAGACTCAATGAGAAAGAATTCACTAGAAACAGGGAATGGTCACCTACCTGAATGGAAATGACTTTCAGGAACATGGAAATCAGGCAGAGGAAGGGAGAGATCTTTTCTTTTGTTCTGCCCTCAAGGGATGTGTGCAGCCCTGGTCACACCAGTATGTTATGCTGATTGTGAACTGAGTAGCTAGTTCAGCTGTTCCACAGGTAAAACACACCGCAGTGGGTTTGCAGTCACACAGAGACCTGACCAGGGAAGGATGACGCATCGACGTCTCTACAGGACATGAGGCAAACAGATAGGCTTTGTTTAAAACAAGTGGTGATGATTTCATTTGCATTCCATCAACTTCCTTCATGAGACACCAAAAGATTATTATTCTGTGCCGCTTGATGATGAGTCAATGACTTGACCACCATGCACTGCCTGTCCATCTGACAGATTCTATGGAGAGGACAAATTAACCATCTCAAGTGCAAATATTTTGTGACGTGAGCATACTTAGAAGAGACTTGAAACGGTTATATCTGGATTTATCAAAGGCACAAATGATGAATTATTCAGCAGTTGCACTGAGGCTGAGAAGGAGACTGAAATTTCCTGACAGTGGTCTTGGGCAGGGTTGGTGAGTGGAGAGAATATGTAGAAATGTAAATCTGAGTGGAGAAAAATTATGATTGAGTTTAAGAACAGTCTGGTTTCTCCTCTCATATTGTTGAGTAAGTTGTGAATAGTAATTTGCTACAATTTGTAAGGAATAAAATTTTTGACTGTATCTGAAAATTATGACTTCCAAATTCTAAAATTTGAATGTGAACAGCAATTCAGTTCAACTTAGTTTAATGGCCATATGGAATTACTTACCAGGAACACCAACTATAGCAAGGATGGGATAGTAACCGCCTTGAATAATCCAAAGGATGTCTTCGATCCGTGAGGCTAATGATATCCAAGGCTGAGAAAGGTAGTAAAGAGCTCAGGATAACCTCCTGTCTGTTATTGTAATATTCCAATCTAATGTTCTCAGATTCTGATCCATTATTGGAACATTCTAGTATGATGTTCTCAGATTCTGATCTCTCCTCCCCCTGTCTCTCGAGCTGCTGATCCCTGTTAGTCCAGTCGGTGATGCTCCCACCCATACTGGGATAACACTTTGAATCGAGTCCTTAATTAATAGAAGAGGCAAACCCTCCAGTGACACATTTACCATCCACGGAGACTGACATCAATCACAGTCACTGAACAAATAGCTTTAGCCAACGCCTTTCTATTCAATATTGTTTTATTAAATTTCAAAAAAAAAAATTCAAACTTTCGCATTTTGGATGGGAATTGTTTGGGTGACTGACGGACCAAATCTTGAGGCTGGTAGATCAATTGAGTGTAACCATTCAATCTGCCTTGGATGCAGGATAAATGCCATAAGTTTATAAGAATGTAAACAGGCTTTTCTGTTTATAAATGGAAACTTACATCCTGGAACTACTGACCAAGCATTATAATTTCAATAAAACATTGAGGCACTTTTTATAGTTCATTACCTGAGGGGAATGTGCGTCTGAGAAACATGGTGTTATAACAGACAAATGGCATGGATATGTTAACAGAGAATTGAACGTGACAAGTGCAATTCAGATTGTTATTCCAGTTTCGGAAGAGGCAGATGAGGCCTGTGCTGTTGATGTTATCGATGCTAGTGAACTGTGATGAAGAGTCATTTACTGGACTTTAATTACAGTGTGATTATGGCATTGTGGAGGAGACAGAAAACAGAGAATTGGAGGACATGGCAGTTCAGACTGGAGGGAGGGACAACAATATTCCCCAGTCATCAGTATTGGAATGTTACCCTTTATAACTCATATGAAGAACAGATTCAAGAATACATTTAAAGTGAGGAATGAGGAGTAAAATCTGTTTATTGAACACAAAATAAGGACAAAATGATTTTCTGTCCATACTAAACTATGAAAAGTACAAAGAGATAAGATGCACTCATAATATTGAGCTACATAAATTGAAATGTGTATTACAAAACCACGGAAGTGGTGTACAATCTTTCTCAATCATTATTTGGCCCACAGCTGAGATGCTGATTTCCCCTCTGTCAGTGATCCACCTCATTGAGATTCTCTGGCGCAGTACCTCAATATTGAGCAGGATTCTCAGTTCCTGCTGTTGTTCACCCAGTCTCTTTAAATTTCACACCTCACTGTAAAAAATAAATCACTTGGCCTTTCGAACTCCGTTAACTGTCAGCAACTCAGCTCTGTGATATTATTGAAGATAAATGTTTAGATTAGATTAGATTACTTACAGTGTGGAAACAGGCCCTTCGGCCCAACACGTCCACACCGCCCCGCCGAAGCGCAACCCACCCATACCCCTACATTTACCCCTTACCTAACACTACGGGCAATTTAGCATGGCCAATTCACCTGACCTGCACATCTTTGGACTATGGGAGGAAACCGGAGTACCCGGAGAAAACCCACGCAGACACGGGGAGAATGTGCAAACTCCACACAGTCAGTCGCTTGAGGCGGGAATTGAACCCGGGTCTCTGGTGTTGTGAGGCAGCAGTGCTAACCACTGTGCCACCGTGCCACCCACCCTGTGTTCTGGGACCACAGCCAGTATCCGCAGAGTGCTTACAGGGTATGGCACTAGATAAAGGCCTTGCAGTCCGTGAGAATTTCTAAATAAAACTGCCATTTTGTGTCTGTTCCTGTCTATCTCCCCTCATGCTGTCTTCTAATCTATCCAACTCACCCTCGTTTAGCATCCCTCTAATCACTCCCTGTTTCCAAATTGTGCAGTTGTACAGCTTGATGTTCGACTGGGACAACACAACTATTATAGAAAAGCCAAACAGAGAACAGCCAGTGAATTCCTTGAGGCAAGGCACTCATCCACAGATTCTATCAATAAACACATCGACCGGGACCCAACGTATCGGCCACTGCAGCGGACACCTGGAACTGACAACCGAAAGCGGCAGAGACAAACCACTGGAGGAAACAACACAGACGCGCTTCATAGGAGGCTGCCAAGCATTGAGGATGTCACCTAGACAGGGGACGAAACGTCAGCAACACAAATTCCCAGCTTGGCGAACTGAATCACAACAACGAGCACCCGAGCTACAAATCTTTTCACAAACGTTGCAGCCATTTTGGAGAAATTGATAGAGCAGGGACAGGACTGATCGTTGGAGGGTCCGGGGTTTGGATGCTTCATTAAGAACAAGGAAAGTACTAAAAGTGGCGGGGGGTGATGGCATTGTTAATCAAAGACAATAATACTTTAGCAGAAAGGATGTTTGATAAGGACTCGTCTACTGAGTTAGTATGGGAAGAGGTTAGAAACAAAAACGGAGAGGTCACCCTGTTGACAGTTCTCTATAGCCCTCTGGAAAGTTCCAGAGATGTAGAGTAAGGACTACAAAGATGATAGTGGATAGGAGCGAAAATAACAGAGTAGTTGTTATGGAGGAATTTACCTTTCCAAATATTGACAGGAAACGCTACAGTTCAATGACTTTATATGGGTCAGTTTTTATCCAATGTGTGCAGAATGGTTTCTTGACATAGTATGTACATAGGCCAACAATGTACAAGGCCAAATTGGATTTGGTACTTGGTAATGAACCAGACCAGGTATTAGATTTGGAGGTAGGTGAACACTTGGCTGATAGTGACCGCAATTCAGTTATGTTTGCCTTAGCGATGGAAAGGGACAGGTCTATACCACAGGGCAAGTGTCATAGCTGCGGGAAAGGCAATTATGATGCGATTAGGAAATGTTTTAGGATACATAGGATGGGAAGCTAACTGCAGGGGATGTGCACAATTTAAATGTGGAGCTTTTTCAGACAACAGCTCCTATGTATCCTTGATAAATTTATACAAGTCAGGAAAGAAGGAAGTGGTTGAGTGAGGCTACTGTGGTTTACTGAAGAAGTTGAATCTCTTGTCAAGGGGAAGAAGGAGGCTTCTTTCATGTAAAGATGAAACGTGAAGGCTCAGTTCGGATGCTTGAGAGTTACAACTTTTCCTGGAAGGACTTAAAGAAAGTGATAAGAATAGCCAAGACAGAGCATGAGAAGTCTTTGGCAAGTTGCTGTCTGACCTGCTGTGCTTTTTCAGCAACACATTTTCAGCTCAGGGGGAATGTTCATCCTCGCGTTCAGTCGCTAGTGGTATACTGTAAAAGTCTGTTTTGGGGCGACTGTTGTTTGTCTTTTTGAAAATGACCTTAATGAGGGGATGGAAAGATGAGTTAGTAAATTTACGGTTTGCAGTAAGGTCGGTGGAGATATGGGTAGTGCTGAAGAATGTTGCAGGTACTGAGCTGTAATGTTCTATGTTCATGGACCTACAATGGGCTGAATAGCTTCCTTCTGTGATGTAACAATTCTGAGGTACTCTCACCCACAATAAAAGTTTTAGGTGCCTGGAGAGACAAGCTGGAAAACCCTCAAGCTTTGTATCAGGATGTCACGAATAAAAGAATGACCAAATTAAGATTAGGGTCAATCAAGGACAGTAGTGTGAAGTTGTGTGTGTAGTCCAAAGAGATAGGCAGGCACTAAGTAAATATTTGAATCAGTATTCACAATGGAAAATCAATGCTGTCGAGGCCTATAGGACTAAAGGCTATTAGACTAGATGGGATTGATGTTCGTAAGGTGGAGACGTTAGCAATTCTAGAGAGTGTGAAAATAGATAAGTCCCCTTGGCCAGATGGGATGAATCCTAGGATTCGCTGAGAAGTTAGGGAGGAGGTTACACAACCATTGGTTCGAATCTTTACATCGCCATTGTCTACAGGAATAGTGCCAGAAGACTGGACGATAGCAAATGTCCCTTTGTTCAAGAAATGGAGAAGATACAACCCTGGTAATTGTATAACAGGCTTACTTTGGTTATGGGTAAAGTGTTGGAAAGGATTATAAGAGATAGGATTTATTATCATCTAGAAATGAATCATTTGATTAGGGATAGTCAACAAGGTTTTGTGCAGGGTATGTCATGCTTCCCAAATCTTACTGAGTTCATTGAGAAGGTAACCAAACAGGTGGATGAGGGTAAAGTGGTGTATAAGGATTTCAGTAAAACATTTGGTAAGTCCCCCATGTTAGGCTATTGCAGAAAATATGGAGAGTGTGGTGTTGGAAAAGCAGAACAGATGAGGCAGCATCCAAGGAGTAGGAGAGTCGATGTTTCATTTGTAAGCCCTTCATCAGGAATCACTATTCTGGTCTCCAGCATCTGCAGTCTTCACTTTCTCCTAGCTCCTTGGATGCTGCCTGACCTGCTGTGCTTTTACAGCACCACACTTTCGCCTCTGATCTCAAACATCTGTAGTCCATACTTTCTCCCAGAAAATACGGAGACGTGGAATTGAGGGTGATTTAGCGGTTTGGATCAGAAATTGGCTAGCTGAAAGAAGACAGAAGGTTGTAGTTGATGGGGAATGTTCATCTAGGAGAAAGTGAGGACTGCAGATGCCGAAGATCAGAGCTGAAAATGTGTTGCTGGAAAAGCGCAGCAGGTCAGGCAGCATCCAAGGAGCAAGAGAATCGACGTTTCGGGCATGAGCCCTTCTTCAGGAATCTTGAAGAATCCTGATTCCTGAAGAAGGGCTCATGCCCAAAACGTCGATTCTCCTGTTCCTTGGATGCTGTCTGACCTGCTGCGCTTTTTTAGATTAGATTAGATTACAGTGTGGAAACAGGCCCTTCGGCCCAACAAGTCCACACCGACCCGCCGAAGCGAAACCCACCCATACCCCTACATTTACCCCTTACCTAACACTATGGGCAATTTAGTATGGCCAATTCACCTGACCCTGCACATCTTTGGACTGTGGGAGGAAACCGGAGCACCCGGAGGAAACCCACACAGACACGGGGAGAATGTGCAAACTCCACACAGTCAGTCGCCTGAGGCGGGAATTGAACCCGGGTCTCTGGCGCTGTGAGGCAGCAGTGCTAACCACTGTGCCACCATGCCGCCCACAACAGCAACATTCCAGCAACACATCAAAAAGACATGTTGCTTGTCTTTTTGAAAATGACCTTAATGAGGGAATGAAAAGATGAGTTAGTAAATTTACGGTTTGCAGTAAGGTCGGTGGAGCAGTGAGCAGTGCTGAAGGATGTTGCAGGTACTGAGCTGTAATGTTCTATGTTCATGGACCTGCAATGGGCTGAATAGCTTCCTTCTGTGATGTAACATTTCTGAGGTACTCTGACCAACAATAAAAGTTTTAGGTGCCTGGAGAGACAAGCTGGTCCAGTAAAGGATACACATTGCACTAGCATTCATCATCTCTTCCTGTTCTCTGATATGCAGCTGCCTCAAAATATCTGCCCAGACAAAATTGATTGATTCAAATTCAAGCAGTCAGGAGGACATTCACCTGAGGGGATTGCCATCAGAAGATTTAATGAATAATAAGATTTCAGAATAACACAAATAATATAATAATATCACAGCAGCATAACCATTGGCAGCAGAGTAAAACTTACAGTTGCAAATAGTTTCAAGTTCAACATTGTGTTCAGTTTTGGTCACCTTGCTATGGGAAGGATGGTATTAAACTGGAACTTTACAAGGATGTTGCCAGGAATCAAGCGTCTGAGTCATAAGGAGAGGTTGGATAAGCTGGGACATTTCTCTTTAGAGCGCAGGAGACTGTGCGGCGGCATGAAGTGCTTCGAGAGGCTGGTCATGGCCCACATCAGTTCCAATCTCCCAGCCTGCCTCAATCCCTTACAACTTTCCTACCAGTGGAATGGGTCCATAGTGGGTGCCATATCCCTGGAACATCCGGACAACAAGGACACCCACGTCAGATTCCTGCTCATTGACTATAGGTTCACCTTCAACACCATTATTCCCTTCAGACTGATCACAAAACTCCCTGATCTTAGTCTCGGCTCCGCCCTCTGAAATTGGATCCTCAGCTTTCTAACCCACACTACACAATCGGTGAAAATAGGTAAGTGTGTCTCTTCCATGATAACATTCAACACTGAAATCGCAAAGGATGTGTCCTCCGCCCCCTCCTATACTCCCTGTACACCCACAACTGTATTGCCAAATTTTGAATGAATGCCATCTACATGTTTACTGATGACGCCATCATAGTAGGACAGATATGTAATGATGGCAAGTCAAAATACAGAATGAAAATAGAGGACTTTGTGATGTGCTGCACTGAGACCAACCTCTCTTTCAACATCGGCAGAACTAACCAACTGATCAATGACTTCAGAAAGAAAGGAAGAGAACATGACCCCATCTACATCAATGAAACTGAAATTGAAATGATGGACAACATTAAGTTCCTTGGAGTGACGATAACCGACATCATGTCCTGGACTTCCCAGTTAGATTTGACAGTCGAGGTGGCACAACAACGCCTCTTCGTTCTCCGGCAGCTCAGGACATTTGGCATGCCCACAAGGATCCTGACCAATTTCTACAAATGCATCACTGAGAGCAAACCATCCGTGTGCATAACGGCCTGGTGTGGCAACAGCCCAGCCCAGGACAGTAAGAGAAATGACAGAAGGTTGTGTGCACAGCCCATGTGATGAAGGAAGCCAACCTCCCGTCCATTGACTCCATTTACACGGCTCGCTGCCGCAGAAAGACTGGCAACCAAAGACCCATCGCACACCGGATCACCTAGAATCACTTCCATCACGCAGACAGTACAGAAGCTTAAACACACAAACGAGCGGCTCCAACCATTATTAAACTGAGTAATGGAATCTCTGACTTCAAATAGTGTTGATCTTAATCACATTGATCTTGCCTATTGCATGCCATTTGTAGTGTAGCTTGTATGGCTCAGTCTGTTTTTAGTTTACCATGTGATCTGTATGTCCTTGCTTATTGTAGGAGCGAGATTCCCCAGCTAGGGACAAAGATCTGGAGGCAGACAGGACACAGGCAGGGAGTGGACTTTAATTCAAGCAAAAACTGTTTATTGCAGGGAGAGTACCAAAAGGATCTTCCTCAAATCTGGCTTTGACATGAGAAGACAATGGTTTCCTTAATCCTCAGCTCACATCAGAAGAGGGTTGCTGCTCCCAGTTACCTGGAGCTGTGGCTACCTACTAGTTTTCATCTGGTGGTGGGTGGCCTTTACCAGTCACCTCAGAGGGTTAATCGTTTCCTGTTTGGGAGGTTCTGCCCTCCTTTCTCACCGCAGCGCTCTGTCTCTTCTTCTGGTGATAACTCTCTTTGAGCCCATCTTTGATTAGCTTAGATTACTTACAGTGTGGAAACAGGACCTTCAGCCCAACAAGTCCACAAGGACCCGCCAAAGCGCAACCCAACCAGACCCATCCCCCTACATTTTACCCCTTCAACTAACGCAATGGGCAATTTAGCATGGCCAGTTCACCTAACCTGCACATTTTTTGGATTGTGGGAGGAAAGCGAAGCACCCGGAGGAAACCGACGCAGACACGGGGAGAATGTGCAAACTCCACACAGAGAGTCGCTGAGGCCGGAATTGAACCCTGGTCTCTGGCGCTGTGAGGCAGCAGTGCATCTCCACTGTGCCATCGCGCCGCCCATCTTCACCATGCGAAGAGCTGCCTGTATCCCACCGTGCAGCTGCCGTTTTCCCCTTTGTTAGCAGGTTTTGGTGGCCTGGCGCGTTTTCCTCCTTTTTTATAGGAATCCAATACTCCGCCTCCTTGGTTCCCTTCTCCTCCATTGCCTCCATCTGTCCTGTAGGAGCATGGATCAGCTGCTGTACCTACCTGATGGCTGCTGTCGCTCCGCTCCTGCCTGTCCTTCCTTCTGGGTGCCATCAGAAACAGTTCCCTTGCTGGTTTGTGATGCCTTGCTTAACTTTTGCCGTCCACCTCTGGCCATCTGTGCGTAGGTGGTGGACGCTCGTCTTGGGCAGGCCGTGTCCACGTGGTGCACCTCTCCACACAGATTACAGTTCTTGGCCTCTTTGCATTCCTTGGTCGGGTGACCTTCCTGCTTGCAGTTCCGACAGATAGTGACCTTACAGTCAGCCGCAATGTGGCCTGACCTCCCGCAGGTTTGTCACATTTTTGGCTGTGCTCCGTATGTCAGGTACACTCTGATCCTTCTGATTGCAAAGCTGGAGAGGGGGTAGAGGATGTTTCCATGGAATCAACCCTCAGAGTTACTCTGACCTGCCGCTTGCTGGTCCAGATTCTGAAAGGGTCCACCACATCAGTGCTTTCTGCCTCAACCTGGACGTATCTTCTCAGGAAGGTGAGGACATCAGCTGCTGGAATGTGGGGGCTGTACATATGAATCGCAACAACCCAACTGCTCTGTGCAGGACGCACACACAACAGAGGACAAGATGGAGAACAGAGACTTCCCTTCTTTCTCCTTGAAGACCTTCAGACGCTGCTCGCACTGCTTCACTCTCCTCAAGGTCACATCAAAATATCCTGCCCCAGGAAAATCCTACATGCAGGACACATCGGATGCTTCAAACCCACAGCACTACAGCAAAACCTTCTTCACGAACACCAGCCGATTGACAGGTGTACAATCCTCCACTTTCTTCACAGTCACCCTGACTGTGTTGCGAATGCCCTGGCTTGGACTGCGGGCTGCTGCTGAGGCTATAGCTCCTAGGTTGGCTGGTCCCTGAATTGGCGTTAGGCCGAAGCCAGCATGAAGATCCACCAAGAGCAGTACAGCACAACCAAACGATCCTCCACCGTCCAATCACGATCCAGCGATGTTCTCGACGAGCTCTGATGACTCGCAACTCGACACTCGTCCTGCTATGAACAGACACTTGATTTTAGCCAAAAGGGTCTCTAGTAAAAAATCTTTCTGAAAATCCAAGTTTAGTTCCTGTGAGAGGTAATTTCGGTTTAAACTTTAAGATGTGCCTGGACCACAGACTGATCTATAATAAAAGACAAAAACTTTTGTTTCTTTTCTAACAACCATTTTATATACTCAAAAGTAGAGTAGTTTAAATTGTGCAGAATGCTGACAATTTGTGAGCGATAGTAAAAACAAGCAGGCTCTTGATTAATGAAGCCATTCACACAGCTGTGAAGGATAAGTCCTTGACTGATAAGACTACAGGGTGAGAAAAACAACAAACTTTGGAGACTCTGGAGCCTTTTGTTGCAGACTTTGTGATAAAAATAATGATGTTTTTAAGAATGTGAACCTCATGGCTTGTTGGAGCCAAGGAGAGGAGGGACTTGTGCTATATATAATGGAGACTTTGTAAGCCTCAGCGCGCCTTTTCTTTAAGGGTGCCCGACTCTGCAGACTTGACTTGTTAATAAAACTTTGTTTTCCTGAATTTGTCTAGAGCGATTATTGAGAAGCGATTTTCGTTTCTAACAACTTGGGGGCTCATCATCCGGGATCAACACTCCGGCCGCAAGGGGAGTTGAGGAAGGATATCGGAGAAGGTGCACCCTGCTGAGTTCAGCAGTCCCTGATTCCTTGCTTGTCGCCCCGCGCGGTTTGAGCGAGTGATATCCGGGAGGCTCAGGAAAACAAAGGAGGGGTGTACCCGAGGCAGTGGGGACGGTTAACAATCGAGTAATTTCGGTGCACCGAACCCAGGTAAGAAAAAACTTGCGGGGACCGTGTTTCCGGAGGACTGGGTACCTACGGGGTGCCTGTGGATTTTTTCTACAGAGACGTGGGACTCAGGAATCTAGAGACCGGGGCTCGCCTGTGAGGGATTTTGCAGAGACCGTGTTTGAGGAGGAACGTGTACCTACGGGGTGCCTGTGATTTGTGTCACAGAGACGTAGGACACAGGAATCCAAAGACCGGGGGTGCCTGCAAAGGAACCTGGGCGATCACGGGACTGAAGGTCCGGGAATTGGCTACATTGTGATAGATTATCACGGGAAAAATACGAAGTCCTCGGAAATGGGAAATAAGGGATCTAAGGTGATTAAGGGAAAGGTAGGCTTAAACAGGGACAATGACACATACCCCGGGGTACCTGACGATAGTCCGTTAGGGAAAATGCTAAATAATTGGGATCAGGGTGGAAGAAAGGGAAAATCTAAAAGGAAGATGGTAAAATACTGTCAAAAGTGGTCCCAGAAACCTATTCAGGGCGACTCAGTGTGGTGGCCTAGATTCAGTACTGACGAAGACTGGGTCCGGCAAGCCCTCATTTTATATGTCAATTCAAAACCTGATGTTAATCTGGAAGAAAGTGATTATGCCCTTTGTTGGCTGCCGGTTACGATATCTTGCCAAATGCAGGTAACTAATAAAGACTCGAAAGGGCAGAAAGAATGGGACCCTTTAGATCACTTACCGCCGCCCTACGTGACCCCGTCTGCCCCACAGAATGTTCCTTCGGGTGACGACGATTCAGGGGAAGGGGAAGAAAATGGGGAGGAACCACCAGGTGCCTCAGGAGTACAGACTAGATCTCAAGCTGAAAAGAGTCACAGACGGAACTCTGTCCCGATTGCAAGAATGAATCCACTCCGGGAAGTGCCCATGGGAGGTGAGGAAGGAAGGACGGGATATGTGAACGTTCCCTTGACGAGTACTGAAGTACGGAATTTCAGGAGGGAGATGAAGGGTCTACTAGAGGACCCCATGGGACTTGCTGAACAATTGGATCAGTTCCTGGGTCTGAATACTTACACGTGGGAAGAGATGTGTTCCATCATGAAAACATTGTTCTCTAGCCAGGAGCGTCAGATGATACGACAAGCTGCGTTCTTGGTCTGGGGGAGAGAGGGGGGAGAAGGAGGTGAGCAGAAGTTTCCCCTCACCGACCGCGAGTGGGATAAGAACACGGAGGGAGGACGGCGCAACATGAGAGACATGCGGGAATATTGGATAAAAGGAATAAGACACGCAGCCCCGAAGGGGCACAATTTTACCAAGGCCTTTGGTAATCATCAAAACCCGGAGGAAACCCCTACGGACTTCCTAGACAGGATTAGGAAGAATTTGCAGCAGTTTGCTGGGGTGGACCCTGAGACGGACATGGGGCAACAACTCATACGGGTAGAGTTTGTATCAAAGGCCTGGCCGGACATACGAAAGAAGTTAGAGAAAATGGATGATTGGGATAGTAGATCTTTAAGTGAATTACTACGAGAGGCGCAAAAGGTGTTTGTGAGAAGGGACGATGAGAAGCAAAGGAAGGCGACAAAGATAATGATGCAAACGGTGCAACAAATGACAGCTGGAAGAAAGGAAAAAGGAGAGCCGTGGCAGAAACAGGAAAGGGGAGAGTCGTGGCAAGAGCAGAGGAAAAGAGAACCATGGCCGGAACAAAGGAAGAGTGGAGGAACGCGAGACCGCGACAGGGAAACGAAGAGGACACTCAGATGTTACTATTGTAATGAAGAGGGACATTTTAAACGGGAGTGCTCCCGCTACAAGCGGGAGGTGAGGTCGTACGCCCTGATGGAGGAAGATTAGGGAGGTCGGGGGTTCCTACCCTTGGGGCAAAAGGACTATCGACAGGAACCCCTGGTAAACTTGAAAGTAGGGCCCCAAGGATCGGAGATCACATTTATGGTGGACTCGGGAGCCGAAAGATCAAGTATAATCCAAATACCCCCCGGCACCCGAGCAGGAGGAAAGGTTATGGGGGTATCTGGAATTGGAGGACAGAAATTACAAGTCCCAGTGGTGGAGGACGTGGAAATTGGATATGAAAACAGAACTACTAAATGAGACCTCCTTCTACTGCCATCGGCGGGGTTTAATTTGTTAGGAAGAGACTTGCAGGTCAAACTAGGGATCGGAACGGTACCAAGTAACGGGGAAATGGTGGTAAGGTTGTTCGCCCTCACCGAAGAAGATGATCAACAAATAGACCCGGAAGTATGGTACCGAGAGGGGAACAGAGGGGGTCTAAACATCAAACCTCTCCAAATCACCATGTTACCAGGAAGAGGCCCGGTAAGAAGGAAACAATACCCGATTGCTATGGAAGGACGGGAGGGGTTACAACCTGTGATAGAAAGATTAATCACAGATGGACTACTGGAGGAATGCATGTCCCCTTTCAATACTCCAATACTCCCTGTGAGGAAGCCGGACGGGACATATAGGCTGGTGCAAGACCTGCGGGGGTTGAATGAAGTAGTCCAGGCTAGATACCCAGTGGTACCTAATCCCTACACGTTAATGAGTAAAATTTCCCCCGAACATGAATGGTTCAGCGTAATAGATCTGAAGGATGCTTTCTGGAGTTGCCCCCTTGACGAAGAAAGTCAGAACCTTTTTGCCTTTGAATGGGAGAATCCCTTCACAGGACGAAAGCGACAGTTAAGATGGACGGTCTTGCCGCAGGGATTCACGGAGTCACCCAATTTGTTTGGACAAATACTGGAGCAGATCTTAGGAGGATTTCAGTGTAACGCGGAGAATCAATTGCTCCAATATGTCGATGATCTCTTACTCTCAGGACCAAGAGAAGAGGAGGTATGAGCAGACACCGTTGCCCTGTTGAACTTCCTGGGGAAACAGGGTCTACGCGTCTCCAGGACAAAACTCCAGTTTGTGGAGCGAGAAGTAAGATATCTGGGCCATCAAGTCAGTAAGGGGCACCGCCGTATCACGCCAGAACGAATATCAGGAATTACGGGTATGCCAATACCCAGGACGAAGAAGGAAGTCAGACAATTCCTGGGACTAGTAGGGTATTGCCGGATATGGATTGAAAGTTACACCACTTTAGTAAAATTTTTGTACGACAAACTGGGACAAGAAGGACAAAAGGTGGACTGGTCAGATGAGGAGGAGCAGCGATTTAATATTATTAAAAATAAACTGATTCGAGCTCCGGTATTGGCTTTACCCACCCTGAAGGAACCGTTCCAGTTATATGTTAATAGCGCCGGCGGAATTGCCCAGGGTGTGCTCACTCAGCTGCGGGCAGGGAAACGTCAGCCGGTTGCATTTTTGTCAAAAATGTTAGACCCTGTGTCACGTGGATGGCCGACCTGTATACAGGCAGTGGCAGCTACGGCAATGTTAGTAGAAGAGGCCCGAAAACTTACCTTTGGAGGAAGGATCACAGTATACTCCCCACATTCGGTTAGTGCCATACTGGCTCAAAAGGCTCACCGCTGGTTAACAGACTCTCGCATCCTAAAGTATGAGACGATTTTGATGACCGGGAACGATCTCAATTTTGCAAAAGATCTCAGTTGCAACCCAGCCCAGTTTCTGTACGGACGTCCTGCAGACGGGGAACAGGAGCATGATTGTGTGGAATTTGTGGACTTGCAGACCAAAAGCCGAGAGGACCTGCAAGAAGCCCCGCTGGGTGAGGGACAGGAACTGTATATCGATGGGTCCTCCCGGTGCATCAGTGGAGTACGATACAGTGGCTATGCTGTTATAGATGGTGCAACGAAACGGACGATTGAGTCTGGACGACTGCCCGGGAAGTGGTCAGCCCAATCCTGTGAGTTGTACGCCCTCCAGAGGGCCCTGAAGTTGTTGGAAGGGAAAGTGGGGACCATATATACTGACTCAAAGTATGCATACGGAGTCGTTCATACTTTCGGGAAAATCTGGAAAGAGCGAGGATTGATAACTTCCCGGGGAAAAGAATTAGCTCACGAACAAATGATCAGCCTAACGTTGGAAGCCCTGGCGTTACCTACGGAACTTGCAGTAGTCCATGTACCCGGTCACCAGAAGGGGTCGACACCGGAAGCGGTGGGAAACCGGCTGGCAGACGAGGAAGCCAAGCGGGCAGCGGTCGAAACATCCGTCCAATTGTTAACGTTAATACCGTTGAGGGAAGGCCTCGCTAAACAACCCGTCTTCACCCAGGGGGAGATTGATAAAATGGATCAATTGGGTGCCCGGCTAGATACTAACGGGAAGTGGACGGTTCCTGATGGGAGACAAGTACTGAACAAACAGATCACCCGGGGTATTCTGCACCGATTACACCATCAGACCCACTGGGGGGTGCAAGCCATGTGTGATACAATCCTGAGAGACTATGTATGCAGGGGGATATACACATTAGCCCAACAAGAGGTAGTCGGATGCCCCACTTGCCGGCATATTAATCAGAAAGCCATGCGTTCTATGCCAGCTGGTGGTCAGCCCCTAGCGATTAGGCCATTTCAGAGGATCCAAGTCGACTTTACAGAATTACCCCCAGTACAGAGATGGAAATATCTGCTAGTAATAGTAGACCATTTCACTCACTGGGTAGAGGCTTTCCCAACTGCCAAAGACGATGCACCAACCATGGCCCGACTGTTGTTAGAGAACATAATCCCAAGATATGGCATAATGGAATCTATCGACTCCGACTGCGGGACGCATTTTATTTCTAAGCTACACCATTTGATCTGTAATGCCCTGGGTATCCAATGGAAATTCCACACACCCTGGCATCCTCAGAGTTCGGGTCGAGTTGAGAGAATGAATGGCACACTCAAGACCCAATTGACTAAGCTGATGTTAGAAACTAAGTTACCCTGGCCAAAGTGCCTGCCCATTGCCCTAATGAGGATACGTACGGCACCTCGCCGAGATGTCAGGGTTTCCCCCTATGAAATGCTCTTCGGATTACCGTATTGGAGTAAGGTTGATGGATGTCCCACTCTACAAGGGGGGGATGTATTTATCCCGTTCTTTTGCAGAACTCCGAAGGAAAGGTCTCCTGGCTCAGACTCCGCCGCTCGACCTCCTCCTGCATAAGGTGGAGCCCGGAGATTGGATACTTGTTAAGACCTGGAAGGCCGAAAAGCTCCAGCCGCGGTGGGAAGGACCGTTCCTGGTTCTGTTAACAACTGAGGCAGCTGTTCGAACGAAAGAAAAAGGGTGGGTCCACGCATCAAGGATAAAGGGGCCCGTTCCGCCTGAAGAAGAAAGCACCTGGACATGCGAGCAAGGGGACAAGCCGTTGTCGGTAAAACTGAAAAGACAGCAATAATGAACTCTACTTGGACTGTATTGGTGGGGATATTGATCAGTTTACTCCTGTATGTGGGGGAGGGTGAGGGGAGATGTGACAAATGTCGAACTACAGTAAGACTTGGGACTCGAATCTATTCGGGATCATTTGTGTCCCATTCCTATGTGGACGATAGGTGTTACGATGTGAGTGCACGCCATGAATGTTGGGAGGATGGGAGACCCTATTATCAGGTATATAATAAAGGATACGGTGGCAAAATCCATGGATGCCCTATAAATGACCGCTGGGTGTGTATTAGCAAAACTGGGAGGTGGGACCTATCCTCCGTGTTGCTCAGGGAGCAGGTTGACAGAGTCAAGGAGACCAAGATACAGATCCCTGATCGGGGGTTGGGGAAAGAGCAAGACCGTCAGGGAACGGTCGTGCTCCCTAAAGTGCCATCTGTATACGAAGAGGTAGAAGGACAGATTGAACTCCCTGATGTTACACAAAACCTGTTTATTGATCTCACCTCTAGAATAGCCACTGTTTTAAATGTTAGCAATTGCTGGGTCTGTGGGGGGCCGCATATGTCGGAACAATGGCCGTGGACTGGTCAAAGCTTAGACATAGAACATAGAACATAGAAGAATACAGCGCAGTACAGGCCCTTGGGCCCTCGATGTTGCGCCGATCCAAGCCCACCTAAACTACACTAACCCACTATCCTCCATATACCTATCCAATGCCCTCTTAAATGCCCATAAAGAGGGTGGGTCCACCACTGTTACTGGCAGGGCATTCCATGAACTAACGACTCGCTGAGTGAAGAACCTACCCCTAACATCAGTCCTATATCTACCCCCCCTTAATTTAAAGCTATGCCCCCTTGTAATACCCGACTCCATACGCGGGAAAAGGTTCATACTGTCTACCCTATCTAACCCCCTAATCATCTTGTACACCTCAATCAAGTCACCCCTAAACCTTCTTTTCTCTAGTGAAAACAGCCCCAAGTGCCTCAGTCTTTCCTCATACGATTTTCCTTCCATACCAGGCAACATCCTGGTAAACCTCCTCTGCACCCGTTCCAATGCCTCCACATCCTTCCTATAGTATGGCGACCAAAACTGCACACAATATTCCAGATGCGGCCGTACCAGAGTCTTATACAACTGCATCATGACCTCAGGACTCCGGAACTCAATTCCTCTACCAATAAAAGCCAGTACGCCATATGCCTTCCTCACCGCACTATTTACCTGGGTGGCAACTTTCAGAGATCTGTGTACATGGACACCAAGATCCCTCTGTTCATCCACACTACCAAGTATCCGACCATTAGCCCAGTACCCCATAGGGGAATTGCTGCAAACCACTTGGACTCATGACAACGACAGAAAAAGCCAGGGGTGGAGACTGACAAACAGCCCTGAGGGCCAGTTCTGTATTGAAGGCAAGGGGACCGTGAAGGTAGGGATTAGCCCCTGTCAGAATATATTGGATGCAACCACGCGAGTATGGTGGCCTGAGAATATTGCTTGGTACATTGCACACCGAGATCATCAAAATTGCATTCGGTTACGTTCTGATCCCTCCTCTTACGAGCTAAGTGCTGACCCTTCCGATGGCATGAAAAGAGTGTGGAGCGGTGGTTGTCAGGGGAATCAATGCTGGAATAATCCTGTCCAGACTCTGCCACGGGGTCAACAATCCGAATACTGGAATTGCAGTGGTCCTGGTCCTTATGAGGGCGTCCCTGGGGTAAAGGAGTTGTGGGATGACGTTGTGAGGCAGGGAGGGCCTGCTCCAGATGGCCTATTTTGGATATGCGGTAATCAGGCATATTCCAAACTGCCCATGGGATGGGCTGGGGTATGCTTCCTGGGTCTAATACGACCTGCGTTCTTCCTATTACCCCGGGAGGAAGGCGATGATTTGGGAGTTAAACTCTTTGACTCCCTGCGTAGGTCGCCAAGGGATATCCAAGTCGGTGATTGGGGGGATGAGTGGCCACCGGCCCGGACTATTGAATACTATGGGCCGGCTACTTGGGCACAGGACGGATCATGGGGATATCGCACTCCTATCTATATGCTAAATCGAATTATCAGGCTCCAAGCAGTCGTAGAGGTCATTACTAACCGGACTGCCCTGGCCCTAGAGCTGTTGGCTCAGCAGCAGGATCAGATGAGGGCTGCTATATATCAAAACCGACTTGCCTTGGATTATCTGTTGGCCTCGGAGGGGGGTGTGTGCGGGAAATTTAACCTGACAAACTGCTGTCTAGAAATTGACGATAATGGTAAAGCGGTTTTGAAAATTTCCGATGAATTTCGGAGATTGGCCCATGTGCCAGAACAATCTTGGCGTCCTCTTAGTGGCATCGGATGGTGGGATGGTCTCCTAGGTGGTAGCTGGTGGCGCACGGCGTTGCTGGTGGTTGGGGGAGGCATGATTCTTCTTCTCGTATTACCCTGCCTAACTCCCTGTATTCAGTTTTTAATTCAGAAACATATTTCCCGACTCCAGGCAGTGGTGGTTCCACAACATGGGACACGGGAACTTAAAGTGATGTTGCTGCGAAAGACCAAGGATTTCCCGGGCCCTTGAGGGAAGGGGGGGCTTATCTTGGTCAGGCACATCTTAAAGAAAGAAAAGGGTGGAATTGTGAGAGGTAATTTCGGTTTAAACTTTAAGATGTGCCTGGACCACAGACTGATCTATAATAAAAGACAAAAACTTTTGTTTCTTTTCTAACAACCATTTTATATACTCAAAAGTAGAGTAGTTTAAATTGTGCAGAATGCTGACAATTTGTGAGCGATAGTAAAAACAAGCAGGCTCTTGATTAATGAAGCCATTCACACAGCTGTGAAGGATAAGTCCTTGACTGATAAGACTACAGGGTGAGAAAAACAACAAACTTTGGAGACTCTGGAGCCTTTTGTTGCAGACTTTGTGATAAAAATAATGATGTTTTTAAGAATGTGAACCTCATGGCTTGTTGGAGCCAAGGAGAGGAGGGACTTGTGCTATATATAATGGAGACTTTGTAAGCCTCAGCGCGCCTTTTCTTTAAGGGTGCCCGACTCTGCAGACTTGACTTGTTAATAAAACTTTGTTTTCCTGAATTTGTCTAGAGCGATTATTGAGAAGCGATTTTCGTTTCTAACAGTTCCTCTATTACTTTTCCGTAATGAATCTACCAGTCAGTTTCTCATATATGTTTCCCATTTCATCAATGTGTGTTGAGTTTTTTCTATACCCATATTTTCAGTTCCAATAATTTTCCCAAATTAGTTTATTTACTAATTTCATATTATATACTTTTCTCCTCAGTCTCAGGTTTTCTCCTATTGCTGGGAAGGCTTTGCTTATGCCTTTTTCTGTGAAGACAGAAGTGACCTGCTTTTTTTCGCAGCAGAGAGCAGTGGGAGCTGGGCGGAAGTTCAGACGGAGCGCAAAGCAGGTTGGGAAGGTAAGTGATTCCTATATAAAGAACTTACCTTGACGCCAACAGTCTTTTTGCAGCAGAGAGCAACGGGAGCTGGGCAGAAGTTCAGACGGAGCACAAAGCCGGTCGGGAAGGTAAGTGATTGCTATTAGAGTGGGGGATTTTAACATGCAGGTAGACTGGGAGAATCAGGATGGTATTGGGCCTCAAGAAAGAGACTTTGTGGAGTGCCTCAGAGATGGATTCTTAGAGCAGCTGGTGCTGGAGCCGACCAGGGAGAAGGCAATTCTGGATCTGGTATTGTGTAACGAACCAGAATTGGTCAGAGACCTCGAAGTGAAGGAGCCATTGGGAAGTAGTGAGCATAATACAATAAGCTTCAATCTGCAATTTGAGAGGGAGAGGGTACAGTCGGAAGTGACAGTACTTCTGTTGAATAAAGGGAACTATGGAGCTATGAGGGAGGAACTGGCCAAAGTTCAATGGTGCAATACCTTAGCAGGGATGACCGTGAGGAACAATGGCGGATATTTCTGTGTATAATGCAGAAGTTGCAGGATCAGTTCATTCCTAAAAGGAAGAAAGATCCCAGGAGGAGGCATGGGCGGCCGTGGCTGACGAGGGAAGTAAAGAAACATATAAAGTTAAAAGAGAAAAAGTATAACATAGCTAAGATAAGTGGGAAAACTGAGGACTGGGAAGCTTTTAAAGAGCAACAGAGGATTACTAAGAAGGAAATACGCAGAGGAAAAATGAGGTACGAAGGTAAACTGGCCAAGAATATTAAGGAGGATAGTAAAAGCTTTTTTAGGTATGTGCAAGGCAAAAAAATGGTTAGGACAAAAATTGGGCCCTTGAAGACAGAAACAGGGGAATATATTACTAGGAACAAAGAAATGGCAGAGGAATTAAATGGGTACTTCAGATCTGTGTTCACTGGGGAAGACACAAGCAATCTCCCTGAGGTGACAGTGGCTGAAGAACCTGAACTGAAGGGAATTTATATTTGCCAGGATTTGGTATTGGAGAGACTGTTAGGTTTGAAGGTAGATAAGTCTCCGGGGCATGATGGTCTGCATCCCAGGGTACTGAAGGAGGTGGCTCGGGAAATCGTGGATGCGTTGGTGCTTATTTTCCAGATTTCAATAGATTCGGGGTCGCTTCCTGAGGATTGGAGGGTGGCTAATGTTATACCACTTTTTAAGAAAAGTGGGCGAGAGAAAGCAGGAAATTATAGACCGGTTAGTCTGACCTCAGTGGTGGGAAAGATGCTGGAGTCTATTATAAAGGATGAAATTACTGCACAACTGGATAGTAGTAACAGGATAGGACAGAGTCGGCATGGATTTATGAAGGGGAAATCATGCTTCACTAATCTTCTTGAATTTTTTAAGGATGTAACTCTGAAGTTGGACGAGGGCGATCCAGTAGATGTAGTGTAACTGGACTTTCAGAAAGCTTTTGATAAAGTCCCACACAGGAGGTTAGTGAGTAAAATTAGGGCGCATGGTATTGGGGGCAAAGTACTAGATTGGATTGAATATTGTTTGGCTGATAGGAAACAAAGGGTAGTGATAAACGGCTCCATTTCGGAATGGCAGGCAGTGACAAGTGGGGTACCGCAGGGATCCGTGCTGGGACCGCAGCTTTTTACAATATATGTTAATGATATAGAAGATGGTATCAGCAATAACATTAGCAAATTTGCTGATGATACAAAGCTGGGTGGCAGGGTGAAATGTGATGAGGATGTTAGGAGATTACAAGGTGACCTGGACAAGTTAGGTGAGTGGGTAGATGCATGGCAGATGCAGTTTAATGTGGATAAATGTATGGTTATCCACTTTGGTAGCAAGAACAGGAAGGCAGACTACTACCTCAATGGAATCAGTTTATGTAAAGGGGCAGTACAGAGAGATCTGGGTGTTCTTGTACACCAGTCAATGAAGGCAAGCATGCAGGTACAGCAGGTAGTGAAGAAGGCTAATAGCATGCTGGCCTTCATAACAAGAGGAATTGAGTATAGAAGCAAAGAGGTGCTTCTTCAGCTGTACAGGGCCCTGGTGAGACCACACCTGGAGTACTGTGTGCAGTTCTGGTCTCCAATTTTGAGAAAAAGACATTCTGGCTATTGAGGGAATGCAGCGTAGATTCACGAGGTCAATTCCTGGAATGGCAGGATTACCTTACACTGAAAGACTGAAGCGACTGGGCTTGTATACCCTTGAGTTTCGAAGACTGAGAGGGGATCTGATTGAGATGTATAAGATTATGAAATGATTGGACACTCTGGCAGTAGGAAACATATTTCCACTGATGGGTGAGTGCCGAACCAGAGGACACAGCTTAAAAATACGGGGTAGACCATTTAGGACAGAGCTCAGGAGAAACTTCTTCACCCAGAGAGTGATGGCTGTGTGGAATGCTCTGCCCCAGAGGGCATAGGAGGCCCACTGTCTGGATTCATTTAAGAAAGAGTTGGATAGAACTCTCAAAGATAGTGGAATCAAGAGTTATGGAGATAAGGCAGGAACAGGATACTGATTAGGAATGATCAGCCGTGATTTTATTGAATGGCGGTGCAGGCTCGAAGGGCTAAATGGCCTACTCCTGCACCTATTGTCTGTTGTCTATTGTCTATTGAAGTAGTTGATTTGTGTTTCTCTGTTCTCCATGATCCATTCCCTGGTTTCAGACTGTAAGGAAGCTGACACTTTGACTGGAAAGAACAGCTGCTGTCTATTCACCCTGTCCACGCCTCTTGTGATCTTAAACCTGAATTACTTACACACTCAACTTTCTCTGCTCCAAGGGAAACAACTTGAGCTACCAGCCCCTCTCCACAGCTCATATGTCCCATACCAGGGAACATCTCAGTGAATCTCCTCTGCACCTCATCCAATACAATCACATCCTTCCTGAAATATGGCTACGAGAACTGTACACAATATTTAATTTGGCCTTACCAAAGTGCTATATACCTCTTATAATCTTTGGGTCAACAAACAAAGGCTATATCTACAGTCCTGCTTAACTCATCAATGATCATATCCAATCACTTTCAAGGATGAGTGGAGAAGCACCCTTTGAACTTCCTAGTGTGCAGCCATTCATTAAATTCTCTCCTATCTGGTTCCACCTCCAAAGTGCATCACCTCATACTTATCAGGGTTACATTTCATCTGCCATTGATCATTTTCATCTGACCAATCCACCAGCATCTTCCTGTAATATAATGCCTTCCCCATCATTTCCATCCACCCCGTCAATCTTTTTTTGCAACACAGACTTGCTTATCACACTCCCCCTACCCACTTCACATTCACATCACTTATGAATACCACAAATAGTAAGGAACACAGCACTGATCTCTGCGGTACACCAGGGACATTGGTCTCCGGTCACACAAACAGCCTTCTACTACTAATTTGAATTTGGATGCAACTTGTCAAGTCAATAATAGGTCCTACCTTTTCCCTGGTTATTCTGTTCCAGATGACATGCCCGTAGAATATCTGGGGATTCTCGCTAATCTTGCCCTGCCAGCAGGTATCCATGGTCCTGCATGCGTCAGTCCCCCTGAGTGAAGAATTTCCTCCTTATTGCGGTCTTAAATGGCCTGTCCCTTATCCTGCCATTATTTGCCTTAAGTGCAGAGTAGACAGCCAGAGAAACATTCTGTTTGTTTCCATCTTGTCACATGTTTCGTAGATTTTCTAAATTTCATTGTGATCATCTCTCATTCTTTGAAACTATGGAGGTCACAAGACAAGTCCCCCATCAGAAAATCTTGTCATCTGAGGGATTAATCTGGAGAATGTCCATTGCACGTCCTCTGTGATCAGTATACTCTTAGATTAGTCACCAACACTGTACACAATTGACCAAGTATACTCTCACCAACAGTCTATGAAACTGCTTAATGATGTCTCTACATCTATATTCAGATTCCCTTAAACGAAGGCCAACCTAACTTTAACTTTCCAATTACATGTATTCTTCCAAATACTATTCACGTTAATTGCATTTACGAACTCACTGTATGAGTTCTTATAGAAAGACTTCTGAAAATTCAAATACACCTCTTCCATGGTTGTCCATTGTCTATGCTGCAAGAAACAATTTCAAACAATTCCGAAGTTTGTCAGGTATGATTTCTCTGTCAGAAATAAATAGTGATTCTCTGCAATGTTTCTGTTCATTTCTAAATGCCCAATATCACATCTTATAAATTAGATTCCAACTGTTTCCCTCCAGATGTAAAATTAATTGGTTTGCAGTCCTCTGCATTATTTCTTGTTGCCTGCGTATATAGGTGGATCATGTTTACTACCTTCCAGTTCTCTACAATGGCTTATAGCCTTTGCAGGATCTACAGGAAAATAAAACACAGTCACCGACAGTTCAATTAATATGCTGTTTTATTTCTGACATTTTGATATGAAGTGCATCTAGTCCATCAGACTTAGCAATGATCAATTCAAGTATTTTCAAGTACTACCTTGTCGCTAATAGGAATTGACTTTATGTCTTTAGTTCCACACGTCCCTTGTGACCATTTGCTATACGTCGGAGGTTTCCTGGAGCTTTCTCCATGAAGACAAATGTGAAGTAACTGGTTAGTTTCTCTGCCCTTTTCCTTTTTCCCCACTATAAATTCTACTATACCTTAGAAATTTCCACATTTGACCATGCTTTTGTTTTCTTTAGTATATGGATTAGAGGTGTGAGCAGTCTGTGTGTTTCCTGTTTGTTTGTATTCATGTTCTTTTTGATTTCCTTAACTCTTTCTCCTTCCTTATTTTCCGAAAAGTAATCTCTCAGAATGTTCAGGTTTCCACAATATCTGGAATTCTCCTGAAAGTGCTTCCTTTGATTTAACGCAATCATTAATTTCTTACATTAACCATCATTGAGTCACCTTCCGCTTCTTTGATGTTTGTAACTTAGTGATATGTACGTATTTTTCAGACGTTGCAGTATTTCTATCAATAGCAACCATTATTTAGCTCACACTGAACGTCATATTGTATTTTTCCAATTCGCTTGACACTCTCGTTTCTGGGCTTCCCATGATATTTGAGTCTAATGTTCAAAAATTGTATATTCATGCAGACGCCGTATAAAATGCAACATATTAATGTCACGATTCCTCAAAAACTGTTTAAGATCAAGATTATTAATTATCCCTTATAACTACGCAACACCACGCCCGAATTTACCTGCTCTCTAGTTTGATTCACAACATACTCCTCAACCTACCTCATACATATTTATGAAATTTATTTTTCACAGCATTAGCAATCATATAGTTAACGCAGTTTTGATGCAATTTTAGATCATCCAGTATTACTGCAACACCGACAATATTTGTATATCTAATTTCCAGAGCATAGGATGCTCAAAATTTGCACAACAGTTTTGGTTTAGATATGTAAGGAATGTGTGTTCCTCCTTGCTGTTTACAAGATTGACGCAAACTGATTCTGAAGAAGCTGAGGGATGTGGTCTGTGGTGTTATTAGTGACAGAGTGGACAAGATATTGGGGAGGCTCAACCCAATGCTGAGATGATCCGAAGAAATGCCCATCAATACAGGACAAGCATCAATAACCTTCCCCGCTCTGCCAGGGCAAGTGTCTCCATATTCTCTCTACTCCCTCACACTCACTGTGTATCTGTTATATTCCTGATGAAGGGCTTTTTCCTGAAACGTGGAGTTTCCTGCTCCTCGGATGCTGCCTGACCTGCTGTGCTTTTCCAGCACCACTCTGACGTAAATCTTATTTTCACCATCGACAGTCGTCACTTGTGCCATATCTGCTATAGCACCTACCCCCGAACAAGGCTCTTGCTCCACCACTCTCACTATTGCATGCAACACTTTTTTTCCTTCACTCTCTCTGTCACTGAAAGCAAATTGAGTTTGAATTTATAGTTTTGCCAACATCAAACCAGTAAGGCGATTTAAAAATGCGGACATTTTGAAAGTTGGAGAGAGAGAAGATGCCATCGAAACGGAAGATGACTGTGAATCAACCATCTTGCTCTGCTAGACATTAGGAAATACTCTCTATCAAAGATATTTGTTCATTTGAAACTTATTCACAATAAACAGAAATATGACGACCCAGGCAATTCAACAGCCAGAAGAGTGAGATCACAGAGGATGACTGTGGCTGTGTGGTTTTGAAATTAAGTTGATGTAACCTTCATAAGAGTCTTATTGAAACAGCATATTGTTATAGAGTTGGAGTCAGATAATAAGCAGTTGTTGGGGGGGATTAGCTTTGTGAATAGTTGTTGTATAATGTTCACTTTTAGATTAAAAAAAATTGACATTATTTTCTTTAAATACTGAAATGTGGGAGTTCTCTGTCACTCATATTCTAATAGATTACGAGGTGAGGTGAGCCTACCTGGGTGTTCACTTTAATTAAAAGAGGGGTTCAGCGCCATGTTGTAACACTTGCAAAGACCAACAGAGACCAACGAAAAAATAAATACGGAGTTAGAAAATTAAATATGAGAGTAAGTAATCCAATCTTGTAAAGAAAGATTGTAAGAGCTTGTTTCAATACATAACAGGCAAACGAGAGGCAAAAATGGGCATTTGATCGTAAGAATTTGACACGAGAGAGATAGTAGTGTGAAACAAGGAAATGGCTGAGGAGCTGAATAATTAGTTCGCGTCGGTCTTCACGGTGGAAGACACGAGTAATATCCCAAAAATTGAAAAGAGTGAGTGGACAGAGCTAGGTATGGTGGCCATCACCAAGGAGAAAGTGCTGGATTAAACTGAATGGCCTGACGGTAAGTAAATCACCTGGACCAGATGGACTCCAATCCAGAGTTCTAAGGCAGATAGCTGATGACACAGTGACGGCATTGGTAGTGATCTTTCAGGAGTCGCGCGAATCAGGGAGATACCCAGAGGACTGGAAAATCGCTAATGTGATAATCCTGTTTAAAAAAGGGAGTAAAGCAAAATACGGAAACTTACACACTGACAAATCTAAACTTGGCTGTGTGTAAGATCCTGGCATCCATTGTGAAGGATGAGATTTCTTAATACTTGGACCTAGATGGTAGAGTAGGACAAAGTTAGCATGTTTTCATCAAGGGGAGATCATGCCTGGAAAATCTGTTAGAAAATCTTGAGGACATAAAGAGCAGCTTCGAACAAGGAAAGCCAATGGCTGTCATCCACCTGGCCGTCCAGAAGGTCTTTGACAATGTGTCGACAGGAAGCTAGTGAGTAAGGCAAGGGCCCATTGTGTTAGAGGCAAGCAAAGAGTGTCGATAAAAGTGTCCTTCTCAGTTTGACAGTAGGCGATAAGTGATGTTCCAGTGTTGGGACCACACGTTTTCACTTTATACATTAACGATCCAGATGAAGGAACTGAAGATATTATGGCTACATTTGAAGATGATACAATGATAGGTGTAGGGACAGGTCGGCTCACTAAGGATTTGGACAGATTAGGATAATGAGCAAAGAAGTGGTAAATGCAATACAAAGCGGGAAATTGTGGGAACATGCACTTTGGTAGAAAGAACACAAACATGGACTACTTTCTAAATGGGGAGAAAATTCTGATATCTGGAGTGCAAAGGGACTTAAGAGTTCTACTCCAGAATTCTCTCAATGTAAACTTGCAGGTTTAGTCATTTGTTAGGAAGGCAAATGCAACAATGGCATTTATTTTGAAAGGGTTTCAATGTTAAAGCAGGGACGTACTTCTGAGGCTCTATAAGGCTCCTGTCAGACCATATTTGGAGTATTGTGCGCTGTTTTGAGCCCCATATCAAAGGAAGGATGTGCTCGCCTTGGAATGGGTTCAGAGAAGGTTCATGAGAATAGTCCCAGGAATTAAAAGCTTAACATATGAGAACATTTGAGGACTCCAGATCTGTTCTTGATGGAGTTCAGAAGGATGAGGGGGGATCTAATTGAAGCATACAGAATACTGAATGGCCGGACAGTGTGGATGTTGAGAAGACTTCCATTGGTAGGAGACTCTAAGACCCAAGGACACAGCCTTAGAGAAAAGGGAAAACCATTTAGAATGGAGATAAGGAGAAACATCTTCAGCCAGAGAATGGAGAATCTATGGAATTCATTTTCACAGAAGGCAGTGGAGGTTCTGTCATTGAATATATTTAAGACAGAGATAGGTAGGTTCTTAAGTATCAAAGGGATCAAGGGTTATAGGGAGAAAGCAGGAGAATGTGGATGAGAAACTTGTCAGGCATAATTGAATGGTGGATCAGACTCGATGGGCTGAATGATGTAATTTCTGTTCCTTTGTCTGATGATCTTATGGCCGTAAGCTGCAGCCGGTTGCTTCCTCCCTATCACTTTGACCCTCCTGACAGCAAAGTGCGAGAGTAAAAAACCTCTGAGTCATCTTTACCAAACATGGAGGATTCCTGTTGAATATTCATGGGAATCGCTCCACTGCTTGAAGGAAAGGAAATTCTGCGAAATGCAACTGTTCCAGGAAGAAGTCTCATATCTTCAGTTTCTTTGAATAGAATAATATCGGAGACAGAATGGCAGTTGGGACACATTATCACTTTTCCATTTGATATGAGTTCAACCAGTATGCAACTCTGGGAATCTTTCCTTATTCTTTTTCGTCTTAAGACATGTGCATTTGTGTATGCGTCTGTACGTGTGTGACTCTGTGTCTCACATTTTCAGGAAAATGACCTACGTTACACTTCAAATCTGTTGTAACCAGTGGAGAAGTGGGGCTGGTAATGGACACAGTGCCCTTCCAACAGTGGTCAGAGCAGGAATGAGAAATTCTCACGGGGCTGTTCAAATGGGAATTCTCTTCCCCTGAATTTTCATCCCAAGATGGCAGCTCAGCACCACCACTTCCAGCGTAATTACGCATGGTCCATAAATGTTGGCCTATCAACAACAGCCACATTCCATGAACAAATCAAAAATGATAAACTGCAGCATAATTAATTGGATAGGAACAAGACTGATAGATAAATGCCTGTTGCCTTCCAGAATTGTGCTGCCTGTGCACTTTGACTTTGTGCAGTTTCCTAGTATTTATTCAAAGTTGAGTTTATTCAACATTTGACAGACGTGAATGGAAGAAAATTGTGGACAGACAGAACAGTGCTGCGGAGACCACACTCACATCAGCCATGATCTTGTTGTCTGGTCGAGCAATGACAAAGTGTCTAATGACCCACTCCTGCTCCTCAGTCCTATTTCCTATGTTCCATTCAGTCCTTACAACCACCTGAACAGGGGCAGATAGAGACCACTTGCTCGAAATACCTGGTCCGCAGTAACACGGGATACCGTTCAGTCATTAACACTGCGTGGTTTGGTGTGGGTTGGAAAATGTGATGGCAAATCCAGGCTGGTTACAAAAGAGGCCTCCCATCGCTTTACAGAGTGTTTCCTCTCTGAAACTGGGGTTTCATTTGTTGGTCATGTTGTAGACCCAGATTCACTGTAAATATCTGGTCCATATCTCTCCCAGAGATGGCTCACAGAATACATGTCTCTCACTGTCCTCAATATTCAATAACAGCACTTCCAGGAAAATTGCAACGATTCACTTTCCAAAGACAGAATATGAGAACATAAGAAACAGGAGTAGGTAATTTGGATGCCCACGCCATTGTATGATCATGTCTGACCGACTGTTGGCATTACCTCCATTTTACTGGTCAATTCTTCACACCCCCTCAGCTCTCTGACAGGTCAAAAATCCATCTATCCCTTCGTTAAATATTTGCAGTGATCTAGCTCCCCTAACTTTCTAGACCTGAGAATTGCTGATATTCACTACCCTCTGTGAGAAGAAAACACTCTCCAGACAGACACCATCCTATTGACATTAACAGATGGGGTTAACTGATCTGCTCAGGTTTGAGGGATTGAGTCGGATATCAAGGCAGGATATGATTGGAGATTTTATCCTCAGAGGCACTTAAATATCCAGAATCATGCATCCCGACTAAAATAAAAAAAATAAAAGCCATGAAATCTATCATCTTCTCAGTGTCTGTGTAGAACATAACGAGTGATTGTCCATCACCATCAAGTTTCAATGCAATTACCTCTTATTCTCTGACAGTGCGACAGATTAACCTTAACTCACTCCTCTTTTAACATCAGCCCAGTGATCACTATGGAGAAATCCCTTTATACTGTCTCTGTTACAATGAGATCATTCCTTTTAAAGGAGAGAAAATCTATCCACAGTATCCCAAATACTGCCTCAACAACAATCTCAGCTGTGATTATAATAATTCCTGTCCCTCACTTCCCGGTCTCCATTTCTTTATTATGACTTAAAACCCCATTCCGTCTCTATGCACTGTCACTGACGTGGAATTTAAACGTTTCTTACATTTGTATGTCAGAATCATTAAAGCCAGCACCAGGGGTGCCCAAGGAGATGACCATCACTCTTGGGGAGAGACTCAGTGAGAAAGATTTCATTTGAAATAGGGAATGGTCAGCTACCTGAATGGGAATGAAGTGTAGGAATAAGGAAAACAGTCGCAGGAAGGGAGCAACCTTAACTTTGTTCTTCTCTCATGGGATGTGTGCAGCCCTGGCCAGGCCAGCATGTTATACGGACCTTGAACTGAGTGACTGGTTCAGCTGTTCCACAGGACAGGAAAGAGTAAAAGACATTGCTGTGAGTTTGCACAGACCTGACTGGGGAAAGATAACCCATTGATTTCTTTGAACGACATGATGCAAGTAGATGCGCTTTTTCTCACAAATGATAATAGTTTTATTTCAATTACATTAATTTCCTTCATGAGATATCAACAGATTATTATTCTGTGCCTCTAGATTATGTGCAATGACTTAAATAGCATGCAGTGCCTGCCTGTCTGAAGGATTCTGTGCAGTGAACAAGTTCAACATAATCAAGCACAATTATTCTGTAATTAACATGTGGTCAGAAGGGACTTGATAACGTCTGTCCAGATTTAACAAAGGCACAATTGATGGTTTATTCAGAAGATGCACTGAGGCGGAGGAGGAGACGGGGATATCATGTTGGTGGTATTGGACAGGATTCATGAGTTTGGAGGATATGAAAATGTGCATCTGTGCAGGGCTAGAAGGATTATGGACTTTGAGAACAGTTTGGTTCTCCTCGCATATTGGTGAGTAATTTGTCATGAGTAATTTGTTCGATACAGTTTGTGAGGAATGGAGTATTTCATTGGAATTGAAAATGTTGACGTCCACCTTTCTAAATTTTCAATAATATCGGCAGCAATTCAGTTTAACCTGGCTTAATGAACAGATAGAATGACTTACCAGGAACACCAACTATAGCGAGGATGGGATAGTAACCAGCTTAAATAACCAGCAGAAATCCAGCAAAGACCATAGGATAAACTCCTGTCCATTGTTGGAACATTCCACTCTAATGTTCTCAGATTCTGATCCATTGTTGGGACATTCCAGTCTAATGTTCTCAGATCCTGATCCATTGTTGGGACATTCCAGTCTAATGTTCTCAGATTCTGATCCTTTTTTGGAACATTCCAGTCTAATGTTCTCAGATTATGATCTCTCCTCCCCCTCTCTCTGGAGTAGCTGATCCCTGTTAGTGCTGTCAGTGAGCTCCTGCTCATACTATGGGATCATTCATTGAACCGAATCCTTAATTAATAGAAGAGGCAAATCCTCCCATGACACATTTAGGATCCACGGTGACTGACATCAATAACATTCGCTGAGCTAATAGTTCCTGTTAACCCATTTAAATTCAATACTACCTTATTAAAATTCAAAATAACGATTAATATTTACACATTCTGATAGGGATATGTGAAGGTGACTGAGGGAACGAATGTTTGGGCTTGTCGGTCAATTCAAATCAATCTGCCTTGGATATGGGAGTAATACTGGAGATTTATCGGAACATGAATATGCTTCCCTATTTATAAATGGAAGCATACGTCCTGTACCTGCTGCTCAGGCATTACAATATCAATAAAACATTGAGAGAACTTCTATCATCCATGATCTTGAAGAAAATGTCCCTTAGACTATGTGCGTTTACAACAGACAACGGCATTATGTTAACAGAGAATTGTACCTAAGAGACAATGGGGACTGCAGATGCTGGAGAATTCAGTGTAGATAAAGTGTGGTGGTGGAAAAGGCACGGCTGGTCAGCCAACAACCGAGGGGCAAGAGAGTCAACTTCTCAGTCAGAACCTTTCTTCATGACTGGGGAGGGGGAAGAGGGCTGAGAGAAAATGGGTGGTAGGGTGAGGCTGGGGAAAGGTAGGTGATACGAGGATGAAGGTGGAAGGTGATAGTGATAGGTCGCTGGGGATGTGTGGAGCGGTCGGTGGGAAGGAACATGGACAGGAGGTCACCTCGAGAGGGCGGATCTGAGTTGGAGAGTTGGATTTGGGATCTGGGTGGGTGAGGGTGGTTCGGAAACTGGACAATTCAATGTTCATGCCTTGTGTTTGTAGACTCCCGAAGGCAGAAGATGCAGTGTTCATGGTAACAACCTGGTAAATCTCTTCCCAACCCTCTCCAGCATAATAATATCCCTCCTATAACATAACCACTAGAATTGCACACAGTACAACAGAAAAGGCTTCATCAGTGTTCTGCACAACCTCAGCATTACTTCTCAACTTCTAATCTCAAAGTTCTGAGCAATGAAGTAGCCTTAAACACCCTGCAGCACAAACTTCAAAGAATTATATCTGCGCCCCGGATCCCTCTTTTCAACATAACTACCAAAGCCCAGCATTAATTGTACAAACCCTCCCCCTGTTTGATTTATCAAAATACAATACCTCGCATGTATCCAAGTTAAACTCCATCTGCCAGACATCAGCCAAGTGAGTGATATCACCAACCCTCTGCATTCCCCCTTCGGAATAAAACGACACTCTCCTCACCATTAGGTCCACAAACAACAGCCTTGACTTTCCCAAAGACGCAGAGCTTGGTTTGCCTTGCGCAGGCAGAGGGAGGAGTGGGTAAGGAGAAGCTGAATAGTGAACAGTTATCTTGTATGACTTCATGATTTTAGGAAGAGGAAAGTCACATGTTAGAGATTTGAAATAGTGACAGGTGTTTTGGGCCCAGAATTGTGCTCTTTCCTCGTCTCTGGTATTCAGTATTGAATCTACTCGAGAACCTTTATAGTGCAGAGTGTGTTTGCAGGATTTCTTTCCCTGATATAGTAGACTACTGGAAACCGGAAATCATAGCCAAGCAATTAAAGATGTTCATAGTTTATCTCAATGGCACAGCGAATGCACTCAACATCCTATAGCTGAGGCTAATAACTTGTACTTTTTTTCAATGAAAAATGTCCCCTGTATAATTTGGTAATGTTAACCAGAATTTAATAAATCCATATACTTAAAATAAGACCCAAAATCTGGACATGGTTTAGGCCTTGTGTAGTGGGTGGTGCCCACATTTCTGAGCTGGAACTCTGAATTCGATTCCCGTCCATGAATGTGTGGTAGTGCCCCTATCTCTGGAGAAGGTGGCGTGTATTCATGTCCTGTGGAGGTGTATCGCAGCACGTTACAACAGGCTGAAGAACAAACACACAGGAGCATCATGCATCAGCTTTAGGGGCTAATGCTGAATGATAGTAGTGACCCTATCACTGTGCCGTAAATTGGAATTTCAAATCCCATTGACCTGTTTCATAATATATCTGAACAAGTTGATTAAACTTTTTTGGAATCGTGCCTTGATGGAGAAGGAAGTGGTACGACTACTGAATTTGAGAGTTTAGACCCAGGATGACTGAAAGCACAGCCAATCGTCTTGATTGGAGTCACGTCTACACTTTCTAGAAGTTTATAAAATTATGAAGAGCATGGATAGGGTGAGTGGTCAAGGTTTCTTCCCCCCAAGGTAGGAGAATCTAAAACTAGAATGCATATGTTTAAGGTGGGAAGAGAAATACTTGAAAGACAATGAAGAGCAACTTTTTTTTGCTGCAGAAGATGGTGCTTCTATGGAATAAGCTGCCAGAGAAACTGGTGAAGGCTGGAACAATTACAGCATTTAAAAGGCAATTGGGTGGCTTTATGATTAGTGGGATATGGGCCAAATGGTGGCAAATGGGAGTGGATTAATTTAGAATATTTGAATGGCATGAGCGAGTTGAAGGGTCTGTTTCCCTGCTGTACATCTCTACGAATCATTGATTTAATTAATGAAGTTCTCTTTGTAATCTTCAGTTGTTCACCATTATACAAACACTGTCCACTGTACACCCAAACTCGATGTCATCCACAAATTAGCGAAATATGCCTTCTGTAACTCGCATCTAACTCATTTATATAAATGACAAACAAAACTGGACCCAACAATTTTGCCTCTGGAGCATCACTGCCCACAGGCTTCTAGTTCAAAAAACAACAATCCACCACCACCCTGTCTCCTGCCATTAAACAGATATACACAGAAACATACACGCAATCACACACACCTACAGAGACACCGATGCAACCATGTCTTTAAGACAAAGGTTAAATTAAAACCACAGTCAAGAGTTACAGTGAGAAGGTGGGGAAATTGTGTTGAGAAACACACCAGACAGGATCAAACTGCAAAGTAGACCTGATGGGCCAATTGGACCTAATTCCAATTTCCTATGCTCTGTGGCCGAAAGGTGTCAGGATTATTTTCCAAGGGTGCAGTTGAAGCCAGGTTTGATAAATACTTGACTGAACAGTCAATGGGACTGTGGGATACGTTTGAGGGGTTGAATAGTATATGCCTGTTCCGATTTGTTTCTGAATAGCGGAGGTGACTTGCTGTGAGGTTAACACACTTTAAAATGAAAGGGGTCTCCCATTTCTATTTGACATAACGCTGTTCCTTTTCCTTTGGATTGTATGATCTGTGGCGTTCTCCTCCCCCGGGGACAGTGAAGTCTGGGTCAATGAGGATATTCAGGGCTGACCTTGACTGTCCTTTGATGGACAGAGGAGTGAATGTTTATTGGGAGCAGACAGGGGAGGGGGTGGTCAGCTACAGTCAGACCAGCCATGATGTTTCTAAATTAAGCAACAAGCTGGAGGGTCCGAATGGCCAACTGCTGCTCCTACCTCACACGTTGTTCTGTCAATTCACCATCAAGACTGTTACAGAGGGAGAGAATGATCCGATTCAGTTAGTCAGCATCGTGACAACGCAGCAGGAGAAGACCATAATGCCCATAGAATGAAGTACTCAAATCATTTCAGTAAATTACACAGCATAGGAGGACGCCATATAACCATCCCAAGCTGTTATGCAGGAGCAGGGGCACCCTAGATAGTTGTCAGGAAATACAGAGTAGAGATGATTACTCATTTTGTGTTTGGAAAGCTGTAACTAGTAGAATACTTCAGGGAGCTTTGTGAGGTCATCAAAAATTACAATCCATACAAATAAATTGAATGAAGGGGATGTAGCTCAGTTTGCTCATGCACCAGGATAGTCATTCAATAAGATGTCAAATGGAGACAGAGAGTCTGAAATGGGACACAGACAGCCGGAGGGCAGAGAGTCTGCAAGGTGATTCAGACATGGGAGAGGCAGAGCGTCGGCAATGGGATACATACCCGGGGAGGGCGGAGTGTCTGGAATGGGACACAGCCGTGGAGGGCAGACCGCCTGCAATGGGATAGACACAGGGGGCGTGCAGAGAGTCTGCAATGGGTTACAGACAGGGGAGGGCAGAACATCTAAAATGAGATACAGACAGGGGAGGGCAGAGCGTCTGCAATGGGACACAGCTTTGGAGGGCAGACCGCCTGCAATGGGATAGACACAGGGGGCGTGCAGAGAGTCTGAAATGGGTTACAGACAGGGGAGGGCAGAACATCTAAAATGAGATACAGACAGGGGAGAGCAGAGCGTCTGCAGAGAAATACATACGGGGAGGGCAGAGCACCTGAAATTGGAAACAGACAGTGGAAGGCAGAGCGTCTGCAATGGGAGACATACAGGGAGAGGGCAGAGCGTCTGCAGTGGGATACAGGCAGAGAAAGGCAGAGCATCTGCAATGAAATAAAGACAGGGGGAGGGCAACGCGTCTGCAATGGGATACAGACAAGGGGAGGACAGGGCGTCTGCAATGGGAGACAGACAGGGGAGGGCAGAGCGTCTGCAATTGGATACAGACAGGGAGGGCAGAGCGTCTGCAATCGGATGTAGACATTGGAGGGCATAGCGTCTACAATGGGAGAAAGACAGGGGAGGGCATAGCATCTACAATGGGAGAAAGACAGGGGAGGGCAGAGCGTCTGCAATGTGATACAGACATTGGAGGGCATAGCGTCTGCAATGGGAGACAGACAGTGGAAGGCAGAGCGTCTGCAATGGGAGACAGACAGTGGAGGGCAGAGAGTCTGCAATGGGATACAGACAGGGGAGAGCAAAGCGTCTGAATAGGATACAGACAATGGAGGGGCAGAGCGTCTGCAATGGGACACAGACAGGGGGAGGGCAGAGAGTCTGCAATAGGATACATCCATGAGGAAGGCAGAGCATCTGCATTAGGATACAGAGAGGGGGAGAGCTGAGCATCTGCAATGGGATACAGACAGTGGGCGGCAGAGAGTCTACAATGGGATATAGAGATTGGGAGAGCAGAGCAACTGCAATGGCATACAGTCAGAAGACAGCTATGAGCAAACCTTCAGCAAAAAAAAAAATCAGTGCAATGTAGGTGAACTTTTTGTTTCGTGGAAAAGACAAAACAGCAGAAAATTATTTAAATTCAAGGAGAATGCAGAACTCAGTGGTACAGAGGGATTTGTGTGTCTTAGTACATGAATCACATCAAATTACTCTGAAGATATTGCAAGTGATTTGGAAGGGAAATGGAATGATTCTGTTTAGTTCAAGGGGTGTTGGGTATGATAATAGCCATGTTTTTTGCATCAGTGCAGGGCATTGCTGAGATCACATCTGATGTACTATGTGTAGTTATAATTGCCTTAACTGAAAAAAAAGGTTTAGAAACGTTTCAAAGCTGTTGCTCTTTACTCGTTCTTAGGATGAAGGCATTCCGTTATGAAGAATTAATAGTTTAGCCTGAGAATGAGAGATGTTTTATTGACCATATAAGATCTTGAGTGTAGTTGGTGAATACCGGATGGATATTTCTTCTTGTGTGGGAGAATAAAACTGGGGAACTAATTTAAGAATTCGACAGGTTCAAAGGAAAGGTTATTGAGCCGAAAAATTGAACTCTGATTTCTCTTCATATATGCTGCCAAACAGGCTGAGCTTTTCCAGCAATTTCTGTATTTGTTTAAGAATTAAACATCCTCATCTTAGCACAGATATTGTGAAGAAACGAAACGCTTATTTTTACATTCTGCAGGCACATGCTAGCACATCTTCAAAACAAGTAGGGTAATTTAATGTTAATGAATTCATTCTGTGTACGACAACAGCAATAATGCTGGAATCGAGAATGTGATGGAATCATAAAGTTCGGACAATGTTCAAGGAAAGCTCACATGGTCCAGTTTGGGGTCTGATAATGTTATTGATTTAACTTACAGATGGAAAAATGTAGCCTACCTGTGAAGGAACAGTCTATTGCTCCCTTTCTGTTTCCCTGTCGCTCAACACAGCAATATGTTGGAGTGAAATTAAAAGCCTAGTCGTCTTTCACAGTCATGGAAGATTCCTGATTAGGATTCATTGGAATCTCCCCACTGCCTGAAGCAAAGCAATTCAACCAAATCCAACTGTTTCAGGAAGAAATCCCATTGTCAGAAGGTTGTGCGAGCAGAATAAGTTCAGAAGTAATTATTCAGACTCGATAGTGTGGGGAGAAAGTGAGGTCTGCAGATTCCTGAAGAAGGGCTTATGCCCGAAACGTCGATTCTCCTGTCCCCTGGATGCTGCCTGACCTGCTGCGCTTTTCCAGCAATACATTTTCAGCTCGATAGTGTGGGGAACAGGCAAGAGATTCTGTGGCTGCAAATGGGAATCCAGGATGCTGTATAGCTTCCTACGGGCCATCTTTTGTGGGGCAGAGGTGACCTGTACAGGAAGAGCGGGTTGTACCTGAAGTGAAGAGACAGGTCAAGTTGGAACACAACAGGGAGGAATGCCTGTTGGATTAAATTGCAACTGTTTCAATGCAAGATGGCTGACAGATAAGACTGATGAACCCAGGGCGTGGATATGCACGTGGGACTGGGATATTATAGACATTACAGAAACATGGCTAAGGGAGGGACAGGATTGGCAGCTTAATGTACCAGGGTAAAGTTGCTTTATGCGGGACAGAGATGGTGGAAGGAGGGGAGGGGGAGTTTCATTTTTGATTAAGGCGAGTATCACAGCAGTGATCAGCGATAAAATAACTGAAGGAACATCCAGTGAGGATTTGTGGGGGGAGCTTAGAAATAAGAAAGGAATGGTGATATTATTTGGGTTGTTCCATAGGCCCCCAAATAGTAAACGAGGAATTAGCGGAACAAAAATATGTAGAGAAATTGGGGACACTTGCAGGGCCAATGGGATTGCCATAGTAGGAGATTTTAATTTTCCTAACATTGACTGGGAATGACATAGAATTAAGGACTGAGATGGGACGCATATATTAAGTATGTTCAGAAAAGTTTTCTCAAGCAGTATGTAGAGGGTGCAACTCGAGAAGGGACAAAACTTGATCTACTCTCAGAACTAGGGCAGGACAGGTGACTGAGGTGACAATGGGGGAGCACTCTGGGACCAGTGACCATAGTTGTATTAATTTTAAAATGGTTATGGAAAAGTACAAAATAGGTCCACAAGTTCAAGTTCTAAATTAGGACGAGGCGAATTTTGATGGAATTAGACAGGAACTTGTAGGGGTTGGTTGGAGGGGTTTGTTTGCAGGCGAAGGAACCTCCTGCAAGTGGGAAGCCTTTAAAAGTGAAACGTCTATAATTCAAGGTCTATATGTTCCTGTGAGGGTAAAGGGCAAGGTTGGCAAGAAGAGGGAAGCATGGATGTCAGGAGATATTGAGGCTTTGACCAGCATAAAGAAGGCGTGGCTCAGGTCCAGGCAGCTTGGATCGAGGGAATCCCTAGGGGTATACAGGGGATACAGTAGTTTACTGAAAAAGGAAATCAGGAGGGCGAAAAGCGGGCACAAGATAGCTTTGACTGAGAAGATTATGGTGAATCCAAAAAGGTTCTTTAAGTATATTAAAGTAAAAGGAATAACTAAATGAGAATATGACCCCACAAGGTCAAAAGTGGACATGCATGTCTAGAACCATAGGAGATGTGTGAGATTCTCAATGAATATTTCTCCTCTGCCTTTACTATGGAGAAATACATGAAGACTTCGGAGGTGAACAAAAGTCGTAGTGTTATCTTGGGGTGAGTCAATATCACAGGAGAAGACTTGTTGGATGCATTAGAATGTATGAAGGTGGATAAATCTCTTGGTCCTAAACAGATGCATCCAAGAACACTGCAAGAGGCTACAGAAGAAATTAAGGGGACCCTGGTTGATATTTTTGCATCATCGTTAGCTACAGTTTAGGTTCCAGAATATTGGAGATTAGCAAGTGTTGTGCCATTATTCAAGAGAAGCAAAGAAAAATCTGGGATCTATAGATTAGGAAACCTAACATCTGTGGTAGGTAGGTTACTTGAGAAGTCTCTGAGGGATGAGATATACATGCATTTGGAAAGATAAAGTTTGTTTAGAAATAGTTTTTTTTGACAGGTTCCCTACAGTATGGAAATAGGTTATTTGGCCCAAAGAGACCACACTGACCCTCCAAACACTAACCCCCTCCCCACCCCCGCCCCCCCCCTACCCCCCCCCCCCCCCCCCCCCCCACCGTCCCATTCCCTACCCTATATTTACTCCTGATGAATGCACATAACACTATGGGTAACTTAGCATGGCCCATTCACCTGACCTATACATCTTTGGATTGTGGAAGGAAAATGGAGCACACAGAGGAAACCCACACAAGCACAGTGAGAATGTGCAAACTCACAGAGAGTCACCCAAATCTGGAACCAAACCAAGATCCATGGCACTATGAGGCAGCAGTACTAGCCACTGAGCCACCATGCCAACCTTATTTTTTTCAATACAGTTCAATGACACAGGTACAAAGTCTATTCTGTCCTTCACCCATGATGCACGTTCCAATATCACATACCATGGATAATTTATTATCCATTGAAAATGTCATCTTATTATTATTTATTAGTTTGTTATTATTAATTTTAATAATTATTATTAAGAGTTGATTTTAGACTGGAACTATTGCATGGCTTTGTGAGTGGGAGATCATGCTTCTCAAATTTGTTTGAGTTCATTGATGAAATTACCAGGAATATTGATGAGGGTAGGGCGGTAGACATAGTCTGTATGGTTTTCTGTAAGGCCTTTGACAAGGTTACCATTGATAGGCTGGCCTGGAAGGTTAGAATTGCATGGAATCCAGAGGGAGCTGGCAACCTGGACACACAATTGGCTTCATCGTAGTAAGCAAAGGGTACAAGTGGAAGGATGTTCTCGGACTGGAGGACTGTGTCACATGAAGTGCCTCAGGCGTCAGTGCTGGGCACATTGCTGTTTTTTATCTGTAACGATGCTATTCTTGTGAATGTACAAGGCGTGATTAGGAAACTTGAAGATGACACTAAAATAGGTAGCATCGCTGACAGTGAGGAAGTATATCAGAAATTGCAGCAAGGCCTTGATCAAACTGGAGAAGTGGGCCGAGGAATATTTTGGCAAAGTTAGATAAAGGTAGGAGTTTCATGGTGATTGGTAGGACCTTAAGGAGTGTAGTTGAGCAGAGGTACCATGGAGTTTAGGTCCACCCTTCTATGAAAGTGAGGTCATATTTAGACATGCTTGCCACACTAGCAAGCATCGGTCAAGATATGGAGGAGAGCAGTTGGGAAGTTATGTTATAGTTATACAGGATATTGGTGAGGCTGCACTTGTTGTGTTGTGTTCAGTTTTAGTCACATTGCGATCGGAAGGATGTTTTTAATTTGGAATGTGTGCAGATGGAATTTACAAAAATGTTGCCAGAACTCAACAGTATGAATAGGGAGAGGTTGGACAAGTGAGGACTTTTTCTTTAGAGAATAGGAGACTGAGAGGGATCTTATCGAAGTTAACATGGATAGGGTGAATGGATCCAGCCTTTTCTTCCTAGAGTTGGGGAATCGAGGAGGAGAGGGCATCAGTTTAAGGTGAGAGAGGAAAGAATAAAAGGGAAACTGGTGGAAACTGTTTTACACAGAGAGTGGTACACAAAGAGAATGAGCTGCCAACGGAAAGGGATGAAGCATTTATAATAACGATATTTAAACTGCTTTTGGGCAAGTACATGGCAGGAAAGGACGAGAATGCTATGGGCCAAGTGCTGGGAAATGAAGTTAGTGTGTTTGGATAATTGGGTCAGCGTGGATGATTTTGGGCCAAAGGGCCTCTCTGCCTCTCTCCATGCTGTAGAACTTGATGACTCTACAAATAGAACAGCATTTGGGTCAAACTCTCAGTTTTCCTTTGGTCATGAGTTTGAATCATATTTGGACAATGTTCTTTCAAGTTAACTTTGCAGATAGTTTGCTTTTCAGTTTGTTATCGACAATACGTGTTTGTTTGTTTGTGTGTGTGTGTGTGTGTGTGTGTGTGTGTGTGTGTGTGTGTGTGTTTCTCAGTATTTTTCAAAGAGAAATATCAATGTACACATTCAATATCTTCTCGTCATTCCTCTTTCGATCATAGTTTGAGCAACTTTGTTTTGGTCGTAGACGTGTTTTTTTTAGCAGATTAAAGAAATCTGCCTGACTTGTTCCTAACACTGACCCTGACACACTCTGAGAACTATATCATTAGCCATATCACCAAACTAGTTATAATTATTTTTTGTGGCCAGTGAAGGAGTGGGGCGAGAAAAGGGAGCAGTAAGCCAAAAAAACACAGGGAATTATCGAATCGGTCAGAACATTGAGAATAGGAGTTGGAATAGCATGTTGATCTTGAACAGGACGTAGGTGAGGCCACTTTAAGAATACTGCGTACATGTCAGTTGACTCTGCTAAAGGATGAATGTTGTTATGCTTGAAAGTCTTCAGAAAAGGTTTACAAGATTTTCTGGAATCTGAGGGTTTGAGCTACAGGGAGATGATGAACAGGATGAGGCTTTCTTCCTTGGCTGGTCAGAGTCTGAATGGTGACATGACAGAGGTTTAAAAAAGTCCTGAGGGGCATGGATAGTCTGAATTGGCAAGGTCTTTTTCCCAGTGTAGGGGCGTCCAGAACTAGACGGCATAGGGTGAAGGTGACAGGGCAAAGACTTCGAAGGGACCTGAGGGGAAACGTTTTCATTCAGAGGCTGGTGGGTGTACTGTCAGAGGAAGTGGTGAAAGCGTGTGCAATTACACGTTTAAAATGTATTTGTAAAGGTACCTAAATAGGAATGGTTCAGAGGGATGTGGCCTAAGTGCTGGCAAGTGGGTCGAGATCTGATTAAGATGCCTGGTTGGCAAGGACAATTTGGACAAAAGGATCTGTTTCTACTCTGTATGACTCTCTTATTCTCACAGCGTGATGAGGAAAATTTCTAAAAGAGCCATTCGAATGGGAATTCTCTTCCCCAGAAGTTTGTGGTGCTTCTCTGATTACAAGTATTCACAGCTGAGTTAGTTAAAGATTTGACAGAGAAGTGAGTCACGGATAATGGGACACAGACAGGAAGATGAGGCTGGGACCACAATCTGATCAGCCACAATCTTAATGCCTGGTGGAGAAGGCTCAAATTCTCTAATGACCCACTCATGCTCCTCAGTCCCATGTTTCTGTGTTCCATTCAACCCCTCTAGCCTGCGAGACAGGAGCAGTTGGAGTCCACTTACTGTTATAGCATGGTGCACAGAAACACAGGAGACCATTTCCTCCCTTAAGACCACACGGTTTTGGAAATTTGGAAAATGTAATTGGAAGACCCAGACTGGATAAGGAAGAGGTCGTTCATCTCTTTTTACAGAGCTTCCTCTCTCTGTAACTTGTGCTTCATTTGTTGATCATGTTTGACACCCAGATTCGCTGTGAATACAGCCCGCAAATCTCACTCAGCGATGGCTCATAAAATCCGCTGGTCTCCTTGATTGCAACATTCCATAAAAGACCTTCCAGGAAAATAACACCTACTAACTTTCCAATAACAGAATGGGAGAACATCAGAAACAGGGGCAGGTCATTCCCATCCGAAGCCTGCCTTGCCCTTCACTAAAATAAAGGCTGACCTGCTCCAATCCTCAAATCTTCCTTAATGTTCAAGTCTTCTTGAGAACACAGAACAAAGAGCAGTACTGATTTGGAGATGCTGGTGTTGGACTGTGACGTACAAAGTTAAAAATCACACAAAACCAGATTATAGTCCAACAGGTTTAATTGAAAGCACGCTAGATTTTGAGTGTCGCTCCTTCATCAGGTGATAATGGAGCCTAACACAGATTTTATAGCAGAAATTTACAGTGTGATGTAAGTGAAATTATACGATGAAAAATTGATTGTCTGTTAAGCCTTTCATCTGTTAGAATACCATGATAGTTTCACTTCTTTCATATGTAAATCAGAAAACCGTTTTTGTTAAAAGGTGCATTCTCAGGTTAGCTGTTAATAATGGTGATAGCTAGACAATATGTTGAAGGTGTTGGCCCCCGTGTTCTCTGTCTATGCCCTGATGTTTAGATTGATTCTAATCTAAAAGGTGAGATAATGGAGTTTTACTTGAATTCATGCAGTTTTTGAGGTCAGAGTTCTGCATGATTGCATGCAGTTAGGACCTTCAGCCCTTGACATTGTGCCGTTTATCCTACTCTAAGAACAGACTAACCTACATGTTTCCGTTCACTTTGTTAGTGCTTATCCAAGAGTCTCTTAAGTTTCCCTCAATTATTTGACTTGACTACCATCGCTGGCAGTGCTTTCGACACACCCAACAGTCTCTGTGTAAATAATCTACATTTGATATCTCCCCTAAACCTTCCTCCAATTACCTTAAAATTATGCCACCTAGTGATAGACATTACTGCCCTCGGAAAATGTTTATGGCTATTCACTCTCTTTTTCCTAGTATGGGGATGGCAAACACGAGGGGACGCAACTTTAAAGTGAGAGGAGATAGGTATAAGACATATGTTAGAGGTAGTTTCTTTACTCAGAGAGTAGTAAGGGTATGGAATGCTTTGCCTGCATCTGTAGTAGATTCGCCATGTTTATGTGCTCTTAAGTCGTCATTGGTCAGACAAATGGATGTACATGGAATAGTGTAGGTGGGATGGGCTTCAGCTTAGTATGACAGGGCGGCGCAACATCGAGGGCCGAAGGGCCTGTACTGCGCTGTAATGTTCTATGTTCTATGTTGTGGTTCTGTTCGCCGAGCTGGAAGTGTTTGTTGCAAACGTTTCGTCCCCTGGCTAGGCGACATCATCAGTGCTTGGGAGCCTCCTGCGAAGCGCTTCTTTGATGTTTCCTCCGGTGTTTATAGTGGTCTGTCCCTGCCGCTTCCGGTTGTCAGTTTCAGCTGTCCGCTGTAGTGGTTGGTATATTGGGTCCAGGCCGATGTGTTTGTTGATGGAGTTTGTGGATGAATGCCATGCCTCTAGAAATTCCCTGGCTGTTCTCTGTCTGGCTTGCCCTATGATAGTAGTGTTGTCCCAGTCGAATTCATGTTGCTTGTTGTCTGCGTGTGTGGCTACTAAGGATAGCTGGTCGTGTCGTTTCGTGGCTAGTTGATGTTCATGTATGCGGATTGTTAGCTGTCTTCCTGTTTGTCCTATATAGTGTTTAGTGCAGTCCTTGCATGGTATTTTGTACACTACATTCATCTTGCTCATGTTGGGTATCGGGTCCTTCGTTCTGGTGAGTTGTTGTCTGAGCGTGGCTGTTGGTTTGTGTGCCGTTATGAGTCCTAGGGGTCTCAGTAGTCTGGCAGTCAGTTCTGAGATGCTCCTGATGTATGGTAGTGTGACTAGTCCTTTTGGTTGTGGTATGTCCTCGTTCCGTGGTCTTTCTCTTAGGCATCTGCTGATGAAGTTGCGCGGGTATCCGTTTTTGGCGAGTACCTTGTATGTGTGTTCCTCTTCTTCTTTTTGCAGTCCTGGTGTACTGCAGTGTGTTGTGGCCCTTTTGAATAGTGTCCTGATGCAGCTTCGTTTGTGTGTGTTGGGGTGGTTACTTTCACAACACGACCAGCTATCCTTAGTAGCCACACACGCAGACAACAAGCAACATGAATTCGACTGGGACAACACTACTATCATAGGGCAAGCCAGACAGAGAACAGCCAGGGAATTCCTAGAGGCATGGCATTCATCCACAAACTCCATCAACAAACACATCGACCTGGACCCAATATACCAACCACTACAGCGGACAGCTGAAACTGACAACCGGAAGCGGCAGGGACAGACCACTATAAACACCTGAGGAAACATCAAAGAAGAGCTTCGCAGGAGGCTCCCAAGCACTGATGATGTCGCCTAGCCAGGGGACGAAACGTTTGCAACAAAAATTTCCAGCACGGGGAACAGAACCACAACAACGAGCACCCGAGCTACAAATCTTCGCACAAACTTTGAACATCTATGTTCTATGTTCTATGCCTCTCATCATCTTGTACACCTTTATCAAGTCACCTCTCATCTATTTTTCCTCCAGTGAGAAATGCCCTCGCTCCCTCACAGTTTCTTCATAAGACCTGGAGGAGAAAGTGAGGTCTGCAGATGCTGGAGATCAAAGTTGAAACTTTATTGCTGGAACAGCACAGCAGGTCAGGCAGCATCCAGGGAACAGGAGATTCGACGTTTCGGGCACAGGCCCTTCTTCAGGAATGACTTGAGACCTGTCCTACTGTCGAGGCAACATCCTGGTAAATCTCCTCTTTACCTTCTCTAAAGCTTTCTTCTCCTTCCTAAAATGAGGAGACCAGAGCTGACTACACTATTCTCAGTGCGGTCTGAGCAGGGCTCTATCGAGCTGCAGCATAACCTCATGTCTCTTAAACTCAATCAGCCTGCAACTGATAGCCAGCACACCATGCGCCTCTTAACAACCCGATCAACTTGGATAGCAACTTTGAGGAATCTGTGGACACGGACCCCAAGAACCCACTGTTCCTCCACACTGCCAAGAATCCTGCCTTTAACCACGTACTCTACATTCACATTCGAGCTTGCAAGATGAATCACTTCAGTTTGATCTCCATCTGCCACTTCTCAGCCCAGCTCTCCATCCTGACAATGTCCCGTTGCAAACTACAATAGCCTTCCACATTCTGTACCACTCCAACCACCTTTGTGTCATCGGCAGACTTTGTAGCCCACTCTTCAAAACCCATATCCAAGTCATTTATAAAAGTAACAAAGAGCAGAGCTCCCAGGACTGATCCCTGTGGGACACGACTGGTCCCTTTCAGTGATCTACCTCCCCTAAATCTCTGTGTAAGAGAATTCCTGACATTCACTATCCTCTGTTTGAAGAAAACTTCGCTGCTTTTACACAATGACCTATTGATATGAACAAAAGAGGTAACACAGGGGCTCAGGTAAGCGAGACTGGCCCTGAACTCAAGGCAAGATTTGACTGAGGATGACATCAAGGAACCTGAACAAAATCACACTTAATGAGAATTAATTGTGACCTCTCCAGTGTTTGATATCATTCATGGCACAAGGGAAGATGATTATCATTGGTAGGCATCAATCATCTCATCCGTGGGACACATTAGCACAAGGTCCTCAGCGTAGCTTCCTCAACCTAGGCACATCCAGTTTGTCATCATACAATCCTGACGGAGTGGGGAAGGAGGCTATTCAGCTCATTGAGACTAAACTGAGCAGATTGGATTCCCTACAGTGTGGAAACAGGACCTTCAGCCCAACCAGCCCATACCGATCCTCCAAAGAGTAACCCACCCAGACACATTTCCCTCTGACTAATGCACCTAACATAATGGACAATTTAGCATGGCCAATTCACCTGACCTGAACATCTTCGGACTGTGGGGGGAAACCGGAGCATCGGAGGAAACTCATGCAGGCAAGTTGGGAATGTGCAAACTCCACACAGACTGTTGCCCAAGGCTGGAATCGAACCTGGTACCCTGGCGCTGTGAGGCAGCAGTGATAGTTACTGAGCCACCATGCCAGCAGAAGAGTGGGCATTCACTGAAGTTTACAAAATTTTCAGAACAAGTTGTCCCTCTTCAGCTCTTGAAACAGTCTGTGACCATGTGCAGCAAGACTTGGACAACATACAAGATCGTGCTGTTAAAGTCTGGGTAACATTTATGTAACAGCAGTGTACATTTCCACAGTAAAAGGAGGAGTTCATTCAGCCGCTCAATCTGGTTTCACAAGAATGTGGGGAAGCCATTCATCCCATCAAAACTACTTGACAAGAAGAAGGAGAGAGCAGACTCCCACCTTGCTGTGTCACGTACATGGGATCAGAAAGAACCATTTCACACCCGGAGTCACTTACAAAGGAACAGGAAAAGGTTATTCAGCTTGTCAAGCCACTAACACAGGAACAGGAAAGTGTCAGAGATGCTCACCATTACAAACAAATGGATCAGGGGCTGCACAGGCAGACTGCTCCAAATTGATCCACATTGCTTAATTACTCATGGTACATATGTGTTAATTTAACATGATTTTCTGGCAGTCGGAATGTAGCCAACAATTTTTAGCCATTCCCCAAGTTACCTTCCATCTCTACGAAGGCAATTACATGGTCTCCGTGGAGGTCAGAATCCGTTGGGGATAACTAACTGTTTCAGAATGATGGTATTTTGGCTGCTGACAGGATTGTGTACAAAGTGACATTCAATGCAATGTCCCACAGTAACTGTGCTTTAAAGTGTTCAGAGTTCATTCAGAGTCTGCACCTCATTGTCAATCGACATGGGGGCTCTGCAGATGCATGTAAACTGTCGTGAATCAAACATCCAATGAAAAGTATGACATTTCCACCCTATTCAGCTGTTTGTGACATAATGAGTTTCTATCCGTACCCATCAAGCTTCAACTTCTTATTCTCTCACAGCGCTACATATTAAGCACATTGTTACTGCAGTCGCTCCACATGGTAACATCACGCCCGTGTTTTAGTCTGGTCAAACTACTTTGCACTCTCTCAGTGACAAAGGGATCGTTGTTTATAAAGCAGACCAAACTTTTCCACAATACACCAACTATTCTCTTAACAAAACACGATCAGTGGGAAAGATGTTCTAACTTTTGTACTTCAATCATTTTGCATGAAGCGCCATATATCATTTACGTCCTGCTCCTATATGAATTCTGTCAGTGACTTATGACCAAGGACATCCAGGTCCGTTTCAACAAAACCACTCGCCAACCTCTCTACCATTTACTAAATATAAATATACATGATGATATTTGTTGTTCACATCTGAATCTTTTTTACACCTTGTGAACAGCTATTGCCCAAACACTGATCCTGCTGCCACGCATCAATCCTTCAGTCCAGAGAAAAACAGCACTCTTCTCGTATCCCCATTACTCAAATTTTAATCCATGTGGTATATATTCCACCCCTACCTACACATGGACTCTAACATTCCCCATTCACCTGCATTCAAACATGTCAAGCGTCTTCTAAAAATACAAATACTCCACTCCCATTGGTTCTCAACTCTCGATGTCACAACGGACATCTCCACAAACAGGTTTATCAAAGATCATTTCCCTTTCCTGAATCTAGGCCGAATGTACCAAATCATATCATTATTCTCCAAATGTCTCATTGTCACGTTCCTTATAAAAGGTTCCAATATTTTTAAAAATATTTAGATTGACAATAGCTGCAGGATCCTTTCCAGAATCTAAATAGATTTGAAGAATAATCAGTAATTATTTCACTAGCTCTGTTCTCATCTCAATCACTGTGAGATGTAGCTCATCAGATGCAACTTATGAAACTTCAATTCAATTTGATTTTCAATGACATACTCTTCATTAATTCTGATTTCCTGCAACTTTTACCAGTCACTCTGTTCGCTAATATTTCTGGAAATTGGTTTCTGTACCTTCCCCTGTGGAGATAGAACCATGGCATTCCTCTCAGCAGGTAGATGATTTCAGTCAGCTCTTGAATACATTGGAGGACTGCACTTCAGAGATGGTGGATATATTAGCCATTGCTGCCTGCATAGTTCCAGAATCAATCCAGTTTAATTCATCGTGAGTGTCAGCACAGTCCTGCTCCTGGTGTGAGAACACAGGTTATACAGAAGGAGGGGATACAGCTCAGTGACCATCTCAATTTTGAGACAAGCTGGTTTTACACTTTACACCTGAATGGGTGTTGCTTAGACAAATGTTCCTGGAAATCCCAGAGAGGAAAATATAGTGCCTTGCTCCGCCCTGTTTACACAGCTTCCCTTCTGTGTAGTCTCAGCTCCATTTCTTTATCATGGACCCAGACATACTGTAAATGCAGTATTCAAAGTGGGGTCACCAGACCATCGGGGATAACTGAATGAATCCAGTAGCTGACATCACTATCCTGAGAACACCATCCACAGAGCCTCCACTGACTTTCCAGATGACAGCAGCAAGTCAAATCCTCACTCCTACAGTGCATCTATTCAGTGTTGAAAATGCCTCGGTCTCCTCAGTTTCTCTTCCTTGCTGAGAAAGCTCTTACATCTCCACACAGTCGCACAGTAACAGTTCCTCTCTCCACAGAAGCAGTTGACAATGGAACATTACGTTTCTCTATATATCAGCGATTATATGAGTATTGCTGATGGAGTTGATTACCACACTCAGAGACGAGAGACAGAGGGAACATAACTCACGGTAAGCAGGGACATCCCATAATGAATATGATATTCAGGAATATATGAAAATGGGAATTGGTAGAATAACTTCCCATTCTGTTTTCCTTCCAGTCCATCATTAGCAATCATTTTGCTTGCTTTTCCTTTCTCTCTCTCTCTCTCTCTCTCCATCTCTCTTTCTCTCTCACTTTCTCTCTCTTGCAGGACATCATCCACTCAACACAAACCTCCTGCTCACCCTTCCAACCATTCCTGATATAATAATATTATTTCTCAGTTGCATTCAGTTTTGATAGGTTCACTGAACTCGAAATGTTATTTGTGTTTTTTTCTGACAGACTGCCATACCTGCTGAAATTCTACAAAATTCTTTCAGAAGGTGGAGAATTTTATTTCAGATCGCCAGCATCCACATTTGCTTGATCATTTCACCTTTAATGTTGTTGTTTCGCGGGATGCCAGTCTGTGTCTGATCACCGGGCCTGCTGCATCTTTTTGTTTTATTTATTTATGTTCAACTTTGACTTCTGTCTGTCCAGCGTTAAACGGCTTAAGTGGGTTCAGGCATTTTTGAGAGACACCTACAGAGCCATAGATGATGTCGATACAGTCCATTCCTTGTGTTCTTGCAGCCGCGGCCTTGTCCTGTGGAGTGATGTTTAAACTCTTACAGAACCAGGATTCTTAGTTTTACCTTTCGCCAGTTATTGCTGGTGTCTCAGCAGGGTTGGAATGCAGTAAATCTCTCCCAGGTGTTACACACTGTCTCTGCGATCTCTCTCGGAACTGTCTTTTGATGTTCTTTCCTCCTGGATTGGAGAAGTGCATGTCAGACAATCTGGTTCCTGCATTTGTTTTTTGACATTTGTATGCTTATCGGATGATACTCTATCGGAGCAGTCACTGTATAGTAGTTAAATAAACTATTAATCTGCTAAGTTTTCCAACACAATTAAGTTATTGCAAGTTCCTCTTCCTTTTGTTGTCTTTTATCGACAGTCTTCGAATAAATTGTGTTTTGTTTAATGTCGAATGTTTTGACAAAGTAAATTCTATCTCAAACACAGCACCTCACATTTACCAGCGGAATGGGCCAAGCTGGAGGAGTGATAATCATGTCAGGAATGATATCGGATACTGAATCCACCTCTCAGATCCAGCCCGGACACGTATAAGCCCAGAAGAGATACCTGCGCAGCATGAAGCACTGCGTAGACCAGGCTAGTGTACTGCTCGGCAATCCGTTCAGGATCCAACACGGTTTAGAGGTCACAAGTTCACTACTTATGTGTCCAACAGTGCATTGATCTATAAACTTGGACTCGATGATCTGTTCAGCACAGGGCGCTGTGCAGAACACACAAAAGCATTGTTCTATACACACGGACTTGATATCCGTGCAGCATGGGGTGCTGTGCAGTGAAGAGCAGTGAATTTCTCCATTAATCTGGAGCAGTTACCTTCCGAGCATACACAGCTGTGTACACCAATCACTGCATTGCTGTGTAACACTGTGTGAGATCACTGCCCAGCGTGGGGAAACTTGCAGCTCATGCTGGAAGTGACAGGATGTGCAGCACCTCTCCATTTACAGCTCCATATCTCCATTGTGGCATGACACAGGAGTGATGTGGGTGTGAAACTCACTGCCAGTGAGAGATGGCGGGGAATCAGTTTAAATACCAACAAATGGGAGGAACGTGGTTAAAAGAGAGGGGGAGATTAAGAGAGAATTTCAGAGAAGGATCTGATGTTAGGTTTAAAAATTGTAAAATGAAAAACTTTCGGTAGCATCTTGCAATATAAGCCACTGTTTCTAGGAATGATGGGTGAGCAGTATATTGGTTTAAGTTAAGATGATTGAAAGTTTTGGATAAGCAATTGTCCTGCAGCGTTGCAAGTGGGAGTAGGATCAGCAGAATCTTCGACTCATTGGGCTGAATCTGACAATAATTTGTCTCAGTACCATTTTCTTTGAATGTCACAGAAGGAATGTCCGCACGAGGCAGAGCTAGTTTCCTGGTGCTATCTTATCGAACTCACCTCATTAACTACCCATCGAACCCCATGGTGTCCCTCTCATTCAACGCCTGCCCGATACTCTCACCCATCATGGCTGGAGGTGCTCACCATCGCCCGGATGCACCTGGATATTCAGTGATCTCTGGTACTGCTGCCATCATTAAAAGGCCAATGGACACACAGTTGAGCTTTCTCAGTTTGGAACTGCCCTGCATAGTTTACCCGAGCATGGCAGAAAAGGGGAAATTACACCACAGCTTGTCGACAGGGGCATGGAGGTCCTGGTGAATAGTCTCGTACAGTGGGGTAGCATTCTTTTCCCAGAGCATGGTCTGAGCACACCACCCAGCTCAGTGCAGTATCTGCGGTCCGATGAAAAGTCCACAAATACAGGAAAAGTATCAATAACCTTCCCTGTTCTGTCAGGATAAGGGTCACCGTATTCTCTCTACTCTCTCACATTCACTGTATATCTGTTACAACGCCTTCCCCAGAATAAGTCTCCATCACATTTACCACTGCAATGCAGCACCTTCTCTCTCTCTCTCTCACTTACGCAATACCCCCACATGTTTATAAAATGTGCTTATGAGTGCAGTTTCTACAATTCTCTGAATGATGTCATTTGTACAATGTTCCAGATAACTTTCAAAATAAATGAACTTTAGCAGGATGTTCATCCCCCAGTGTGTAACACATCAGAGGAAAGAGCCGAGTTTTACTTTTTTTAAAAATCACTCAGGATGAAAATGCAACATGAGGCCATTAAGCCTCTCAAATATGCTCCAATATTCAGACAAATGGAGCACCTAAACACTTGAAGACTCACTCTCTTCTAGAAGACAGGCACCACTTTGGAGTTTCGCGAGTTTCACTGGAAAACTCCTGTAATCCCGAGAGTTATGGAATATTTTAGAGTGCCACCAATCATTCTGTAACCACTTCTATTAAAACATGCTATGAATTGCTGACCCTTGGTCGTTTATGTTTGACAAAAGCCTTGTTCGTTTTGTTAGAGACAATGCAAAACTTACATCTGACGACAATTTTGTTTATAATATTGAAACTCTTCATGCCTTCCCCTGCAAGGAACGATCTAAAATTCTATTTTAAATTCGCTGCCTGTTCACTGAAACCAGTTCCCCAGTCACATCCTACAGTTGTCCCACATATTCTTTCCTGCCTTCCTTCCAAGGGTCACACACACACATCATGAAAGTTTTTAATTCGAAATGGGAAAACTCTTGCATTTAGTTTCTTTTCATATTTCTTGCCAGTTTTGAAATGATTTTCTTTGTATCTTGGTTTATACAATCAGCTTCTTGTTCCACAAGTAAACTTCCCAAATGTGGCCGACGCTCGAGCTCAACAATCTGAATTCTTTAGTTTGTGATTGATTAGTATCCTTCACAGCCTTTGTGTATCATGGGTGGTTCATCTTCACATCTTCATATATCTTCTTTTTCACCAGAGCCAAACATTACTGAGAGTTATTAATCAGTACCTGCTTAAATGTTTCCACACACACACACAAACACACACACACACACACACACACACACACACACATCTGCTGATGTTCACGTCTGTCTTTTTTAACACTCAGTATTTGACTAAATATGTGACATAAATCTGCATTTGAAATGCCTGGCTCTTTTCAATCATTCAGGGGGAACCTACATATTTGGCAGAACACATGATCAGCTGAGGGTGACTCCACTCTCCCAGTTTCCCTGCTTCTGTCATTTCTGTTCGATGATGGCACATTCCTTTGGGAAGCTTCCTTTTCTCTCAAACGAGAAATCCCCTAAATCTGATGGACTGAGCTATCAGCTGTGTCTGTCCCATCTCCCTCACTTCTGCCCTCACTCCGTCCCCTCCTCCCCAGAACAATGATATATCTCCCCTTGTCCTCACTTCCTACTGCACTAGAATCTGCATTCACAGAATCATCCTCCGCTACTTACACCACCTCCAGCAGGACAGCACCATCAAACACATCTTCCCCTCCCGTCCACTGTCAGAAATTAACAGGGACCATTCCTTCTGTGACACGCTCCATTGCCCCGAACACTTCCCTATACCCCCATGGCACCTTCCCATGAAAATGCAGAAGTGGCAACATTTGCCCATTCATCTCTTCCCTCTTCACTGTCCAAGGCTCTAAACACACCTTCCAGGTGAAGCAACATTTCACATGGACGCTTTCAACCCAATCTCCTGTCATTGCTGCTCACAATGCAGTTTCCTTTACATTACTGAGCTAAACAGAAACTGCTTTGAGGAACATCTCCACTCTGTCTGTAGGAATGACCCTTACCTTCTGATAACTCCCCATTTCAATAACCTACATTCTCGTCTCAAGATAATGAGAATTCTTTGAGGAGGTAATGACGGGTTGGACCAGAGAGAGTTACCTATCTGAACGTCCAGAAGGCCTCTGATATGGTACCACACAGCAGGCTGCAGAGTAAGATACGGACCCATGGTGTCAGAGGACAGGTACTAGCATGGATATAAGGTTCGGTCTCTTACAGAATGCAGAGTGAGGATAAAATTGTCCCTCTCAGGATGGCAGCCGGTAACTAGCAGTGTTCCAAGAGACTCAGTGTTGGGACCACAACATTTCACTTTATAGGTTAATGATCTGAGTAGCGGGACAGAAGGCATTCTGGCTACGTTTACAGATGAAGCAAAGATAGGTGGAGGGGGCATGTAATATTGAGGAGGCAGGGAGCCTGCAGAAAGATTTCGATAGATTAGGAGAGTGGGAAAAGGAGTAGCAGATGGAATACAATGTGGGAGAGCGTGAGGTCATGCACTTTGGTATGAAGAATACAGGCATGGACTATTTACTAAATGGGAAAAAAAATCAAAAATCTGAGTAACAAAAGGACTGGGATTCCAAGCGCAGGGTTCGCCTTAGATAAACTTGCAGGTTGAGTCAGTAGTTAAGAAGATAGATACAATGTTGTAATTTATCTTGAGAGGAGTAGGATATAATGGTGGGGATTCTGAGGCTTTCTAAGGCTCTGGTCAGACCACATTTCCAGTATTTTGTGCCTCATACCTCAGGAAGGATGTATTAGACTTGGTGTATGTCAAGAGAAGGTTCACCAGAAATGAAAAGCTTAATACATGAGGAATGCTGGAGAACTCTGGGTTCATACTTGATGGAGATTAGAAGGATGAGGGTGGAACCAATTGAAACTTACAGAATACTGAATGATCTGGATACAGACAAAATTGGAAGGATCTTTGCACTGGCGGGAGGGCACAGGCTTGAAGAAAATGGACAACCCATTAGAAAGGAGATAAGATTAAATATCTTTAGCCAGAGAGTGGTGAAATTGTGGAATTCCTTACCACAGAAGGCTGTGGAAACAAGATCCTTTGGCACCAACGATATAGCCAGGAAAGGGACTGAGGATCTGAAAAGTGACTACAGAGAGTTAGTTTGGAAGCTGAAGAGCAGGACGAGTAGAGTAGTGGTCTCAGGTTTGCTACCAGTGCCAAAAGCTAGTGAGATGAGGAACAGTCAGTGAAAGCAACTTTACACGTGGCTGCGAGGTTGGAGCAGGAGGGAGGGCTTCAGATACCTCGACCATCGGGATACTTTTTGGGTAAGGTGGGACCTGTACATAAAGGACGGGTTGCACCTGAACTGGAGGGGCACAATTGTTCTGTTTGGGAGGTTTGCTCGTGTGATTCTTGCCGGTTTAAACGAGTTAGGCTGGGGAGTAGGAATGAGACTACATGTCTGAGAGGGGGTTCGTTGTAGACAGGGCAGTGACAGGATATATTGAATTTATCAGGAAGGTTTCTCACGCGATGAAACAAAGGCATCAGTTAAAGTGCGTCTGCTTTAATGCAAGGAATGTCTGAAATAAGAGTGATAAACTTAGATCATGGATCAGTACTTGGGCTACGATGTCGTGGCCATAACGGAGACGTAGGTTTCACAGGGGCAGGGATGGTTGCTTGATGTTCCAAGGTTTTAAACGTTTAAAAATGTTTCGGGGCGGGATGGTGGCAGTGTGGTGAGTACGGTTGCCTCACAGCGCGAGAGACCCAGGTTCAATTCCCAACTCAGGGAACTGTCTGTGTGGATTTTGCAAATTTTCCCTGTGGGTTTCCTCCGAGTGCTCCGGTTTCCTTCCATAATCCAAAGATGTGCAGATTAGTTGAATTGGCCATGCTAAATTGCCCGTAGTGTTCGATGAAGTGGTAAATGTAGGGGAATGGTTCTGAGTGGGTTGGTGTGGACTTGTTGGGCCGAAGAGCCTGTTTCCACACTGTAATATATTAAGTAATATAAAAAAGAACAGGGTGGGTGGAAAATGAGGAGGGAGTGTAGCATTGCTAATCAGAGAGTGTGTCGCAGCTACAGAAATGAAGGTTGTTGAGGAAGGCTTGTCTATTGAGTCAGTATGGGTGGACGTTAGGAACAGAAAGGGAACAGTCGCCGCATTTGCGGGTTTTCTTCAGACCACCTAAAAGCAGTAGAAAGATTGAAGATCTCATAGGCGGGCAGATTCTGGAAAAATGCAAAAGTAGCAGGGTTATTGCTATGGGTCATGTCAACTTTTCCAATATCGACTGGTACCTCCTAAGTATAGATGGTGTGGATGAACCCGTTTTTGTCAGGTGTGTTCAAGAGGGTTTCGTTGCTCAGTATGTCGACAGACCGATGAGGGGCGATAGTATTTTGGATTTGGTACTCGGCAACGTGCCAGGACAGGTGTCAAAACTCACGGTGGGAGAGCACTTTGGTGAAAGTGATCACAACTGCCTCACATGTAGCATAGTCTGCGAGAGTGAAAGGAGAAGTTTCCAAGGGAAGATATTTAATTGTGGAAAAGAAAATTATGATGCTATCAGACAGGAGTTGGGAAGTACAGACTGGGAGCAATTGTTCCACAGAAAGGGCACAGCAGACATATGCAGACTGTTTAAGGAGCAGTTGTTGCGAGTGATACACAAATTTGTTCCTCTGAGACAGGTAAGAAGGAGTAAGATCAAGGAACCTTGGATGACGAGAACAGAGGAACGTCTCATCAAAAGGAAGCAGACAGCTTATGTAAAATGGAGGAAGCAAGAATCTACCACAGCTTTAGAGGATTACAGGCTTGCTAGAAAGGAGCTCATAAATAGACTGAGGCGAGCCATGATGGGGCACAAAAAAGGCTTGGCAAGAAGTATTAGGGAGAATCCAAAGGCATTTTCCTCATACATGAGGAATAGGAGAATAATCAGGGAGAAGGTAGGGCCGATCAGGGATAGCGTAGGGAACTTATGCGTGGAGTCTGAGCAGATAGGGGAATCCCTAAATGAGAATTTTGCTTCGATTTTCACCAAGCAAAGGGAACTTGTTGTTAATGAAAACTTAGAGGAGCTGGGCCAGATCAGTCTTGATCAGGTCAAGATTGATGAAGTTGATGTGCTAGCAATTTTGGAAAACATTAAGATGAATACGTCCCCAGGGCCAGACTAGATTTATCCTAGACTGCTCCAGGAAGCAAGAAATGAGGTTGCTTAGCCTCCTCACTCTCCACAGGTATCGTACCAGAGGATTGGAAGGAGGTGAATGTTGTTCCTTATTTCAAGAAGGGTAATAGGGAAATCCATGGCAATTAGAGACCAGTCAGTCTTGCGTCTGTGGTAAGCAAAGTTTGGAAAAGGTTCAGAGGGATAGGATTTATGACTATCTGGCAAAGCAGAGTGTGACTAAAGGCAGTCAGCATGGATTTGTGACGGGCAGGTCATGCTTCACAAATCTTATTGATTTCTTTGAGGAGGTGTCAAGACAGGTCGACGACAGTCGAGCTGTAGATGTGGTGCATGTGGACTTCAGCAAGGTATTTGATAGAGTTCCCCATGGATGGCTCATTCATAAAGTCAGGAAGTATGGGATACAGGGAGATTTGGCTATCTGGATTCAGAATTGGCTGGCTGAAGGCAGACAGTAGTTGTAGATGGAAAGTGATTTGCTTGGGGTACAGTATTGACAGGGATCCAACAGGGCTGAGTTCTTGGGCCTCTGCTCTTTGTAGTTTTTATAAATGACTTGGATGAGGAGGTTATGGGGTGGGTTAGTAAATTTGCGATTGACACAAAGGTTGGAGGTGTCGTCGAGAGTAAAGGCGGCTTCTGTAGGATGCAGCATGACAGAGACAGGATGCAGAGCTGGGCTGAGAAATGGCAGATGGAGTTCAACCTGGATAAATGCGAAGTGATGCATTTTGGAAGGTCAAATTCGATCCTGAATATATCATTAAATACAGGATTCTTGGCAGTGTGGAGGAACAGAGGGATCTGGGTGCGCATGTGCACAGATCCCTCAAAGTTGCCACCCAAGTGGATAGGGTGTCAAGAAAGTATATTGTGTTTTTGCTTTCATTAACAGGCGGATCAAGTTTAAGAGCCGCGGAGTTTTGCTGCAGCTCGACAAGTCGCTAGTGAGACCACACTTGGAATATATTGTCCAGTTGTGGACACCCTACTATAGGAAAGATACAGAGTCTTTGGAGAATGTGCAAAGAAGGTTTACCACGATGCTGCCTGGACTGAAGGGCTTGCTTTATGAAGAAAGGTTGAACAAGCTTGGATCTTTCTCTCTGGAGACAAGGAGGAGAGAGGAGATCTGATCGAGGTGTACAAAATAATGAGAGGAATAGATAGAGTCAACATCCAGAGACTTTTCCCCAGAGCAGGATTGACTAGTACGTGAAGCCATAGTTTGAAGATCTTAGGAGGAAGGTAAAAGAGAGATGTCAGAGGTAGGTTCTTTACGCAGAGAGTTGTGAATGCATGGAATGCATTGCCAGCTCTGGTGGTGGAGGCAGAGGAATTGGGGACATTTAAGCGACTGCTGGACATGCACATGGTGGATAGCAGTGAGTTGAGGGGTGCTTAGGTTAAATTACTATATTTTACATTAGGATTAGATCTCGGGACAACATCGTGGCCCAAAGGACCTGCTCTGTGCTGTACTGTTCTATGATCTATGTTCTATTTAGTATATTTAAAGCAGGGACAGATAAGTTATTGATTGACAAGGTGATCAAAGGTTACTGAGATGAAGCTGGGAAATGGGGTTGAAAATCTATCAGAAATGATCGAATGGTGGAGCAGACTTGATGGTCCGAATGCCTTTATTTCTGCTCGTATAGAGTTGGGGTCTTACAATATTTCGGTCCTGGATGGCACGGTGGCTCAGTGGTTTGCACTGCTGCTTCACAGCATAAGGGAAATGGGATCGATTTCTTCTGGGTGCTCCAGTTTCCTGTCACAGTTCCAAGTTGTGCAGGTTAGGTGAACTGGCCATGCTGAATTGCCGATTGTGTTCAGGGATGTTGATGTTAGGTGCAATAGTCAAGGGTCTGTATATAGTATTAGGGTAGAGAATGGGATTTGTTCGCATACTGTTTGGAGGGTCAGTATAAACCTGTTGGGCTGAAGGGCCTGTTTCCACACTTGTATGGATTCTAAGAAAATGCAGACTGCTGCAATGTTCCAATGAAGCACAATCCAAGCTCGAGTAACACCTCATTTTGCACTTTAGTACGTTAAAATCTGTAGGAGTTGATATTCAATTCCATAAATTCACAGCCTGAACCCATTATGGCTGTTCTCCATTTTCCGTACACTCTCCCTCCTGGCTTCCCTAAGTTGTTTATGTTGCATTCAACAGAGAAAATCAATTTCTAATATTTGCACATTAATTTACACCCATTATATATGTGTGTCTCTTTCACCACAATTTGCCTTTCACACTGGGCCTCCAAAGACTCTTTCCCACCTCTGCCAAGATACTAAAACACTCATTTTCCAATTCTTTACACGTCCGAAGAAGATTTACACTGGACTTGAAACATTAACATTGTTTCTCTGTCTCTGCAGATGTTACCAGACTCACTGAGTTCCTTCAAAAATGAAAAGTTACAGAATACATTTTCAAAATCGCAAATATCATTGGATACAAGAAATCTGAAACGAAAACAAAAATTGTTGGACTTACTGGGTGCTTTGAGGAACAGTCACCGAACCCGAAAGATTAACTCTGCTTTCACTCCACAGATGTTGTCAGACTTGACAGTTTCTTCAGCAATTTCTGTTTTTTAACAAGTTTCAAACATGTGTGTCAAAGCTGCTCACACGCCCCGTCCAACATGGAGCGCCATACACCGGGAAGTGAATGATAATGCAAGGTATACAAATTCATTTGTTCTGAAACTACATAAGGCTGTCAGCACCGACGCTACAGAGCTCTTAATCATGGTCATCGTTAGAAACAGAGGGAAACACATTCGCTTTAAACAGAAGATGGTATTACTGGAGGGGAAAAGATTAGGTGAAAACGTTAAATGCTTTTGAGGAATGTGACAAATTGGAGGCATGGCATCATGAAGATACCCTAACAGGATGAGATTTTTTTTAAAAAAGGAAACGTTCCCACATCAGAAACCGGGGTAGGGCACTGTGTACAGTGGAGAAGGGTACCGGGTCCCCATGCGAATGAGGACAAACAGCAGAATTGTATTGCAGATATTGTAGCTCAAACTGGGCATTCATGTGATGCTGCAAATCATAGCAGCTGTAGTCGTAGCAGCAGCAGAATTATATTAAACCACAATATAATCTCTCAATCTACCATTACCATGAAGCTGATCTCCGGTTCAGTGATGAGTGTGGGTGAACATGCCATGGTCAGAACCATGTGTACCTCAAACTGATGGCAACCCATTCAAGCTACCGCACTTACTGCTTACATTAACAAACAGCAGAACTAACATCTGATAGAGCTGGCTCCATGACCCCAAGACTGTGACTATTTCTTTTAAAACCAGCTATGAATTACTACTGACCTGTCTACTCTTATTCTTATCTGTTAGAACAATCCTTGTTCCTTTTGTTAGAGACGGTTCAAGAACTTCACTCCTCTTACCATTTTGTTTACACCATTGAAATACTTACTGTGCCTTCCCCTGTGAGGAAAGATGTAAAACATTGGTGTAATTATTTGTTTGCTCGCTGTAGCCAATTCTTTAATCACACCCTCCAATTATCCTCAATATACTTTCCTGACTTAATTTCACCTAAGGTCGCACACTCATGTTGAACTTTTTTTTAATATGCTCGGAAAAGGTTGTGCTGTTTGCTTTTGTATTTCTTGCCAATTTAGTACATCATGTCTTTTTTCCCCTTCTCCTCGCTTTCGAGATTGATACAGTCATATAGAATACAAACAGACCCTTTGGTCAACTTGTCCATGCTGACCAGGTTTTCCAAACTAAACTAGTCCCATCTGATAATATTTTGTCCATATGCCTCTAAACTTTTCCCGTTCATATATTTGTCCTCATGAGTTTTAAATGTTGTAGCTGAACTTGCATCTCCCACTCTTTGTCTAACAGCTTATTCCATTTCCACAAATCGCCCTCTGTGTGAAAACATTGACCCTTCGTCCATTTCAAATCTTCCCTCTTTCATCTTCAACTTAGGCATTCGATGGTTGAACTCCCCCATCCCGTGGAAATGACCTTGGCTGGTCACTCTATTCATACCTCTCATGATTTTATAAACTTCTACAATGTCATCCCTCAATCTTCTACACGCTATCTTTCACTAACTTCACGAACAAGCATTTAAAGATAAGCACTGCAAATGTGAAACAGTATTTGAATGACAGGTAAATAACATTCAGCCCAAGCTTCATACTGTGATTTGTTTTTCTCCATGTTACAATACTAAGCCAGCATGAAACTCTTACGAGTAACAGTAAGAGGTCAAATACCTGAATTGCTTTGTCCAAATGGGGTGATGATCTCAACAGTGAAAGCGCATCTCTGGCCTGAACCATTTAAGAAGGGGAATTCTTGTACTACACGGTCAGCGTCTATCTTTAGCAGAGTGAAATGAAGGCTGTGTATACTTTTTGAAATTTGGATCACAGTGTGAATTCAGTGCAAAGGCGGAGAGGTGTTTTCAATAAGGTTTACGCCAAGAAGGAAACTTTCCAGAATGAGATGTGAGTGGGAAGTGTAAAACAGCATGGAGCGACACTGAGACCACAGCATTGTGGCAGCACCAAAACGCAGCTTGGTGCTACAGCAGAGTAGGTAGGCTTGATCAAAGAGTTTCAGGTGAAGTGGGTAGGGACCATTATGTGAGAGAATGTACTCTGTAATTTGAAAGGGAGAAACTGGAATCAGGAAGGAGAGACGGGCAGGGAAGAGGATGGAGCAGCAATGGCAGTGTTTTCTGGGGGTAAATCAGGGAGCACAACTGAAATTCATGCCTAACATCAGCTTATGTACCTTGAAATAAACATTATAAATCTGGCCCTCCACTAATGCTCATCAATAGTATCCTTGAGAGCTTTTGTCAACCATGTATGGTTCACCTGCTTATCGAGTTCTTCTTTTTGAACAGAAACAATAATTACTGAGCGGTTTGGGATACCTGCTTGAATGTCTACTCACGTATACTCACTGGCCTTCCTCTGGGTCTATTTTCACATTCCGCTTCAGACCAGATGTGAGGCAGAAATCCTCAGTTTAGATGCCTGGTTCTTTTCAATCATTCGGGGGAACTTCTGCATGTGGCTGAACACATGACCAGCAGAGGTTGACTCCATTCTCGAGTTTCTCCATCTCTGTTTTTTCTGTTTGATGATGCCGCATTCCTGTGAGCTGCGTCTAACGTGACCTCATTTTTCTTCAAACCATAAATCCCATAACTCTGGTGGCCAGGGCCTACAGCTGTCACTGTCCCATCTCCCACGGTGTTGCCCTCAATCTGTCCCCTTTATCCCAGAACAATGATAGATTCCTCCTTTTCCACACTTCCTCCTGCACTAGAATACACCTTCACATAATCATCTTACGCCATTTCCACCATTTCCAGCAGGACAGCACCATCAAACACATTTTCTCCTCCCGCCCACTGTCAGCATTTCGCAAGGACCGTTCTCTCTGTGTCACCTTCCATCACCCCGAACACTTCCCCACTCCCCATGGCAACATCCCATGCCATTGGAGAAGCTGCAACACTTGCTCATTCACCTCTTCCCTCCTCACTGTCCAAAGCACCAAACATCCCTGACAGGTGGAGCAGCATTTCACTTGTAAATTTTCAATCTGTCTCCTATCATTGCTGCTCACAATGCAGTCTCTCTATATTGGCAAGACCCAACAGAGATTGCTTTGAGGAACACTGCCACGCTGTCTATAGAAATAACTCTGACCTTCTCATTGCTTCCCATTACAATAACCTACCTTGCTCTCATGCTAACCTTTCGGCCCTGGGCTGCTGCAACGTTCCAATGAAGCACAACACAAGCTCGAGTAACAACTCACTTTACACTTTCGTACGTTACATCCTGTAAGGGTTAATGTACAATTTCATAACTTCACAGTCTGACCCTATTATAACTGTTCTCCAGTTTCCGTACATTCTTCCTCCTGGCCTCCCTATGACCTTGTGTGGTTGTATCTTCTTTATTGTTCACTCATTAGAGAGAACCCCTTTTCCCCACTCACATTTCAATTATGAGGCTACTTCACATATTCTTCTCGTTCACCACTACTAAAAGCATATTTATCTTTTGCCACACCCTCTTTTAACCGTCATCTCACATCTGTCAAGGAATTATAAAGCTCATTTTCCAATCCTTTTTAGTTCTGAAGAAGTGTCATACTAGACTTGAAACGCTAACTCTGTTTCTCTGTCTCTGCAGATGATGCCAGACCTGTTGAGTTTCTCTAGAAATGAATAGGCTCAGAACAAATTTTCAATTAAAAAATAACTATGGATACTGTGAATGAAAATGAAAAAATTACGAGAGAAAATGGGAACTTTGTAGAAGGGTCACTGGCCCTGAAAGATTAACTCTGCTTTCACTCTACGAGATGCTGCCAGACCTGCTGAGTTTCGTCAGCAATTTCTGTTTTTGAACAAAGTTCCATCGACGTGTGTTAAAGCTGCTAAAAACTTCTTGGCGAACACGGAACGCCAGGCACTGGGAAGTGACCGATAATGCAAGGAGCACAAATTCCTTGATCTGAAACTGCATAATGCTGGCATCACTGACACTGCAGAGCTCTTGATCATGGTCAGGTAGAGAAACAGAGGGAAACACATTCACATCAAACACAGAAGATGGTATTGGGGGAATGGAAAAGGTTCAGATGCATATGTTAAGGGGTTTGAGTAAAGTAACAAATTGGAGGCGTGACACCAGGGAGAGACCATCAGCAGAATGAAAAAAGGAAAATGGAAGTTCAAAGTTTGTGAGAAGATTTGTAGCTCGGCGAACAGAACCACAGCAAAAAGGAAGTGTTACCACATCAGAAACCAGGTTAAGACACTGAGTACAGGGCTGATGGGTGAATGGGTCTTGGTGTGAACTGGGGGACAGTCAGTTGAATTGAATTGAGCATATTGGAGCTCAAAGTGGGCATTCATGTGGTGCGGTAGAATCACAGCAGCAGCAGAATTGTATTCAACTACAATCTGTAACATTTTCCCCAGGATAATCCCTCAGCCTACCATTAACATCAAGCTGATCGATGGTTCAGCGACGACTGCGGGTGAACATGATAAGGTCGGAAATATGTGCACCTAAACCTGATGACAACCCATTAAAGCTACAGCACTTGACTGGTTACATTCGAAACAGCAAGACTAACATCTGATACAGAGGGCGAAATGATCCCAAGACTAACAGATCAGATCTGTTCTGCAGTGCTGCCACATCCAGACATAAATATCAATGGACTATTAAACAACTCACTGATGAGAGGACTCCATAAATATCGCCATCCTCAATCACGGGACAGCCCTGTACATCAGTGTAAAAGGCATGGCTGTATTATCTGCACCGCCCTCAGCCGGAAGTGTTGAGTTGATGATCCACCTCACCCTCGCCGTGCTGCCCGCAGAATCACAGATACCAATCTTTGATCGATCTGATTTGCTGTATGTGACGTGAAGAAACAGCTGAACACAGTAGGTAAGACAAAGGCAATGGGCCCTGACACCATTCCTGCTAGGACTGAAGACTTGTGCTGCACAACAAACCGTGTACCTGGGGAAGCTGCATCATTCCTGCTCCAACTCTGACATCTCCCTGGCAATGTGGAAACTTACTCAGGTATATCCAATCCCATAACAAGCGAATAACAACAGTCTGACCATTTACCACGCCCTGAGTCCCATCGCGATAGTCACATTGGTGGGAGTTCTTTATGACAGAGCTGTCAAGCAGCACAGAAATAACCAGCTCAGTGTGGTTTCACATAGGTCCCCATGTGGAGATGGTGTTGTTGTGGAGAAGTCACTGGATTACCACTCCAGACCAGGCTAATGCTCTGGCAGCTGGTGGACGTTATGATTAATAAAATATCGAGATGTAAAACCTGGAATCATTAACAGTGACCTTGAAGCCAATGTCGATTGTAAATACCAATTTCCTTCCTCAATGGACTTTCAGGAAGTGAATCTTCCGTGCTTTCCTGGTCTGGCCTAAACATGACTACAGACACACAGACATGTGATAAACTCTTCAATGGTCTCGGAAATGGCCAAGCAAGAAACTCTATTGTATCAAACTGTTCTGGGGTCTTAAAGGATAAAACTGTACAGATCACCCGGCACCAGCCTCAGTATTGGAACGAGAAATATTACCGTGTTGACGCTGCAGAGATCTCCTTCCTAACATCTGAGGCAGGTGACAGCATTTACAGAGCTTTCCTACAGACCGCACAGAAACTTCGGGAAAGGAGTAGGTCATTCAACACACTGAGCATCCTCCATTCTAGTTTATGATGAAAATCTCCTCAATTCAGTTTTCTCCACACAGTGTTCATACTCTTCAGTATGTTTAAACAGCGGAACATGTAAAATGATAACTACTGTATTCACTTTGGTCCATCAATTTTGATCCTCCATTCAATATTGAGGTAATTATCCAGTAAGGGTGTGTTTATTAAACGCAATTTCGTTGCAACACAATTAGTGAATTGTGCCCCTTTCTTTATAAAGTGAGCTCCCGTTCACTGTTATGGGAGACCGTCTCTGGCACCTGCTGAACAGCAAATCCCAGCCTCAGGATCCCTCTGTCTGCCAAATGCGCCCTCAATTAGTTCAGCTAAAGCAGGAATATAAGCCACTCTGCAAGCCTTGAAACTGAGCCTGAATGTGGAATTTGTAGTCTACATTTAGAAGGAACTTTATTTCAAACCGGAAGGGGAATACATTGGAGAGAACCGGAATTCTGCATCGGTATCACGTGTTCAGTCAGCTTGCGCGCTTTCTCGTGAAGATCTTGGTGAAAGGTACACTGCTGTAGTCAGTGACTTTAGTGTGCAAGTGTGACATTTACTGTACTAATTCATTACACTATACGGTTTAAAGATGTATGTAGCCTGTGATATTGTTCACAGGCGCAGGGAGAATGTGCAAATTCCATGCAAACAGTGACCCGAGACTGAAATTAAACCCAGATCTCTGGTGCTGGGAGACAGCAGTGCTAACCACTGATCTACCACTGTGGGCAACGCAACTTGCCTGCACAGTTCAACACTCAAAATATGGCATAACAGCAGGGAGATTCCATAAGTCCCCAAACTTGTCATTGAGCAACAGGAGGAGGACTTTGAGATCTTGAATGGCTTGATCAGGTATAGACGCAGGACATGTAAGCCATCAGAACTTTAGTGTAGGAACATCTGGAGCACATTCAGCCCATCGTGTGTGTAAAGCAGGAACAGAATGAGTCCAATCAGCCACCCATGCCTCTTACACAGCAATTGGAGCTGATCTTTTACAGCCTCGTGCCTATTTCACAGTAGGTTGATTGCAGAGGAATCAACCTCGTGCCTATTTCACAGGAATTGAAACGGACTGTCAAGGTTATGGAAAGGGAAGAACCTAGAATAACCAACTTCACTCGGGAATGGAAAGGTATGAGCAAACGATTGGGACTGAAGACAAATTGTTCGAATCTGTTATGAAGGAATTAACAACAGGAGACTTTGAAAGTCAATGCATAATCCATCAAAGTCGACATGACTTTATTAAGGATAAATCATGTTTGAATGATTTTCCAAACCTTTTTTTATGAAAAGGTGTGACAAACAAGTTGCTTAACGGGGATCTGAAAGATGTATTATATCTGGACTTCAAGAAGGGCAATGCATAACATGCTTGACAAAAGATTAATACACAAGACAAGAGCACACGGAGTTCGTACAATTTATTTGCATGGAGAGAAAATTGGCTAATCAATAAAAACCATGATATGGAGGTGCTAGCTTTGGACTGTGTTGAGTAAGATCAATAATCGCATGTCACCAGGTTATAGCCTGACGGGTTTATTTGAAAACACGAGCTTTCATTGTCCTGCTCCTTCATTAGTTGTTAGAGAGAAGACCTTAGGCACAAGATTTATAAGGAAAAGATGAACGGTTTGTACAACACATGCACATGAATTGAAAACATCTAAGATGGCTGCGAAATGATTAATCGGTTAGAATGTAGATGCAGTTTTGACTGATGAATATGCAAATCCAAGAGTTCCTTTCAAGTCCTGCCTGAAGATACCTTCAGGTATTATCGATGTAAAGGAGGTGATCCCTCCAGTCAGACCACATACTTTAGGCATGCAATCTTGTTTGGAGTCCGAATATGTCTTCACCTGGATTCAGTGTGGGTTTATTTCCAAAGTAGGAGTTCATAAAATATTGCATTGACTGACTGTCTACAAATTGCATATTTTTTGATAAAATATAATGCATCTCGAAATAAAAACCAGCAAATGAAAATTCATCTTACAGATTAGGTGTGTGTGTGCGCATCTATGTGCCTGTGTGTTTGCACGCACGTGTGTGTGTGTTTGAAAACAAGGTGGAGTGTCTGTGGGAGGGAGAGAGTGTGTGTGTTTGTGAGAGAGTAAGGGGAAATATGTCTGTCTTTGGGAGGGAGAGAGGGAGTAGAGTGTGTGTGCATTTGAGCGGGGGAAGTGTGTTTGTGTGCGGGGAGGAGAGGGTGAATTTGCATGGGTGTATTTAAAGGGGAAACGGAAAGGATGTGTGTCTCCTCGTTAAAACACAGGCAGATTTAGCAGATCCCTTTCCCCACGCACACTCAGTAGTGTCAGAGCTTCACCTCTTTGCAGTCTCTGCTCCATTTGTTGTTCATGTTGCAGACCCAGATGCTGTAACTACAGTCCCCATGCTCCATCCAGAGTTGGGTTAACAAATCCTCAGGTCTCCCTGAATGTCTCAGGCAGCACACAGCACAACCTCTAGCAAACCATCCCCAGCAGCTCCACTAACTTTACAATAACAGGAGTTAGTCAGAAGACCCTCAGCTCCAAGTTAGAGACCTGTTCCTTGACAATAATACTCGAGGGGTTTCCTCATATTATGAGTCGCACAATCATCTGAGAGGCACAAATACAGGCTTTCAGTGGTCAGGCACAGATCAAGTTTCAAAGGCGTGTCTCAAAGCTGCTGGGAGCCCCTTTACAACTTGGAGCAACAGCCCGCCACATACCATTTCATTGTTTGTGAACTTTACAATGCCAGCACTCGATACACTCGGGAGCCAAAAATCAACACCAGGGAAAGGTACAGAAAAATAAACAATTAATTAACTGATAACATGTTGTGAAAATATGGATAAGGAGAAAGGGGAGTGGGAGTAACTAGAGAAGTGAGCCAACAGTGGGTCCAATCTTAAGAATGAGAGCATTCAATAAAATTATTGCAGGATCGGTTGAAATGGTTAGTTACATCAAATTGTAAATCTGCCTCACAGAACCATCCCAGACACCGTAAACTGGGACAGGGGACCAGCCAGAATGGAGAGCTATGCATACCATGTTAGTGGACTACTCTATAAACTGTCCTACCTGCCCAGCATGGGGACCATTGCAAACATTTGCCAGTACATTGCTACTATACTTGCACTACAGAAATGTCTTACACGGGAAGATTTGTAACCCATGCAGTGAATGAAAGTAAATGGGCCCCCACAAATGTATGGTTCTGTATCTCCACTGCCGAAATATAAGGCAAGAGAATGTGTGTGTGTTTGTGTGTGTGTGTTGGTGGTAGTAGATATGAAAATTATTATTTCAGGGAGAATAGACATAGAGGAAATCAGCTTAAATGTGAACAAGTGACAGGGCTTTGTGTCATTAACAGAGGGAGACTGAGGACCGTGTCATAGACAGAGATGACGATTTGCTTGTGAACATTAAAGTAAAGGCATTGCCAGACCCAACAGCAATATAAAACAATCCGTCCTGGAATGATGGGATTTTGGTCTGCGTTTAGATACACCCATGGAATACCGACTCAGATTTGGTTAAGCAGCTGCAGATTATTTGCTTTATTAAGACTGTGGTTCATAGCTGAAGGTTCAAACAACTATATTCTGCAGTTGTCAATAGTTAAAATTAGGAATGGCTAGGATATGGTGTCAGTAATCAGCTTGTGGCCAAATGGATCACCGTAGTTGTGACTCGTCTGTTTCAGCCTCAGTTATTGGCCAGGGATGAGATGGAGTCAGAGGAAGGAAATGGAGTTTGCATCCAGAACAGAAGACAGTGCTCTCCAAGCTTTCAATACTTAAATTGCAAGGGTAGTGATGCAATGAATCCGGGTTCATACCTGAAAGTGAGTAGGTCAACCAGTAAGGCACAGTGCCAGTACGAAAGAAGGAGAGAAAGAATGAACAAGTTCACTGTTGTTTGTTCTGGTTTGGAGCATGAATACGTACAGAGTAGAGTAAATGAAAACAACAGTAATACAGTCGCACATGGTTAATTCATATAATAAATCAACAGCTAAACTTACCAGGGACACCAACAATAGCCAGGATAGGATAATAAAAACATTGAATCATGTAAAGTGCGTATTTGATCCGCGATGATAATGGCCACCAATAATATGTAGAAAGAATCCAAACATAATAGGATAACCTCCTGTCCGTTGTTGAAACATTCCAGTCTATTGTTTTCCGATTCTGATCCATTGTTGGAACATTCCAGTCTATTGTTCTCAGATTCTGATGCACTGTTGGAACTGCCCAGTCGAATGTTCTCAGATTCTGATCCATTGTTGTAACATTCCAGTATAACGTTCTCAGATTCTGATCCACTGTTGGAACTTTCCAGTCTAATGTTTTCAGTTTCTGATCTCTACCTCTCTCTGGAGCAGCCGATCCCTGTTAGTGCTGTCGGTGATGCTCCCTCCCATACCATGGGAGAACATATTGAATGGAGCCCTTTTATCATTAAAAGATGGAAACCCTCCACTGACATAATTAGAATCCATGGAGACTGACATTAGTCGCAGTCACCAAACAAACAGGTTCAGTTAACCAGTTCCTTACATCATTTTACATAACACAATGAAAGGGAACATTTACTCGGTTTGGATGGAATGGATGAGGGTTGCTGAGGGATAGACGATAAATCTTTCAATCTTTTTAATCTGTCTTCCCTGTATGTGGGAGTATTGTCGGAACACTGCACGGTTGTACACGTTTCACCATGTTTATAAAAGGAGACAGGAATAAAAATAACAGACGAGCTGCATAAAATGTTTAGTGGAGAGGTTTCTAGATACCTTTGTGTAATGCTGCTCCAAGTTTGAAATTCCCTGTTATCTCGTTCTTTCTTGACTTTGTGACATCATTCAGGGCTTTAAACTGCTGCTCAGAAACAGGGAGAAACAGGAGGTAGTCACTCAACTCTCAAGAATGGGACAAAGGGACAGGAGGCAGTCTTTCACCTGTTCGAAACTGGGACACAGGGACAGGTGGTAGACACTCAACTGCTTGATACTGGAACACAGGAACAGGAGGCCATCACTCAATTGTTCGAGAATGGGATACAGGGAAATTTGGAGGCTAGTGAGGCCCCAGATTTCCGTTCACCAGGAACAGGAGGAGGTGACTCACGACTCAACAGTCTGCCACACTGGGAGAAAAGGGAAATTGGCTTGTTAATAACAGAAATATCTGAATAAGTTGCATGAGGGAGCCATTCAATCCTGCTCCAACATTCTTCAAAACCAGATCTGATTGTAATTCTTTCATTCCATTTTTCAGAGAATCCCTCTCTGCAGCCTCTGCTCCATTTGTTGCTCATGTTGCAGATCCAGATGCTAAAACTACAGTCACCATGTTTCATCCTGCGTTGGGTCACCAAAGCCTCTGGTCTTCATGAATTTCCACAGCAGCTTAAAACACAGCCTCCAGGAAACCATCCCCAGCATTTCCACGAACATGCAAAAATTAGATTTAAGTCAAATGTCAGTCAAAGGCAAGTGAGAAACCTCGTCTGAATCACGAACATTTTACTGAGCACATGAGCAGCAGAGAGTGATTAACACAGGCGTTCAATGGATAGGCACTGAGCAAGTTACAAAGGTGTGACTGAAAGCTGCTAAAACCCCACTATCCAACATGGAGCACTGGGAAGTCAAAGAAAACGCAAGCAATGCTTTTTGAACATTGTTTCTAAGCTTCCTAATTTTCGAAGCTGATGTTCTTGGGTGAGCAACATTCAAGGGCATGAAAATATATAGTCAGTTATTCACATTAAAACTAGACAATTAAAACTGGATGTGGGAAAGCAGTTTAAACACCAACAAATGGGAGGGATTTGGGAAATAGACAGAGGGAGAGAGACTCTGAGTCAGTGTTATGGAAGGATGTGTTTGCAGGTTTCAGAATGCTGTAATGAAGACATTTCGAACATATCTAGCAACATAGGTTAGTATGTCCGGGAATGATGGATTAATACAATATTTGTGCAAGGTCAGATAGAGTCAGAGTCTCGGAGATGTACAGCACAGAATAAGACGCTTCAGTCTAACTCGTCCATGCTGATGTGATATCCCAAATTAAACTAATCACATTTGCCAGCATTTGGCCAATATCGATGTAAACCCTTCCTCTGCATGTACCCATCCAAATGCCTTTTAGACGTTGTAATTGTAAAACCCTCCACCACCTCCTCTGGCAACTCATTCCACACAGGCACCATCCTCTGTAGGAAAAAGTTGCTCCTTAGTTCATTTTTAAATATTTTCGCTCTCATTGGAAATCCATACCCTCTAGTTTTGGGGAAAAAAGGTCTTGGCTATATACCCTACATATGCTCCCCACTCTACAGGAATAAAGAACCCAACCTACTCGCACGCTCTCTATAGCTCCAATCTTGGCAACATCCTTGTAAATTAGAACTGACTCCCTTCAATTTTCACAATATATTTCCAAAAGGAAGGAGAAAAGAATTGAATGCAGTACTCCAAAACTGGCCAAGGTAATGTGCTGTACAGCAGCAACACGACCACCCAATTCATATAGTCAAATGACTGGCCAGTAAAGGCAAGTATACCAAATACCTTCTTCACTATCCTATCTACCTGCAATTCTACTTTCAAGAAACAATGAACCTGCATTCCAAGGTCTCTTTGTTCAGCAACACTCCCCAGGACCTTAACATTAAGTGTGTATGTCCTGCCCTGATTTGCATTTCCACAATGCAGCATCTTCCATTTATCGAGATTAAAAACTATCTACCAATTCTCCGCCTATCTGTCCATCTGATCAAGATCCCATTGTACTCTGAGATAAACCTTCTTTGGTGTCCACTACACCATCAATTTTGGTGTCAAATGCAAACTTAGCAACTATTGCTGCAATGTTCACATCCAAATGATTTATATGAACATGGGAAAACAGCACCAATCCTTGTAGCACACCAATGGTCACAATCGTCCTATTTGAAAATCAATCCTTCACCACCACCCTCTGTCTCCGGTTTTCGGGCTAATTCTGTATACACATGGCTAGTTCTCCCTGTATTCCATATGAACTAAACTTGTTAACCGATCTACCATGCAGAAAGTTGTCAAATGCCTTACTGAAATCCATATCAGTAATGCACATCTTGCTTCAATGATTCCTCTTAGTCACTTCTTCAAAAATACTCAGTCAATTTAGTAAGACACAACTTTCCATGCTTCGAGCCATGTTGCCTATCACGTATCAGTCCTTGCTTTTCAAAATCCATGCAAACCTTGTGCCTCATAATCCTTACCAACAGCTTGGCCTCCACTGAAGTCAGGCTCACTAGCTTTTCCTTTCCATTCTTCTTAAATGTTGTCAGTAATCGCACCAAGTTCGCAAGCCTCCTATCTTCCAGCATCTTATCTGTGACAATTGACGATGCAAATATTCAAGATGTCATGGTTTATTTCCCAAGTTCTTTAGCTTCCATATCCTTCTGCACAGTCAATACTGATGAACAATGCTTGTTTAGTATTGCCTCCATCTCCTGCGGCTTTGCATATCGGCAACCTTGCTGAGCTTTGAGTAGCACAAAACTCTCCTGAGTTACTCTTTTGTCCTTAATATATGTGTAGAGTTGCTTTGGATTCTGCTTAACCATTTTTGCCAGAACTATGTCATGTCCCCTTTATGGCCTCCGGATTTCCATCTTATGTATACTCCTACTGGCTTTAGATCCTTCTCGACAATCACTTTAAATCTGGAATTAAGAGCCAAATGACGATGATGAATCCATTTTCGATTTTTGGAAAACAAACCCTCAGATTCGCTGATGGTCTTGAAGGAAGCCAGCTGCCATCTTTACATGGCCTGGGTTACATGTGACTCCAGACGGACAACAATGTGTTTGACTCATAACTGCCCTCTGGGCAATGGGTGATGGGTAATGAATGCAGGTACAACCAGTGGTACCCTCATCCCGTGAATGAGTACTGAAAACACCTTGACTCCTGCTCTCCCTATCTGACATATGCTTCCCTTTTATCCGTGACCAGACACTCAATTTCTCCAGTCCTCCAGCATTCGTTACACCTACCAGCCTTACCCTTCACCCTAATAGCGACAGACTGTCTCTGTGATTTTGAATTCCCATTTTTGAAGGCTTCCCTCTTATCAGCTGGCCCCGTAACTGCGAATATCTGTTCCAATCCAGTTTGGAAGTTCTTGCTAATATCATCAAAATTGGTGTTCCTCCAATTTAGAATATTATCTTTGAGACCCAATTCATCCTTTTCCATCTCTTTTTTAAAACGAATAGAATTATGATTGTGTGCCCCAAAGTGCTTCCCCACTGATACCTCAGTCTCCTGCCCTGCCATAATTTCCAAGGAGAAGGTGACGTTTAGCTCTTTCTCTGTGATGGAGAGCATTGGTCAAGCAGCTGCAGCGTTGTAACTGGGATTGGGGTCAACAGTGTCTTCATCTCATTGGGCTGAATCGAACAATAATTTATCTCAGTGCCATTTTCATTGTGTGTGACGGAGGGATTATCTGCACAAGGTCGAGCTAGTTTCCTGGTGCTACCTTATCGAACTCACCTCCTTAACTACCTACCCCACCCCATGGTGTCCCTCTCATTCAATGCCAGCCCTATTAGCCAACCCATCACGGATGGAGATATTCACCATTGCACTGATGACCCTGGATATTATGTGATCCCTGGCACTGGTGCCATCTTTAAAATGCCAGTGGACACACAGTTGAGCTTTATTGATTTCGGAGCTGATCTGTACAGGTTACACTGAGCATGGTAGATAAGGGTCGATTACACCACGGTTTGTCGACACTGGCACGGAGGGCCTGGTGGATGGGCTAGTACAGAGGGGGACCTTTCTCTTCCCAGAGAGGATCACACTATCAGACCCACCTAGCATGGTCTGAGCTCACCACCCAGCTCAGTGCAGTATCTGGGGTCTGAATAAATGTCCAGCAATACAGCACAAGCATTAATAACCTTCCCCGCTCTGTCAGGATAAGGGTCACGGTATTCTCTCTGCTCCCTCTCACTCACTGTATATCTATTGCAGCAGCGATCCAGAACAACGTTCATGCTCCACCACTCTCACTGCTGCTTGGAGCACCATCCCTCTCTCTCCCCATTATCTCCGCCACCCCCCCACACACACACACACAAACACACTAATAACATTGCATGGATACGACACTGAGGACTGACTCCCTCCAGACACCTCACCATATCTCCCCCCCCACCTACACCAGCACTAACAGCAGGGATACCCACTCCCACCCTGCCTTGCTCCCATTTCAGGAGAAACAGCCTGGAATAGGACAGAAAGGGCCAAGCCGCGTGGTGGAGTGCCCGATATCTGTTCCCTCACCCCCTCCCCCCACCATGTGGGGAGAACGCTGGTACGAGCCGGAGAGGACTGGGACGTCCCTTGTGGAGATCCTGAACTATCCACGTCCCAGCAACCGAGTATGGATCAATATTCAGTGAAGGGCAATTCTCACTTTCAACCCACTGGAAGCTCAGTTTCCCCCCGGCACAACTTAGAAGCCGTGGCCCTGATGCCATCTCTCTTTTGTGTCGAGCTGGTACAAATGGAATCCCCACGGTCTCGGTGGGTAGGAGGGCAGGCTCACTCACATCGTCTCCATCTCATCCCAGGAAGGGAGCATGGAGGTTCCCTCCTACACCTCCTCCTGTAAACAGCTCAGATGCTGAAACTAATCTGTGAAATTTACTGCTCTCCCCACTTGTCCTGACATCTTCAATAATCTGGTCCCTCTGTTTCTGCACGTCCTTTATTACGGTACAACCTGTTTTATATTGTCTTTCAATGTCCTTCCTACTAAAGAACATCACCTCACACTGCGCTGCATTGATCCTCATCTGCCATACACCTGAATACTACACCAACATATAACTTTCGTTTTGGAGTTCCACACCGTCCTCAACAAACTTTACAATTCTTTCAGCTTTGGTATCTGCAAATATTGAAATTATCCTACATTCACACTCCACCCAAAAATACTGACACACACCAGACAGAGCGAGTGAAATATTGACACACTCTCCATGTCTGTATTACAGTCATTGTATAGTGAGTGCTATGTGTCTGTATTCGTGTGTGTATCCGTGTGGGGCGGGTCTGGCAGTCTCTGTGGTGTTTAAAGTGATGTAATATCCCCCGATATGAGTTCTGACTCAAAACGTCAACTTTCATTTTTGTCCAAAGATGCTCCCAGAGCTGCTGAGATTTCTATTGTTGTCAATCTCTGTAGCACCCCCACCCCGATTCCCCATCCCCCACGTCACTGTAATCGTGGTGTTGAAGTGTGTAAACAATCAGGGATTCAGTCTGGGAGGGAGAGAGGGACGGCAGCAGCTCACAGCACAATCCAACCTGAATTTTGATTGTACAAAACACACATTCACACACACACACACACGCACGTGCACATTCTAGGTTGGTTTGGAGAGGATTGTCATTTTACTTCGGCTCTCAGTGTGGAACATGTTCCTGTGGAGAAATGTCTGCGCTCCTTCTGCAATGTGGAAATGGTTTGTCACAAGGTTGTATTTCCAACACTCAGTGTACACATTAAAGCGTATTTCAATTGCAATTATATCCAAGCAATTCCGAGTAAGCCACTTTTCAAGGCGATGAGATTAATTTTAATGCACTTCCTGTAACTTGAAAATTTTAATGTTTTACTCTTACAAGTAATCTTACATGTGAAAAAGGGTTGAAAAGACCGAAACCAGACCATCAGAGCGTGGACTTGTATCACTTTAAAGTTAAAAGGGAAAGGGAGAGGAAGGGAGAGTGGTTTTGACCCCGTTTCAGTTATTCACACCAAAAACAAGAAGAGTTCCCATTGCACAGAGATGCAGAGACAGAAATCCACACACTAATGCAGGAACACATGTAATATGCACAGAGAGACAGACATGCACACAAAGGTTAACAGAGACATATATAGACACACAGGAATAGACAAACACAAACAGAAATATGTAGATACATACTTGGACATACAAACACACATAGATTCATCGAGTTAGAGAGGGTATTTTCAAACAGGCCTATCAGCCCATAGAGTCCATGCTGACCATAATCCCAAACTAAACCAGTCCCACCTGCCTGTGCTTGGCCCAGATTTGTCCAAATGTTCTCTTATTCTTGTACTTAACCAAATGCGTTTTAAATGCTATAACATTACCCATAATCCATCACTTCCTCAGAAAGTTCATTCCCTCCACGAACCACATGCTATGTAAAAAAAAAGAAACACTTCATAGGTCCTGATCTGGTGGACCCAAGACATTTGTAGGATCGGTGCTGGGTCCACTACTTTCAGTAAAGTGAACCAGATTTCAATGAATTCATACTGATCTGAAAGCTGGCATTTAAAGTTAAAAATTTGGGCATGGTTTAGATCTTGTGTAGTCAGTAGTATCCCGCCTCTGAGGCAGAGCTCTGGATTCTATTCCAATTTCTGAACTTGTCTCGTATGTCCCTAGCTCGATACCAGATTGTCTGGATTCAAGTGCAGCATATCAGAACAGGCTGATGAACAAACACACAGGAGAATAATGTTGCAACTTTTGGGGCTATTGTGGAGTGGTGGTAGTGTCCCTACCTCTGGCCCCAAAGGTCTAGGTTCTAATCCTACTAGAGGTGTTTTATAATACATCTGAACGCGTTGACTAAAATGATATTAAAAGTGTGGTTTGATCGAGATGGAAGAGGTGTCAGCATTGAATTTCAGAATTTAAGCTCCAGATGACTGAAAGCACAGACCCTGGGTGGGAGACACATTTGCACATTCGAGAGGTTTACAAATTCATGAAGTGCATGATAGGGGGTGAGTAGTCAAGATCTTTTCCCCATGCTTGGAAGTCCAAAATTAGAAGGCAAAGATTTAATGTGAGAGGGGAAAGTTTTTAAAGTGATCTCAAGGCAGATTTCAGAAATCAGGTTGGCATGGACGAGTTGGTCAAAAGTGTTTGCTTCCATGCTGTACAACTCGAAGATTCATCAAGCCATTTGATCTAGGTCCCTGTGCAATCTTCATTGTCCTCTGTATAGCCAAACTTGGTGTCATTCACAATCTTTCTAACCATGCCTTATATAATTCTCATCGGAATCATTTGTCTAAATGTAAAACAAAAATGGATTGAGCACAAGTCCCTGTGGTCTACCACTGTGCACAGTGTCACAAAGCTGGTCACTTTTCTATGAAAGCTTCCTTTTCTCAAAGATACTGTGAGCCTGATTTTTTTTTCAGAGGGGCCGAAAATAGTTCCCGGCTCCAAGGTGACTGGTTTGGTACAGAGATTAAATGGTTTTGTGATTAAAGGTATAATGAAAGGTGAGTGGTCAGCTCTCTAGGTGAGCAGTTCAGTACAGAACCAGTTAGTAGTTCAGCTGTCTGGACAGTCTCTCTCCCCCTACCACCTCCCCCCTCTCTCTCTCTCTCTCTCTCCCTCCCTCCTTCTGACCTTCTAACTTCAACCTGTAAGCATTTGTTCCATTTTAACTGTTCTTAAAGGGGGTTTGCTTATTGGAATATTTGTGTACTTCCAGGACATCTAATAAAGTCTAGTTTGAATAGATTGCGTTCTGTAGGGGTTCTTTATTCTGTTCTTTGTGTTTCATTGTGTAGATTTGCGTGAATAATTTTTGTCTATTTTACAACCTAATCATTTTCACTGTGCACTTACTGAAACAAATTACAAAGTTACAGTCTGCACTGCCTGACTAAGAATATTTTGAGTGGTCTGTCCTAGTCCATAACAACAGGCCTCCAGTCTGAAAAACAACCCGCCTTGATAATGCTGTCTCCTGCTATTAGGTAAACACACACACACATGCACACTCACCCAGACATACGCACGGGCACACACACGCACAGACGCACATTAACACGCAAGACGCACATACACAGATACACACACGCAAAGACACACACACAGAGACGTCACATGCACACAGACACACACGGACCGACAAAACCATACGCACACTGACATATATACACACACTCAGATACACACACACACACATCTAAGCATCTTGAGAATATAACTCGATAAGTTATAATTAAAGATGGGCTCAAGGCTTGTTGTGAGAGGGTAGCAGAACTGGCTTGAAAAACATGTCAGCCATGATCAATAGTTCAGCAAACTGGATGGGCCAAATGGCCTTTTTTCTTCTCTAATTTTGTATGCTCTATGGTACGTGCATTTGCCTGTGTTAATGTGTGTATTTGCATGTGCATGTTTGTCTGTGTGTCCATGTTTTTGTGTGTCTGTGTTTTTCTGAGGTTCAGTGTATCTGTGTGCGCATGTTTGTGTGTGTGTGTTTGAGTCTATCTGTGTGTATATGTCTGTGTGTGTGTTTGAGTGTGTCTATGTGTGCCTGTCTGTATATGTATCTGTGTGTGTGTCTGCATATGCTTGTGCTCCTCATTAGTTTTAGAAATGGAAATATCAATGTACATTCTTGTAATTTCTATACTGTTTTTCAATCATCTTTCCATCATAGCTTGAGAAACGTTGTTTCGTCATGAATTTATTAGTTTAACAGATGAAGAAAATCTACATGACTTCTTTCTGGGACGACCCAGACCCAATGTGAGACCCATATCATAGTCCATATCATCAAACTGGTTACACCGATAATTTACTGTGACCAATGGAGGAGTGGCAATAGAAAAGAAAACAGTTACTCAACAACCAGGGAACTCTGGATTGGTGAGACTGACATCATTGGTGGGTGAACCTTTGGAGGGGATTCTGAGGGATAGCTAATTGGATGCATTTTCAAAGGCAAGGATTGATTGGGGATAGTCACCCTGGCTTTTTGCATGAGAATTCGTGTCACAATAATTTGACTGAGTCTGTTAAAGAGGTAAGAATTCAGATTGATGAAGGCAGTGTTGTAGATGTTTTCCATATGGACTGGAGCAAGTTCTTCGACAAGATTCTGCATGTTAGGCAAATTAGTAAGATTAGGTCACATGGGAACCAGCACACCCAAGCCAATTGAATAAAAAAATTAGATTAAAGGAAGGGACTGAGGTTGGTAGAGGATTGATTTTCAGACTGGAGACCTGTGAACAGTAGTGTGCCACAAGGATCAGTGCTGAGCCCACTGCTTTTCGTCATTTATATAAATGATATGGATGGGGCCATAGGTGGTAAGGGTAGCAAGTTTGCAGATTACATCAAAATTGTTGGTGTTGTGGGTAATGAAGAAAATTATCTCAGAGTGCAATGAGACCTCGATCAGATGGGCCAATGGGCTGACGAGTGGCAGCTGGTGTTTAATTCAGATAAATGTGAAGTGCTGCATTTTGGGAAGCAAATCAGGGTACTAAATGGAAATTTCTTGGAGGATGTTGATGAGCAACGAGAGAGAGAGATGTAGGTGCAACGCTCCTTCAGAGTGAATAGGATAGTGAACAAGGTGTTTGGCATGTTTTCCTTCATTGGTCAGAGCATTGAGTTTTGGAGTTGGGATGTCATGTTACAGCTGTACAGGATGTCAGTGAGGCCACATTTTGGAATACTGTGTGCAATTCTGATCTCCTTGCTGTACGAAGGTTGCTGTGAAATTTGAAAGGGTTCAGAAAAGATTTATAAGGATGCTGCCAGGTTTGGAGAGTTTGAGCTATGAGCAGAGGCTGAATAGGCTAAAGCGGTTTTCTCTTTAGAATCACGGGCTGACCTTATAGAGATTTATAAAATCATAAGGGGCATGGATTTTGTAAATAGACAAGGTCTATTTCCCAGAATATCGGATTCCAAAAATAGAGGATATAGGTTGAAGGTGTGAGGAGAAGTAGCTTAGATGGAACTTAGAGGCAATGTTTTCATACAGAAGGAGGTGTGCATATGGAATAATCTGCCAGAGGAAGTGGTGGAGTCTGGCAATCAGATGGGAATCTGACTAAGGAGGTTTAGAGGAATATGAGCCAAATGCAGGGAAATCAGACTCGATCAGATTGGGATGTCAGGTCAGCACGGATAAATTTGCATGCTATATGACTCCATAAAAGTGATGATGAGACATTCTAAACAGGCATTTCAAGTGGGAATTATCTTCCCCCCCAAGTTTGAGATGCCTCTTTGTTTACATTTATTCAAAGCTGAGTTAGTTAAATATTTGTGAGAAATGAGACATGGATAATGGATACAGGCAGGAAAGTGGGGCTGTGACTATAATCTGATCAGCCACAATCTTAGTGCCTGGTGGAGAAGGCTCAAAGTATCTAATGGATCATTCCTGCTCCTCAGTCCCATGTTTCTGTGTTCCATCCAGTCCCTCAAACCTGCTAGACAGGAGCAGTTAGATTCTGGATTAGTGATGCTGGAAGAGCCCAGCAGTTCAGGAAGCATCCGAGGAGCAGTAAAATGGATGTTTCGAGCAAAGGCCCTTCATCAGGCAGACAGGCAGAGAGCCTGAAGGGTGGAGAGATAAGTGAAAGGAGGGTGGAGGTGGGGAGAAAGTAGCATTGAGTACAATAGGTGAGTGGGGGAGGGGATGAAGGTGATAGGTTGGGGGGAGGGTGGAGCGGATAGGTGGAAAAGAAGATAGGCAGGTAGGACAAGTCATGGGGACAGTGCTGCGCTGGAAGGTTGGAACTGGGGTGAGGTGGGGGAAGGGGAAATGAGGAAACTGTTGAAGTCCACATTGATGCACTGGGGTTGAAGTGTTCCGAGGCAGAAGCTGAGGCGTCCTTCCTCCAGGCGTCTGGTGGTGAGGGAGCGGCGGTGAAGGAGGCCCAGGACCTCCATGTCCTCAGCAGAGTGGGAGGGAGAGTTGAAATGTTGGGCCACAGGGCGGTGGGGTTGATTGGTGCGGGTGTCCCGGAGATGTTCCCTAAAGCGCTCTGCGAGGAGGCGTCCAATCTCCCCAATGTAAAGGAGACTGCATCGGGAGCAACGGATACAATAAATGGTATTGGTGGATGTGCAGGTAAAACCTTGATGGATGTGGAAGGCTCCTTTAGGGCCTTAGATGGAGGTGAGGGAGGAGGTGAGTGGTGTCTCGAACGTATGTGGGGAGTTCCTTGACTGGGGGGAATAGGACAGTGTCGAGGTAGGTAGAAATGAGTTCAGTGGAGCAGGAGCATGCTGAGACAATGGGTCGGCTAGGGTGGTCATGCTTGTGGATCTTGGGAAGGAGGGAGAACCAGGCAGTGCCAGGTTCCCGAACTATGAGGTTGGAAGCTCTGGGTGGGAGATCTCCTGAGGTGATGAAGTTTTGTATTTTCTGGGAGATGATGGTTTGGCGTCCAGTCTCCCCAATGTAAAGGAGACTGCATCGGGAGCAACGGATACAATAAATGACATTGCTGAATGTGCAGGTAAAACTTTGATGGTTGTGGAAGGCTACTTTAAGACCTTGGATGGAGATAAGGGAGGAGATGTGGGCTCAGATTTTGCAAATCCTGCGGTGGCAGGGGAAGGTGCCGGGTTGGGAGGGTGGGTTGAAGGGGGGCGTGGACTAACCCTACTGCGAATCCTCTTGCAAGGATGCCTGCCTTGAGGAAGTTTTCCTCCTCTCTCTACAAGAATCACAGGAAGTCCCTCTCTCACTGCAACTCCCAGGTAATTTCCTCTGCCCTGAAGTTCTTCAACCAGGTCCTGAAACAAACTCGCTACCGCAGCCACATTTGTTTCCTTAGTGCTTGCCTCCATAGCCAACTCATCCCACACGGACTCCGGACCACCATTAAACCAGCAGAGTTCGGAGCCAAACAGGACAAACAGTACAGACTACAAATTCAATAACACCAGCAACAGTTCTCCTTCAAGATCCTGCACTCCACGCTTGCAGCAATGCGCTGGCAACTAATCTCTTTTCAGTCAGCCCTGCCTCAGCTGAGGGCCACTCTCTCAGAATTGCAAAGGACCCACTCTGTTCTACATCATCAGAAGAATTCGTACTCTCAACAAACAGTATTTCAACTCCATCTGAAATATAAAAACTGTAAGTACAACAAACTTTTATCTACCCACCTCCATAACCAGCAGTCCTCAAACATTCCAGTAGATGCCCCTGGCCTCTGGAACTGCTCAGACGCCATTAGCCATGCAGCTGGTGCAGCTGCCACCCCCACGCTGATTGATGATGTCACTTCAGCCCTCATCATGCCCACTCCCACAGCCACGTCCGCCCCTCACAATTCCTCATGCACCATACGTGACATCACTTCCGCCCCTCACATCATCGCTGATGTCACACACTCAGTGACTTCCGCCCTCCCACTGCCGTGGTTGCCACCCCTTTCGCCCCCACCAACGCCACACAGGTGCAATCTGCTGACATGCCCCCCACATATCCCACTGTGATCATCTACGCCCCCAGAACCCTGAGGGGAACGCCACTCCTGCTCATGACTCCACCCCCATTCCCCCACCCCCACTCCCAGCTCCACACCACATCAGATCACAGCTCCCAGCCCTGCCGAGTTTTCACCATCGCTCCAGACTTCCCCTCACTGAGGACGAACGATCAGACCTCAGCAAAAGACTCACCTTCATCCCCCTCCGTCCATGCATCAATGAAAGTAATACACGTCGTGACGTCGAACACTTCTTCCGCCGCCTCCGCCTCCGAGCTTACTTTCACAATCAGGACTCCTGACCACCTTCCGAGTACACCTCCGCCTACCTCTAACACACTGCATCCACCTGGACACCCCGCGCTGGCCTATTACCTGCCCTCAACCTCTTCATTTCCAACTGCCGCCGGGACATTAACCGCCTCATGTCTACCCCCCTCCCCCACTCCAACCTCTCACCCTCACAACGCGCATCCCTCCAATCCCTCTGCTTCAATCCCGACCTCATCATCAAGCCAGTAGATAAAGGGGGCACATTGGTAGTCTGGCGCACTGACCTCTACACCGCTGAAGCCAAACAACAACTTGAGGACACCTCTTCCGACCGCCGCCTTGACCATCACCAAACCATCATCTCCTTGAAAATACAGAACCTCATCACTTCAGGAGATCTCCCACCCAGAGCTTCCAATCTCATAGTTCGGGAACACAGCACTGCCGGTTCTACCTCCTTCCCAAGATCCACAAGCATGACCACCCTGGCCGACCCATTGTCTCAGCATCCTCCACCCCACTGAACTCATTTCTACCTAACTCGACACTGTCCTAAACCCCCAGTCAAGGAACTCCCCACATACGTGGGACACCACCCACCTCCTCCCTCACCTCCATCCAAGGCCCTAAAGGAGCCTTCCACAACCAACAAGGTTTTACCTGCACATCCACAAATCTTATTTACTGTATCCGTTGCTCCCGATGCAGTCTCCTTTACATTGGGGAGACTGGACGCCTCCTAGCAGAGCGCTTTAGGGAACATCTCCGGGACACCCGCACCAATCAACCCCACCGCCCTGTGGCCCAACATTTCAACTCTCCCTCCCACTCTGCCAAGGACATGGAGGTCCTGGGCCTCCTTCACCGCTGCTCCCTCACCACCAGACGCCTGGAGGAAGGACGCCTCAGCTTCTGCCTCGGAACACTTCAACCCCAGTGCATCAATGTGGACTTCAACTGTTCCCTCATTTCCCCATCCCTCACCTCACCCCAGTTCCAACCTTCCAGCTCAGCACTGTCCCCATGGCTTGCTTATCTTCTTTTCCACCTATCCACTCCACCCTTCACCCCGACCTATCACCTTCATCCCTTCCCCCACTCTCCTATTGTACTCAATGCTACTTTCTCCCCTCACCCACCCTCCTCTCACTTATCTCTCCACTCTTAAGCCTCTCTGCCTGTATTCCTGATGACGGGCTTTTGACCGAAACGTCGATTTTACTGCTCCTCGGGTGCTCCCTGCACTGCTGTGCTCTTCCAGCACCACTAATCCAGGATCTGGTTTCCGGAATCTGCAGTCATTGTTTTTACCTAGTTGACGGGCCAAACGGTCTAATTCCAATTTCCTGTGCTCTGTGTTCTTAAGGTGTCAGGATTATTTTCCTAAGGGTGCGGTAGAAGCTAAGTTTGATAAAAACTTAACTGTTAATGGGACTGTGTGATAGGTTTGAGCGGCTGAATGGTCTATGTTTGCATCTATTTGCTATCACCTTGTGTCTGAAAAGAGGTGACTTGTAGTGAGGGGAACACGCTTTAAAATGAAAGGGGTCTCCCATTTTCATTTGAGATAACGTTATTTCTTTCTCCTTTAGATTGTGCGATCTGTGGCATTCCCAACCCTCAGAAACAGTGAAGTCTGGGTAATTGAGGATATTCAAGGCTGACCTTGACTGATCTTTGATGGACAGGGGAGTGAATGTTTATTGGGATCAGACAGGAGATGGGGTGGTCAGCTACAATCAGACCAGCCATGATGATTCTAAATTGAGCAGCAGGCTGGTGGGGCCAAAAGGCCAACTGCTGCTCCTATTTCACACGTTGTTCCGTCAACTCACCCTCGAGACTGTTACAGAAGGAGAGAAAGATCTCATTCAGCGAGTCAACTTTGTGACAATGCAGCAGAGGGAGGACATAATGCCTCTCCATAGGGTTAGATAGGAAGAGAGTGAAGTATTCAAATCATTTCAGTCATTACACAGCACAGGAGGACGGCATATAACCATTCCAGGCTGTTACGCAGGAGCAGGGGCGCCCTGAGTTGCTGTCAGGAAATACAAAATGGAGATCATTACTCATTTTGTGTTGGAAAAACTGTAACAAGTGGAATTCTTAAGGGATCTGTTGATGTCATCAACAAATTCCAATCGATACTAATGAATTGGATGAAGGGGATGGAGCTCAGTTTGCATCAGGAGAGCCATTCAATACGATGTCAAATAGGGACAGAGCGTCTGCAATGGGAAACAGACAATGGGGCGGGCAGAGCGTCTGCAATGGGATACAGACAGGGGAGGGCAGACTTCTGCAACGGGACACAGACAGGGTGAGGACAGAGCGTCTGCAATGGGATACAGACAGAAGAGGGCAGAGCGTCTGCAATGGAATACAGAATGGGGGAGGACAGAGCGAATGCAATGGATACAGAAAGACAGAGGGCAGAGTGGTTGCAATATGATGCAGAAGGGGAAGGCAGAGCGTCTGCAACGAGATATAAGAGGAGAGGCATAGCGTCTGCATTGGGGTATACACAGGGGAGGGCACGTCATCTATAATGGAATACAGGCTGGGGGAGGGCAGAGAATCTGCAATCAGATACAGACATGGGAGGGCAGAGCATCTACAATGGGTTACAGGCGGGGGAGGGCAGAAAATCTGAAAGGGGATATACACGGTGGAGGGCAGAACATCTGCAATGGGATTCAGACAGGGGGAGGGCAGAGCGTCTGCAGTGGGATACAGATAGGGGAGGGCAGGTCATATGCAATCTGATACATTCACGGAAGGGCAGAACGGCTGCAATGGGATGCAGAGAGGGGAGGGCAGCGTTTCTGCAATGGGACACAGACAGGGGAGGGCAGTGCGTGTCCAATGGGATACAGACAGGGGAAGGTAAGAGCTTCTGAAATGGGGTACAGACAGGGGGAGGGCAGAGCAACTGCAGTGAGATACAGACAGGGGAAGGGAAGAGTGTCTGGGGTAAAGATAGAGGGAGGGCAGATTATCTGTAATGTGATACAGACTGGTGCAGGGCAGAGCGTTTGCAATGGGATGCAGATGGGGGTAAGGCAGAGCATCTGCAATGGTATACAGACAGGGTGAGGGCAGAGCGTCTGCAGTGTGATACAGACAGGGGAGGGCAGAGTGTCTGCCGTTGGATACAGACAGGGGGAGGGCAGATCATCTGCAGTGGGATACAGAAAGTGCGAGGGTAGATCATCTGCAGTGGGATACAGAAGGGGGAGGGCAGATCATCTGCAATGGGATTCTGACTAGGGCAGGTAAGAGCGTCTGCAATGGGATACATACAGGGGGAGGGCAGAGCATCTGCAGTGAGATACAGACAGAGGGAGGTACGAGTATCTGCAATGGGATACAGACTGGGGCAGGTCAGAGCGTCTGCAATGGTATACAGTCAGGGGAGGACAGAGCGTCTGCAATGGGATGCAGACAGGGGAGGGCAGAGTTTCTGCAATGGGACACAAGCAGAGGAGGTCACTGCGTCTGCAATGGGATGCAGACAGGGGAGAGCAATGCGTCTGCAATGGATACAGACAGGGGCGGGCAGAGCGTCTGCAATGGGATGCAGAATGGGGATGGCAGAGCATTTGCAATGGGATACAGCCAGTGGGAGGGCAGAACGTCTGCAATGGGACACAGACGGGGGAGGACAGAGCATCTGAAATGGAATACAGAAAGAGGGAGGGCAGAGCGTCTGCAATGGGATACATATAGGGGCAGGGCAGATTATCTGCAATGTGATACAGACTGAGGCAGGTCAGAGCGTTTGCAATGGGATACAGATAGGGGAGGGCAGAGCATCTGCAATGGTATACACTCAGGGTGAGAGCAGAGCGTCTGTAATGGGATACAGACAGGAGAAGAGCAGTGGATCTACACTAGAATACAGACAGAGGGAGGGCAGAGCGTCTGCAGTGTGATACAGACAGGTGGAGGGCAGATCATCTGCATTGGGATTCTGACTGGGGCAGGTCAGAGCGTCTGCAATGGGATACAGACAGGGGGAGGGCAGAGCGTCTGCAGTAGGATACAGACAGTGGAGGGCAGAGGTTCTGCAATGGGACACAGGCAGGGGAGGGCAGAGCATCTGCAACAGGATACAGACAGTGGAGAGCAAGGCATCTGCAATGGAATACAGACGGGGGAGGGCAGAGCGTCTGCAATGGGATGCAGAATAGGGAGGACAGAGCATCTGAAATGGAATACAGAAAGCGGGAGGGCAGAGCGTTTGCAATGGGATACAGCCAGTGGGAGGGCAGAACATCTGCAATGGGACACAGACGGGTAGGACAGAGCATCTGAAATGGAATACAGAAAGAGGGAGGGCAGAGCATCTGCAATGGGATAAATATAGGGGGAGGGGAGATCATCTGTAATGGGACACAGACAGGGGGAGGGCAGAGTGTCTGCAATGGAATACAGACGGGGGAGGGGAGAGAATTTGCAATGTGATACAGACAGGGGGAGAGCAGTATGTCTTCAGTGGGATACAGACAGGGTGAGGGCAGATCATCTGCAATGAGATACAGAGAGGGGGAAGGCAGAGCATCTGCAATGGGATACCAAAAGGGAGAAGGCAGATCATTAGATTAGATTACTTACAGTGTGGAAACAGGCTCTTCGGCCCAACAAGTCCACATCGCGCCGCCGAAGCGCAACCCACCCATACCCCTACATTTACCCCTTACCTAACACTACGGGCAATTTAGCATGGCCAATTCACCTGACCTGCACATCTTTGGACTGTGGGAAGAAACCAGAGCACCCGGAGGAAACCCACGCAGACACGGGGAGAATGTGCAAACTCCACACAGTCAGTCGCCTGAGGCGGGAATTGAGTCCGGATCTCTGGCGCTGTGAGGCAGCAGTGCTAACCACTGTGCCACCGTGCCGCCCACAATGGGATTCAGAATGGGGCAGGCCAGAGCGTCTGCAATGGGATACTGACAGGCGGATGGCAGGGCATCTGCAGTGAGTTACAGACAGGGGAGGGAAGAGTTTCTGCAATCTGATATAGACGGGGGAGGGCAGAGCGACTGCAATGGGATACAGATAGGTTGAGGGCAGATCATCTGAAATTGGATACAGATGGGGGAGGGCAGATCATCTGCAATGTGATACAGACAGGAGCAGGTCAGGGCGCTTGCAGAGGGATACAGACAGGGGAGGGCAGGGCGTCTGCAAAGTGATAAAGACAGGGGAGGGCAGAGCATCTGCAATGGGATGCAGACGGGAGGGCAGAGCGTCTGCAATGGGATACAGACAGGGGGAGGGCAGAGCGTCTGAAATGGGATACAGACAGGTGGAGGGCAGAGCATCTACAATAGGATAGAGACGGGTAGTGCAGAACGTCTACAATCGGATACAGACAGGGGAGGACAGAGCATCTGCAATGGGATTCAGACTGGGGATGGTCAGAGCGTCTGAAATGGGATGCAGACAGGGGAGGGCACAGCAACTGCAGTGAGATATAGAGAGGGGGAGGGAAGTGTATCTGCAATGGGGTACAGATAGGGGAGGGAAGATCATCTGCAATGGGATACAGACAGGGGAGCACAGAGCGTCTGCAGAGGGATAAAGATGGGGGCGGGCAGATCATCTGCAATGTGATACAGACTTGGGCAGGTCAGAGCGTCTGCAATGGGTTATGGATAGGGGAGGGCAGAGCATCTGCAATGGTATACAGGCAGGGTGAGGGCAGAGCGTCTGTAATGGGATACAGACATGAGGAGAGCAGTGTGTCTACAGTGGAATACAAACATGAGGAGAGCAGTATGTCTACAGCGGAATACAGACAGAGGGAGGGCAGAGTGTCTGCAGTGGGATACAGACAGGGGAGGGCAGTTTGTCTGCAGTGAGATACAGACGGGGGAGTGCAGATCATCTGCAGTGGGGTACAGACAAGGGGAGTGCAGATCATCTGCAATGGGATACAGAAAGGGGAGGGCAGAGCATCTGCAATGGTATACAGGCAGGGTGATGGCAGAGCGTTTGTAATGGGATACAGACATGACGACAACATGTCTACAGTGGAATACAGACAGGGGGAGGACAGAGTGTCTGCAGTGGGATGCAGACAGGGGAAGGGCAGATCATCTGCAGTGGGATTCGACAGGGGTGGGGCAGAACATCTGCTATGGGATTCAGACTGAGGCATGTCAGAGCATCTGCAAAGGGATACAGAGAGGCGAGGGCAGAGCATCTGCAGTGAGATACAGACATGGGGAGGTAAAAGAATCTGCAATGGGATACTGACAGGGGAAGGGCAGATCACATGCAATCTGATACAGACTGGGGCAGGTCAGAGCGTCTGCAATGGGACACAGACAGGGGAGGGCAAGTCGTCTGCAATGGGATGCAGTCAAGGGAGGGCAGAGCGTCTGCAATGGGATTCAGACAGGGGAAGGCAGAGTTTCTGCAATGGGACACAGACAGAGGAGGGCAGTGTATCTGCAATGGGATACAAACAAGGGAGGGCAAGGCTTCTGCAATGGAAAACAGACAGGGGAGGGCAGAGCGTCTGCAATGGGATGCAGAAATGGGAGAGCAGAGCGACTGCAATGGGATACAGATGGGGGGACGCAGAATGTCTGCAGTGGGACACAGCCAAGGGAGGTCAGAGTATCTGCAATGGAATACAGACAGGGTGAAGGCAGAGCGTCTGTATTGGGATACATACGGGGAGGGCAGTGTGTCTGCATTAGGATACGGACAGGCGGAGGGCAAGGTGTCTGCAGTGGGATACAGACGGGGAGGGCAGAGTGTCTACAGTGGGATACATAGAGGGGGAGGGCAGAGCCTCTGCAAAGCGATACATATTGGTGGAGGGGTAATCATCTGCAATGGGATACTGACAGGGAGAGGGCAGAGTGTCTGTAATGGTATACAGACAGGGGAGGGCAGTGTGTCTGCAGTGGGATACAGACAGCGGGATAGCTGAGCGTCTGCAGTGGGATACAGACAAGGGGAGAGCAGAGTTTCTGCAGTGGTATGCAGACAAGGAAGGGCAGATCATCTGCAGTGTGATACAGACAGGGGGAAGGCAGAGTACCTGCACTGGGATACAGACAGGGTGAGGGCAGAGCGTCTGCATTGGGACACAGACAAGCGGGGGCAGAGTGTCTGCAGTGGGATACAGAGAGGGAGAGGGATATGTTTCTGCAATGGGATACAGACAGGGGTTAGTCAGTGAATCTGCAATGGGATACAGACGGGGGAGGGCAGAGCATCTGTAATGGGATGCAGATAGGGTGAGGGCAGGGCGTCTGTAATGGGATACAGATAGGGGAAGAGCAGTCTGCCTGCAGTGGGATACAGACAGGGAGGGCAGAGCGTCTGCAGTGGGATACAGACAGGGGGAGGGCAGATAATCTGCAATGGAATTCAGTTTGGGGCAGGTCTGAGCGTCTGCAATGGGATACAGACAGGGGGAGGGCGAGCATCTGCAGTGAGATACAGACAGAGGAGGTAAGAGTATCTGCAATGGGCTACAGACAGGGGGAGGGCAGAGCATCTGCAATGGGATACAGGCAGGGGGAAGGCAGATCATCTGCAGTGTGAGACAGACTGGGGCAGGTCAGAGGGTCTTCAATGGGATACATACAGGGAAGGCAAGGCGCCTGCAATGGGATGCAGACGGGGAGAGCAGAGCGTCTGCAATGGGATACAGCCAGGGGGAGGGCAGAGCATCCGTATTGGGATACAGACAGGGGAGGACAGTGTGTCTGCATTAGGATACAGACAGGCGGGAGGCAGAGTGTCTGCAGTGGGATACAGACCGGGGGAGGGCAGAGTGTCTACAATGGAATACAGACAAGGGGAGGGCAGAGTGTCTGCTGTGGGATGTCGACGGGGAAGGGCAGAGTGTCTGCACTGGGATAAAGACAGTGGGAGAGCAGATCATCTGCTTTGAGATGCAGAGGGGGAGGGCAGAACATCTGCAATGGGATGCAGAGAGGGTGAGGGCAGATCATCTGCAATGGGATTCAGTCTGGGGAAGTTCAGAGCGTCTGCAATGGAATACAGACAGGGGGAGGGCAGAGCATCTGCAATGGGATACAGACAGGGGAGGGCAGAGCATATGCAATGGGATACAGGAATGGTGAAGGCAGAGCATCTGTAATGGGATACAGACAGGGGAGAGCAGTGTGTCTGCAGTGGAACAGAGATGGGGGAGGGAAGAGCGTCTGCAGTGTGATACAGATGGGGAGGCCAGGGTGTCTGCAGTGCGATACAGACCGCAGGCGGGCAGAGTGTCTGCAGTGGGATACAGAGAGGGAGAGTGCAGATCATCTGTAGTGGGATACAGAGAGGGGGATGGCAAAGCGTCTACAATAGGATACAGACTAAGGGAGGGCAGAGCATCTGCAATGGGATACAGACGGGGGAGAGCAGTGTGCCTGCCTTACGGCACAGACAGGGAGAGGGCAGAGCGTCTGCAGTGGGATACAGTCAAGGGGCGGGCAGATCATTTGCAATGTGATACAGATAGGAGGAGGGCAGATCATCTGCAATGGGATACAGACTGGGGCAGGTCAGACCGTCTGCAATTAGATACTGACATGGGAGGGCAGACCATCTGCATGGGATGCAGACAGCGGAGTATAGAGTGTCTGCAATAGGATACAGACAGGGGAGGGCAGATCATCTGCAGAGGGATACAGACAGGGGGAGGGCAGAGCGTATGTACTGGGATACAGACGGGGGAGGGCAGTGTGTCTGTATTAGGAAACAGACAGGCGGAGGGCAGTGTGTCTGCAATGGAATACAGACAGCGGGATTGCAGAGTGTCTGCAGTGGGATACAGATGCGAAAGGCAAATTATCGTCAGTGATGTACAGACAGGCGGAGGGTAGAATGTCTACAGTGGAATACAGATGGGGAGGGCTGATCATCTGCAGTGATATACAGACAGCGGGCGGGCAGAGCATCTGCAATGGGATACCGACTGGGGCAGGTCAGAGCATCTGCAATGGGATATATACAGGTGAGGGCAAGGCATCTGCAATGGGATGCAGACAGATGGGGGCAGAGTGTCTGCAATGGGATACAGATAGGGGGAGGGCAGAGCATCTGCAATGGGATACAGACAGGGGGAGGGCAGAGCATCTGCGGTGGGATACAGGCAGAGGAGTGCAGAGCGTCTGCATTGGGATACAAACGTCAGATGGAAGTGTGTCTGCATTAGGATACTGACAGGCGGAGGGCAAAGTGTCTGCAGTGGGATGCAGATAGGGGAGGGAAGAGTGTCTACAATGGGTTACAGTCATGGGGAGAGAAGTGTGTCTATTGTGGGATACAGACAGGGGGAGGGCAAAGTGTTTGCATTGGGATACAGACAGTGGGAGGGCAGAGTGTCTGCAGTGGAATACAGACAGGGAGAGGGCAGAGTATCCACCTTGGAATATCGACGGGGGAGGGCAGAGCACCTGCAGTGATATATAGAAAACGAGAGGGCAGAGAATCTGCAATGGGATACAGATATGGGGAAGTCAGATCATCTGCAATGAGATACCAACTGGGGCAGGTCAGAGCGTCTGCAATGGGATACAGACAGGGGAGGGCAGAGTGTCGGCATGGGATACAGATAGGGGAGATCAGAGCATCTGCAATTGGATTCAGACAGGAGAGGGCAGAGAGTCTGCAATGGGATACAGACAGAGGGAGGGCAGAACATCTGCTGTGGGATTCAGACGGGGGGAGGGCAGAGAGTCCATAATGGGCTACTGACAGGGGGAGGGAAGAGTGTCTGCAGTGGGATACAGGCAGGGGAGGGCAGAGTGTCGGCAGTGGGATACAGACGGGGAGAGCAGAGTGTCGGCAGTGGGATACAGACAGGGGGCGTGTAGATCATCTGCAGTGGGGTACAGAGAAGGAGAGGGCAGAGCATCTGCAGTGGGATACAGATAGCGGGAGGGCAGATCATCTGCAATGGGATTCAGACTGGGGTGGGTCAGAGCATCTGCAGTGGGATACAGACAGGGGGAGAGCAGAGCATCTGCAGTGAGATTCTGACAGGGGAGGGCAGAGCGTCTGCAATGGGATACAGATAGGGGAGGGCAGAGGATCTGCAACGGCATGCAGACAGCGGGGTGCAAAGAGTCTGCAATGGGATACAGGCAGGGGAGGGGAGATCATCTGCAGTGGGATACAAACGGGGCTGGGCAGAGCATCTGCAATGGGATACAGACGGGGGTGCAGAGCGTCTGTATTGGGATACAGACGGGGGAGGGGAGTGTGTCTGCATTCGGATACAGACAGGCGCAGGGTAGAGTGTCGGCAATGGGATACAGATGGTGGAGGGCAGATGATCTGCAGTGATATACAGACAGGGAGAGGGTAGAGCATCTGCAATGGGATACAGATGGGGGAGGGCAGAGCATCTGCAATGGGATACCGACTGTGGCAGGGCAGAGCGTCTGCAATGGGATCCAGATGGGGGAGGGGAGAGCGTCTTCAATGGGATACAGGCATGGGAAGGACAGAGGTCCTGCATTGCGATACATACTGGCACTGGGGGAGGGCAGACCGTCTGCAATAGGATATATATAGGTACAGTGGAGATCTTCTGCAATGGGATACAGATGGGGGGAGGGCAAAGTGTCTACAGTAGAGTATCTGCAATGGTATATAGATAGGGGGATGGATGATCATCTGCAATGGGATGCAGACAGCGGAATGCAAAGCATCTGCAATGGTATATTGACAGGGGCGGGCAGATCATCTGCAGTGGGATACAGACAGGGGGAGGGCAGTGCATCTGCAATGGGATACACTTAGGGCGATGGGAAGTCATCTGCAGTGGGATACAGACAGGGTGAGGGCAGAGCATCTGCAATGGTATACAGACAGAGTGAGGGCAGGGCATCTGTATTGGGATACAGACGGGGAGGACATTGTGTCTGTATTCGGAAGCAGACAGGCGGAGGGCAGAGTGTCTGCAGTGGGATACAGGCAGGTGGAGGGCAGAGTGTCTGTAGTGGGATACAGACAGGGGGGTGGCAAAGAGTCTGCAATGGGATACAGACAGTGGGAGGGATTGACGTCTGCAGTGGGATACAGACGGGGAGGGAAGAGTGTCTGCAATGAGATACAGACAGTGGGATGGCAGAGTGTCTACAGTGAATTACAGTTAAGGAGAGGGCAGTGAGTCTAAAGTGGGATACAGACAGAGGGAGGGCAGAGTGTCTGCAATGGGATACAGGCAGGGAGAGGGCAGAGTGTCTACAGTGGAATATAGACAGGGGAGGGCAAATAATCTGCAGTGATATACAGACGGGGATTGCAGAGCATCTGCAATGGGATACAGATAGGGGAGTACAAGGCATCTGCAAAGCAATATAGACAGGGGAGCGCAGTGCGTCTGCAAGCTGATTCAGACAAGGGAGCGCAGAGAGGCTGCAAAGGGACGCAGACGGGGAGGGCAGAGCGTCTGCTGTGTGATACAGACAGGGGAGGGCAGAGCGTCTACAATAGGATACTAACAGGGGAGGAGAGAGCATCTGCAATAGAACACACACATGGGAAGGACACAAGGTCTGCAATGGGATACATAAAGGGAGAGGGGTGATCATCTGCAATGAGATGCAGACAGGGGGAGAGCATTTTGTCTACAGTGGAATACAGACGGAGGAGGGCAGTTCATCTTCAATGGGATACTGACTGTGGCAGGTCAGAGCGTCTGCAATGGGATACAGACAGGGTGAGGGCAGAGAGTCTGCAATGGAATACAGACAGGGTCAGGGCAGAGCGCCTGTATTGGGATACAGACAGGTGGAGGGCAGTGTGTCTGCATTAGGATACAGACAGGCGGAGGGCAGAGTGTCTGCAGTTGGATACAGACAAAGGGAGGCCACATTGACTGCAATGGGATACAGACAGTGGGAGGGCTTGGAGTCTGCGATGGGATACAGACAGGGGGAAGAAAGAGTGTCTGCAGTGAGATACAGACAAGGGGTGGGCAGAGTGTCGAGAGTGGGATACATACGGGGCAGGGCAGAGTGTCTGTAGTGGGATACAGACAGGGGGATGGCAAAGAGTCTGCAATGGGATACAGACAGTGGGAGGGATTGACGTCTGCAGTGGGATACAGACGGGGAGGGAAGAGTGTCTGCAATGAGATACAGACAGTGGGTGGGCAGAGTGTCTGCAGTGAATTACAGTTAAGGAGAGGGCAATGTGTCTGCAATGGGATACAGGCAGGGGAGGGCAGAGTGTCTACAGTGGAATATAGACGGGGGAGGGCAAATAATCTGCAGTGATATCCAGATGGGGAGGGCAGAGCATCTGCAATGGGACACAGATAGGGGAGTACAAGGCGTCTGCAAAGCGATATAGACGGGGGGGGGGGGGGGAAGTGTCTGCAGTGAGATACAGACAAGGGGTGGGCAGAGTGTCGAGAGTGGGATACATACGGGGGAGGGCAGAGTGTCTGCAATGGGGTACAGACAGGGGAGGACAGAGTGTCTGCACTGGGATATAGACATGGGGTAGGGCACAATATCGGCAGGGGGCTACAGATAGGGGGAGGGCAGAGTGTCTGCAGTGAGATACAGACAAGGGGTGGGCAGAGTGTCGAGAGTGGGATACATACGGGGCAGGGCAGAGTGTCTGTAGTGGGATACAGACAGGGGGATGGCAAAGAGTCTGCAATGGGATACAGACAGTGGGAGGGATTGACGTCTGCAGTGGGATACAGACGGGGAGGGAAGAGTGTCTGCAATGAGATACAGACAGTGGGTGGGCAGAGTGTCTGCACTGGGATATAGACATGGGGTAGGGCACAATATCGGCAGGGGGCTACAGACAGGGGGAGGGCAGAGTGTCTACAGTGAATTACAAACGGGGAGGGCAGATCATCTGCAGCGATAACAGACAGGGGGAAGGCAGAGCAACTGCAATTAGATACAGATAGGGGAGGGCAGATCATCTGCAATGGGATACTGACTGTGGCAGGTCAGAGCGTCTGCAATGGGTTTCGGACAGGGGATGGCAAGGCGTGTGCGTTGGGATACAGACAGGGGAGGGCAGAGTGTCTGCAGTGGAATACAGGCAGGAAGATGGAAGATGGTCTGCAGTGGGATCCAGAGAGGGAGGGAAGGGCATCTACAATGGGACACAGACAGTGGTAGTGCAGAACGTCTGCAATGGGAAACAGATAGGGGGAGGACTGAGCATCTGCAACGGAATACAGACAGGGTGAGGCAGAGCGCCTGTATTTGGATACAGGAGGGGGAGGACAGTGTGTCTGCATTAGGATACAGACAGGCTGAGGGCAGAGTGTCTGCAGTGGGATACAGACAGGGGGAGGCCACATTGACTGCAAGGGGATACAGACAGTAGGAGGGCTTGGGGTCTGCGGTGGGATACAGATAGGGGGAGGAAAGAGTGTCTGCAGAGAGATACAGACAAGGGGTGGGCAGAGTGTCGAGAGTGGGATACATACGTGGGTGGGCAGAGTGTCTGCAATGCGATACAGATAGGGGAGGACAGAGTGTCTGCAATGGGATACAGACAGGGGGAGGAAAGAGTGTCTGCAGTGAGATACAGACAAGGGGTGGGCAGAGTGTCGAGAGTGGGATACATACGGGGGCGGGCAGAGTGTCTGCAATGCGATAGAGATAGGGGAGGACAGAGTGTCTGCAATGGGATACAGACAGGGGGAAGGGCACAATATCGGCAGTGGGATACGGACAGGGGGAGGGCAGAGTGTCTACAGTGAATTACAGACGGGGAAGGGCAGATCATCTGCAGTGATAACAGACAGGGGGAAGGCAGAGCAACTGCAATAAGATACAGATAGGGGAGGCCAGATCATCTGCAATGGGATACAGACAGGGGAGGGCAGAGTGTCTGCAGTGGAATACAGACCAGGAGATGGAAGATCATCTGCAGTGGGATCCAGAGAGGGAGGGAAGGGCATCTGCAATGGGACACAGACAGTGGTAGTGCAGAACGCCTGCAATGGGATACAGATAGGGGGAGGATTGAGCATCTGCAACAGAATACAGACAGGGTGAGGGTAGAGCGCCTGTATTGGGATACAGAAGGGGGCGGGCAGTGTGTCTGCATTAGGATACAGACAGGCGGAAGGCAGAGTGTCTGCAGTGGGATACAGACAGGTGGAGGCCACATTGACTTTAATGGGATACAGACAGTGGGAGGGCTTGGGGTCTGCGGTGGGATAGAGACAGGGGGAGGAAAGAGTGTCTGCAGTGAGATACAGACAAAGGGTGGGCAGAGTGTCGAGAGTGGGATACATATGAGGGCGGGCAGAGTGTCTGCAATGCGATACAGGTAGGGTGAAGGGCAATGTCGGCAGTGGGATACAGACAGTGGGAAGGCAGAGCAACTGCAATTGGATACAGATAGGGGAGGGCAGATCATCTGCAATGGGAAACCGACTGTGGCAGGTCAGAGCGCCTGCAATGGGATACAGACAGGGGATGGCAAGGTGTCTGCGGTGGGATACAGACAGGGGAGGGCAGAGTGTCTGCAGTGGAATACAGACAGGAAGATGGAAGATCGTCTGCAGTGGGATCCAGAGAGGGGGGAAGGGCATCTGCAATGGGACACAGAGAGAGGGGGAGGACAGAGCGTCTGCAATGGGATACAGACAGGGAGAGGGCAGAGCGTCTACAAAAGGATAGAGACGGGTAGTGCAGAACGTCTGCAATGGGATGCAGACAGGGTTAGGACTGAGCATCTGCAATGGAATACAGACAGGGTGAGGACACAGCACCTGTATTGGGATACAGACAGGTGGAAGGCAGTGTGTCTGCATTAGTATATAGACAAGCGGAGGGCAGAGTGTCTGCAGAGGGATACAGACAGGGGGAGGCCACATTGACTGCAATGCGATACAGACAGTGGGAGGGCTTGGAGTCTGCGGTGGGATACAGACAGAGGGAGGAAAGAGTGTCTGCAGTGAGATACAAACAAGGGGTAGGCAGAGTGTCTACAGTGGGATACATACGGGGGAGGGCAGAGGGTCTGCAATGGGATACAGACAGGGGCTAGGGCACAATATCGGCAGTGGGATACAGACAGGGCGAGGGCAGAGTGTCCACAGTGAATTACAGACAGGGGGAGGGCAGATCATCTGCAGTGATAACAGACAGGGGGAAGGCAGAGCAACTGCAATTAGATACAGATAGGGGAGGGCAAGGCTTCTGCAATGGGATACAGGCAGGGGAGGGCAGAGCGTCTGCAGTGGAATACAGACAGGAAGATGGAAGATCGTCTGCAGTGGGATCCAGAGAGTGGGGAATGGCATCTGCAATGGGACAGAGACAGGGTGAGGGCAGAGCGTCTACAAAAGGATAGAGACGGGTAGTGCAGAACCTCTGCAATGGGATACAGACACGGGGAGGACTGAGCATCTGCAATGGAATACAGACAGGGTGAGGGCAGAGCGCCTGTATTGGTTTACAGACGGGGGAGGGCAGTGTGTCTGCATTAGGATACAGACAGGCGGAGGGCAGAGTGTCTGCAGTGAGATATAGACAGGGGGAGGCCACATTGACGGCAATGGGATACAGACAGTGGGAGGGCTTGGAGTCTGCAGTGGGATACAGACAGGGGAAGGAAAGAGTATCTGCAGTGAGATACAGATAAGGTGAGGGCAGAGTGCCGAGAGTGAAGTACAGACGGGGAGGGCAGATCATCTGCAGCGATAACAGACTGGGGGAGGGCAGAGAATCTGCAATTGGATACAGATAGGGGAGGACAGATTGTCTACAGTGGGATACATACGGGGGAGGGCAGAGTGTCTGCAACGGGATGCAGACAGGGGGAGGGCAGAGTGTCTACAGTGAAATACAGACGGGGAGGGCAGATCATCTGCAGCAATAACAGACAGGGGCAGGGCAGAGCATCTGCAATTGGATACAGATAGGGGAGGGCAGATCATCTGCAATGGGATACCGACTGTGGCAGGTCAGAGCGTTTGCAATGAGATACAGACAAAGGAGGGCAAGGCGTCTGCAATGGGATACAGACAGGGGACGGCAGAGCGCCTGCAATGGGATACAGACAGGGGAGGGCAGAGCGTCTGCTGTGGGATGCAGACAGGGGACGGCAGAACGTCTACAATAGGATACAGACTGGGGAGGGAAGAGCATCTGCAATTGGATACAGACATGGGAAGGACAAAGCATCTGCAATGGGATACAGACAGGGGCAGGGCAGAGTGTCTGCAGTGGAATACAGACAGGAAGATGGAAGCTCGTTTGCAGTGGGATCCAGAGAGGGGGGGAGGGCATCTGCAATGGGACACGGACAGGGGGAGGGCAGACCGTCTGCAATGGGATACAGGTGGAGAGCAGATAATCTGCAATGAGATACAGATTGGGGCAGGTCATTACGTTTGCACTGGGATACAGATGGGGGAGGGCAGACCATCGGCAGTGTGATACAGGAAGGGGAGCGAAGAGCATCTGCAATGGGATAGAGATGGGGGAGGGCAGATTATCTGCAATAAGATGCAGATTGGGGCACATCAGAGCGTCTGCAATGGGATGCAGACAGGGGAGGGCAGGTCAACTTCAATGGGATTCAGAATAGGTTAGGTCAGAGCATATGCAGTGGGATACAGACAGGGTGAGGGCAGAGCATCTGCAGTGAGTTTCAGACAGGGGAGGGAAGAGTATCTGCAATGGGATAGAGATGGGGAGGGCAGATCATCAGCAATGGGATACAGATTGGGGCACGTCAGAGCTTCTGCAATGGGATACAGACGGGGAGGGCAGAGCGTTGCTGTGGGGTACAGACAGAGGGAGGGCAGAGCATCTACAGTGCAATACAGACGGTGAAGGGCAGATAATCTGCAGTGATATACAGACAGGGGGAGGGCAGAGCATCTGCAATGGGATACTGATAGGGGGAGGGCAGATCATCTGCAATGTGATAGAGACTGTGGCAGGTCAGAGCGTCTGCAATGGGATACAGACGGGGAGAGCAGAGCGCTGCAGTGGGATACAGACAGAGGGAAGGCAGAGCATCTACAATCGGATACAGACGGGTTGTGCAGAACGTCTGCAATGGGATACAGACAGGGGGTGGACAGACATCTGCAATGGGATACACACAGGGTGAGGGCAGAGCGTCTGTATTGCAATACAGACGGTGGAGGGCAGCGTGTCTGTATTAGGAAACAGACAGGCGGAGGCCAGAGTATCTGCAGTTGGATACAAACAGGGGGAGGGCAGATCGTCTGCAGTGGGATCCATTGCAATGAGGTCAGAGCATCTGCAGTCGCATACTGACAGGGAGAGGGCAGAGTTTCTGCAGTGAGATACAGATAGGGGAAGGGCAGAGCGTCTGCTGTGGGATACAGACAGGGTAGGGCAGAGCGTCTACAATAGGATACAGACAGGGTAGGGCAGAGCATCTGTGATGAGATACATGCAGGGGGAGGGCAGAGCGTCTGCAATGGGATACAGACCGGGTGACGGAAAAGCGTCTGTAATGGGATACAGACAGGGGGAGGGCAGAGTGTCTGCAGTGGGATACAGACATGGGGAGGGCAGAGTGTCTTCAGTAGGATACAGCCGGGGGTGGGCAGATCATCTGCAGTGACATACGGTGAAGGGGCGGGCAGAGCATTTGCAATGGGTTACAGATAGGGGGAGGGCAGACCATCTGCAATGGGATTCAGACTGGTTAGGTGAGAGTGTCTGCAGCGGGATACTGACAGGAGGAGGGCAGAGCATCTGCAGTGGGATACAGACAGGGGAAGAGCAGACTGTCTGCAGTGGGATACAGACAGGGGGAGGGCAGATCGTTTGCAGTGGCATACAGAGAAGGGGCGGTCAGACCATCTGCAATGGGTTACAGATGGGGGAGTGCAGACCATCTGCAGTGGGATTCAGAAAGGTCAGGTCAGAGTGTCTGCAGTGGGATACAGAGAGGGGGAGGTAAGAGTATTTACAATGGGATACAGATAGGGGGAAGGCAGACCATCTGCAATGGAATACAGACTGGGGCAGGACAGAGCATCTGCAATGGGATACAGGCGGGGGGGGGGAGGGGGGGGGGTTGGGCAGAGCGTCTGCAATGGGATACAGACAGGGGAGGGCAGAGCGTCTGAAACGGGATGCAGACAGCGGAATGCAGAGCGTCTGCAGTGGTACTTTGACATGGGAGGGCAGATCATCTGCAGTGGGATACAGATGGGGGAGGGCAGTGCATCTGCAATGGGACACATTTAGGGAGACGGGAGATCAATTGCAGTGGGATGCAGACAGTGTGAGGGCAGAACATCTGCAAGGGATACACTTAGGGCGAGGGCAGAGCGTCTATATTGCGATACAGACGGTGGAGGGCAGTGTGTCTGTATTAGGAAACAAACGGGCGGAGGCCAGAGTGTCTGCAGTGGGATACAAACAGGTGAGGGCAGATCATCTGCAGTGGGACATAGACAGAGGGAGGGCAGATCATCTGCAATGGCTTACAGGCTGGGGCAGGTCAGAGTGTCTGCAGTCGCATACAGACAAGGGGAGGGCAGAGTGTCTGCAATGGGATACAGACAGGGGAAGGACAGAGCATCTGCAATGAGATACATACAGGCAGAAGGCAGAGCGTCTGCAATGGGATACATATAGGTGGAGGGGAGATCATGTGCAATGTGATATAGACCAGGTGAGGGCAGAGGGTCTGTAATGAGATACAGATGGGGGAGGGCAAAGAGTGAGCAGTGGGGTACAGACAGGGGGACGGCAGAATGTCTGCAGTGGTATACAGACAGGGGAAGGGCAGAGTGTCTGCAGTGGTTTACAGACAGGGGAAGGGCAGATCATCTGCAATGGCATACGGAGAAGATGCGGGCAGAGCATCTGCAATGGGATACAGATTGGGTGAGGGCAGACCATCTGCAATGGGATTCAGACTGGTCAGGTCAGAGTTTCTGCAGCGGGATACAGACGGGGGAGGGAAGAGTGTCTGCAATGTGATACAGATGGGGGAGGGCAGATCATCTGCAATGGAATACAGACAGGGGAGGGCAGAGCGTCTGAAACGGGATGCAGACAGCGGAATGCAGAGCGTCTGCAATGGTATATTGACGGGGCGGGCAGATCATCTGCAGTGGGATACAGGCGGGGGAGGGCAGTGCATCTGCAGTGGGATACATTAAGGCGGATGGGAGATCATCTGCAGTGGGATACAGACAGGGTGAGGGCAGAGCATCTGCAATGGGATACAGACAGGATGAGGTCAGAGCGTCTGTATTGGGATACAGACGGGGGAGTGCAGTGTGTCTGTATTAGGAGACGGACAGGCGGAGGGCAGAGTGTCTGTAGTGGGATACAGACATGGTGAGGGCAGAGAGTCTACAGTGGAATAAAGACGATGAGGGCAGATCATCTGCAGTGATATACAGACGGGGAGAGCAGAGCATCTGCAATGGGCTACAGATGGGGGAGGGCTGGTCATCTACAATGGGATGCCAACTGTGGCAGGTCAGAGCGTCTGCAATGGGATACAGACAGGGGAAGGCAGAGCGTCTGCAATGGGATTCAGATAGGGGTAGGGCAGAGCGTCTGCTGTGGGATACTGTGAGGGGGAGGGCAGAGCGTCTACAATAGGATACGGACAGTGGAGGGGAGAGAATCTGCAATGGGATACATACAGGGGGAGGGCAGTGTGTCTGCATTAGTATCCTGATGGGGAGGGCAGAGTGTCTGCAGTGGGACACAGACTGAGGGAGGGCAGTTCATCCGCAATGGGATTCAGGCTGGGGCTGGTCAGAGTGTCTGCAGTCACATACAGACAGGAGGAGGGCAGAGTTTCTGCAGTGAGATACAGACAGGGGGAGGGCAGAGCGTCTGCTGTGGGATTAGACAGGGGGAGGGCAGAGTGTCTACAATAGGATACAGGCAGGGTAGGGCAGAGCATCTGCAATGGGATGCAGACAGGGGAAGGTCAGAGCATCTTCAATGGGAAACATACAGGGTGAGGGCAGAGCATCTGCAATGGGATACATATAGGTGGAGGGGAGAACATCTGCAATGGGATACAGATCGGGTGACAGCAGAGTGTCTGCAATGGGATGCAGGTGGGGCAGGGTAGAGTGTATGCAGTGGGATACAGACATTGGGAGTGCAGATTGTCTGCAGTGGTTTACAGACGGGGAGGGCAGATCGTCTGCAGTGGGATTCAGATATAGGGAGGGCAGATCATCTGCAATGGGATACAGACTGGATCAGTTCAGAACGCCTGCAATGGGATACAGACGGGGAGGACAGAACGTCTGAAATGGTATACCGATAGGGGGAGGGCAGAGCGTCTGCAATGGGATTCAGACAGGGGGAGGGGAGATCATCTGCACTGAGATCCAGACAGGAGGAGGGCAGATCGTATGCAATGGAATACAGACAGGGTGATGTCAGAACGTCTGCAATGGGATACAGACAGGGGGATTTCAGAGCGTCTGCAATGGGATACAGACGGGGAGGTCAGAGTGTCTGCAGTGGGATACAGGCAGGGGGAGGTCAGAGCGTCTGCAATGGGATGCAGACGTAGTTGAGTCCAGCGTCTGCAATAAGATGCGGACAGGGGGAGAGCCGAGCATCTGCAATGGGATGGAGATAGGGGGAGAGAAGGCGTCTGCAATGGGATACATACCGGGGGAGGTAGAGCATCTGCAATGGGATACAGATAGGTGAGAGTAGAGTGCAGTGGAATACAGATGAGGAGAGGAGAGCGTCTGCAATGACATACAAATGGGAGAGGGCAGAGCATCTGCAATGGGATACAAACGGGGAAGGGCAGGGTGCCTGTAATGGGATACACACAGGGGTTGGGCAGAGTCTGTAATGGGATGCAGACATGGGGAGGGCAGGGCGTCTGTAATGGGATACACACAGGCGGAGGACAGAGTATCTGCAATGGAATACAGACGGGGAGGGCAGAGAATCTGCAATGGCGTACAGACAGTGGGAGGTCAGGGTATCTGTAATGGGATACACTCGGGGGAAGGGCAGAGCGTCTACAATGGGATACAATTGGGGAGGGCAAAGCATCAGCACTGGGAGACAGATGGGGAGGGCAGAGCGTCTACAATAGGAAACAGACAGGGGAATGGAGAGCATCTGCAATGGGATACACACGGAGGAGTGCAGAGCGTCTGCAATGGGACACAGACAGGGTGACGGCAGAGCATCTGCAATGGGATGCAGACACGGTGATGGAAGATCGTCTGCACTGGGATGCAGACAGGTTGACGGCAGAACATCTGTATTGGGATGCAGACGGGGAGGGCATTTTGAAAGCATTAGGATACTGACAGGCGGAGAGCAGAGTGTCTGCGGTGGGATGCAGATGGGTTGGGCAGAGTGTCTGCTGTGGGATGCAGATAGGGGGAGTGCAGATTGTCTGTAGTGGTTTACAGACAGGAGGAGGGCAGATCGTCTGCAGTGAGATACAGACGGGGGAGGGCTGATCATCTGCAATGGGATACAGAAAGGGGGAGGGCAAATCTTCTGCAATGGGATACAGAGAGGGCAAGTCAGAGCGTCTGCATAGGATACAGATGGGGAGGTCAGAACGTCTGCAATGGTATACAGACAGGGGGAGGGCAGAGCGTCTGCAATGGGATGCAGACAGAGTGAAGTCAGAGCGTTTGCAATGAGATACAGACAGGAGGAGGGCAGATCGTTTGCAATGGGATACATACAGGGGGATGTCAGAGCGTCTGCAATGGGATACAGACAGGGGGGTGTCAGAGCGTCTGCAATGAGATGCAGACAGGGGAGGGTCCAACGTCTGCAATAAGATGCGGACGGGGGAGAGCCGAGCACCTGCAATGGATGGAGATGGGGGAGAGAAGTCGTCTGCAATGGGATACATACCGTGGGAAGGCAGAACATCTGCAATGGGATACGGACAGGGGAGGTCAGAGCATCTGCAATGGGATACAGGTAGCTGAGTGCAGAGTGCAGTGGGATACAGATGAGGAGAGGAGACGGTCTGCAATGGCATACAAATGGGAGAAGACAGAACATCTGCAATGGGATACAGACGGGGGTAGGGCAGAGCGTCTGCAATGGGATACAGACGGGGGCGGGCAGGGCGTCTGTAATGGGATACAAACAGGGGTGGGCAGAGTCTGTAATGGGATGCAGACATGGGGAGGGCACGGCATCTGTAATGGGATACACACCGGCGGAGGACAGAGTATCTGCAATGGAATACAGACGGGGAGGGTAAAGCATCTGCAATGGCGTACAGACAGTCGGAGGGCAGGGTGTCTGTAATGGGATACACTCAGGGGGAAGGGCAGAGCGTCTACAATGGGATACAGATGGGGAGGGCAAAGCATCAGCCCTGGGATACAGACAGGGCAGGGCAGAGAGTCTGCAATATGAAACAGAAAGGCGGAGGGCACAGTGACTGCAGTGGGATACAAAGAGAGGACGACTGTGAGCAAACCTTCAGCAAAAATAAACACAGTACAATGTGGATGATTGGAAGATTTTGTTTTGGGGAAAACCAAAACTGCAGAATATTATTTTAATGCAAGGAGAATGCAGAACTCAGTATTACAGAGGGATTTGTGTATCCTGGTACATGAATCACATCTAATTACTTTGAAGATTTTGCAGCTGATTTGGAAGGTAAACGAAATTATGTTCTTTCATAAAATGGGTATTGGGTTTGATCTTAGCGATGTTTTTCTATATCAGTACAGAGCAATGCTGAGATCACATCTGATGTATTATGTGTAGTTGTAATTGCCTTAACTGAAACAAACTAAATTGTTTTTGAAACTTTTCAAAGATGTTTCTATTTACTCATTCTTGGGATGAAGGCATTATGTTGTGAAGAATTAACAGTTCAGCTTGAGAATGAGGAATGTTTTATTGACCATATAAGATCTTAAGGAGAGTGTAATTGATGAATACTGAATGGATATTTCTTCTTGCGTGGGAGAATAAAACTGAAGAAATACTTTAAGAATAAGGAAGGCTCAAAGGAAAGGTCATTGAACCGAAAAATTGAACTCTGATTTCTCTTCATACATGCTGCTAGACAGGCTGAGCTTTTCCAGCAATTTCGGTATTTGTTTAAGAATAAAACATGTTCATCTTAACACAAATATTGTGAAGACATAAAACACTTATTTTTACATTATGCAGGCACATAATGACACATCTTCAAAACAAATTGGGCCATTCATTGTTAATGAATTGACTCTTGCACGACAACAGCAATAATGCACCAACACGGAGTCGATAATGTGATGGAGTTATATAGTTCGGATAATGTTCAAGGAGAGCTCACATGGTCCAGTTTCAAGATTGATAACGTAACTGATTTAACTTAGAGGTGGGAAAATGTACCCTATCTGAGAAGGAACAATCTATTGCTACCTTTTTGTTTTCCTGAAGCTCATCACAGCAATGTCTAGGAGTGAAAACAAAAGCCCAGTCGTCTTTCCCACTCATGGAGGATTCCTGATGAAGATGCATTGGAATCTCCCCACTACCTGAAGCAAAGCAAGTCAGCCAAATCTAACTGTTTCAGGAAGAAATCCCATTGTCAGAAGGTTGTGCGAGATGAATAACTTCATAAATAATTATTCAGACTCGATAGAGAGAGGCACAGACAGGAGATTATGTGGCTGCAAATGGGAATCCAGGATGGTGTATAGCCTCCTACGTGCCAGGGTCCAAGATGTTTCTGAGCCGCTGCAAAACGTTCTCACCGGGATGGGGAGCAGCCAGAAGTCATTGTGCACATTTGTACAAATGACATAAGTAGACATAGGATTGAGGTGCTGTAGACAGAGCTGGGAAAAAGGGTAAAAGATAGGCCACGACAGTGGCAATAGCCGGTTTACTTACAGCGCTCCATTCTAGTTAGGTTAACAACAGGACAGATGAATGCGTGGCTAAAAAAATGGTGCAGGGGGCAGAGGTTTAGATTCTTGGATCACTAGAATCTTTTGTGGGGCAGAGGTCACCTGTTCAGGATGGAGGGGTTGTAACTGAACTGGAAGGAGATCAATATCTTCGAAGGCAGGTTTGCTAGTGCTGCAAGGAAGGGTTTCAACAAGATCGGCTGGGCTCAACAGCAAGGAGGCAAGTGTGAGGCTGGAAGGCAATGTAGTAATCAGAAACAGTAAAGTGAAGAGACAGGGAGCAAAGAATGCATGCTCGATTAAATTGCAACTGTTTCAATGAAAGATGGCTGACAGGTAAGGCCGATGAACTCAGAGAATAGATAGGTACATGGGATATTATAGCCATTACAGAAACCTGGCTAAGGGAGGGACAGGACTGACAGCTTAATGTGCCAGTGTATAGATGCTTTATGTGGAACAGAGATGGTGGAATGAGGGGAGGGAGAGTTTCATTTTTGATTAAGACGAGTATCACAGCAGTAATCAGAGATAAAATAACTGATGGTTCATCCAGTGAGGATTTGTGGGTGGAGATACGAAATAACAGGGCTATGATGATATTATTTGGGTTGTACCATGGGCCCCCAAATAGTAAACGGGGAATTAGAGTAACAAAAATATGTAAAGAGATTGGGGAGATTTGCAGGGTCAATAGGATTGCCATAGTCGGAGATTTTAATTTTCCTAACATATACTGGGAGTGACATAGAACTAAGGACTGAGATGGGCTGTATCTATTAAGCGTGTTCAGAATAGTTTGCTCAAGCAGTATGTAGGGGGTGCAACCCGGGAAGGAACAAAACTTGCCCTACTCTAAGAACTAGGGCAGGACAGGTGACTGAGGTCACAGTGGGGGAGCACTCTGGGACCAGTGATCATAGTTCCATTAATTTTGAAATAGTTATGGAGAAGAACAAAGCTGGTCCATATGTTCAAGTTCTAAATTGGGGTAAGGCGAATTTTGACGGATTTAGACAGCAGCTTTTAGGGGTTGGTTGGAGGAGTTTGTTTACAGGCGAAGGGACCTCTGGCAAGTGAGAGGCCTTTAAAAGTGAAATGTCCAGAATTCAAGGTCTATCTGTTCCTGTGAGGGTAAAAGGCAATGTTGGCAGGAATAGGGAACCCTGGATGTCAGGTGATATTGAGGCTTTGACCAGCAAAAACGAGGCGTGGATTCAGGTCCACGCAGCTGGGATCAAGGGAATCCCTGGAGGTATACATGGGGATACAGCAGTTTACTGAAGAAGGAAATCAGGCGGGCGAAAAGGGGGCACATTGTTGTCTTGGCTGAGAAGGTTAGGGGGTATCCAAAGAGGTTATTTAAGTATATTAAAGAAAAAAAGATTAACTAAATGATAATATGATCTCTTAAGTTCCAAAGTGGACATGCGTGTCTAGAACTGTCGGAGATGTGCGAGATTCTCAATGAATATTTCTCCTCAGTGTGTACCGTGGAGAAATACATGAAGATTTAGGAGGGTAAAAAAGGTCGTGGTGATATCTTGCGGTTAGTCAATATCACAGCAGATGATGTGTTGGATGAATTAGAATGTATGAAGATGGATAAATCTCCTGGTCCTAAACAGATGCATCCAAGAACACTGCAAGAGACTGCAGAAGAAACTACGGGACCATGGTTGATATTTTTGCATCATCGTTAGCCACAGGTTAGGTTCCAGAAGATTGGAGGGTAACAAATGTTGTGCCATTATTCAAGAAGGGAAACAAATAAAAATCTGGGAACTATAGACCAGGAAGACTTACACCTGTGGTCGGCAAGTTACTGAGAAGAGTCTGAGGGATAAGATATACATGCATTTTCAAAGACAGCGTTTGATTAGAAATAGTTTTTTTCATATTCCCTACAGAATGGAAACAGGCCATTTGGCCCAACAAGGCCAAACTGACCCTCCGTACAGTAACCCACTCAGTCCCACTCCCCTACCCTGTATTTAACTCTGACTAATGCACATAACACTCTGGGTAACTTAGCGTGGCCAACTCACCTGACCTGTACATCTTTGGATTATGGGAGGAAAATGGAGCACCCAGAAGAAACCGACACAGACACAGGGAGAATGTGCAAACTGTACACAGAGAGTAACCCGAGGCTGGAATCAAACCTGGATCCATAGCACTATGAGACAGTAGGGCTAACCACTAAGCCACCACGCCACCCTTGCTTTTTTTCAACACAGTTCAATGACACAGGTACAAAATCTATTCTGCCCTTCTCACATGATGCAAGTTCCAATACCACATACCACGGATAATTTATTCTCCACTGTAAATGTCATCTTTTTATTGTTTATTATTGCTTGTTATTATTAATTTTAATAATTATTATTAATCACTGTTTTCAGACTGGAACGATTGCAAGGCTTTGTGGGTGGGAGATCATGCCTCACAAATTTGTTTGAGTTCTTTGATGAAGTGACCAGGAATGTTGATGAGGGTAGGACGGTAGACGTAGCCTGTATAGTTTTCAGTAAGGCCTTTGACAAGATTACCATTGATAGGCTGGTCTGGAAGGTTAGCCTCGCATGGAATCCAGAGGGAGCTGGCAAATTGGACACATATTTGGCTTGATGGTAGTAAGCAGAGGGTAATAGTGGAAGGATGGTCTCGGACTGGAGGCCTGCGACACATGAAATGCCTCAGGGGTCAGTGCTGGGACCATTGTTGTTTATTATTTATATCAATTATATTCTTGAGAATGTACAAGGCATGATTAGTAAATTTGAAAGTGACACGAAAATAGTTGGCATTGTGGACAGTGAGGAAGTACATCAGAAATTGTAGTAGGACCTTGATCAAACTGGAGAAGTGGGCCGAAGAATATTTTTGCAAACTTAGATCAAGATAGGCGTTTCATGGTGAATGGTAGGGCCTAAAGGAATGGAGTTGAGCAGAGGGACCAGGGAGTTCAGGTCCACCGTTCTCTGAACGTGGAGTCACAGGTAGACATGGCCGTGAAGAAGGCTTTTGGCACCCTGGCAGGCTGGAGGAGAGAAGTTGAGAAGTTATCTTGCAGGTACACAGGATGTTGGTGAGGGTGCACTTGTAGTTTTGTGTTCAGTTTTGTTCACTTTGCGATCGGAAGGATGTTTCTGAACTGGAATGTGTGCGACGGAATTTACAAAGATGTTGCCAAGACTCAACAGTATGAATTATAGGGAGTGGTTGGACATGTAAGGACTTTCTTCTTTAGAGCGTAGGAGACTGAGGGGGATCTCACAGAAGTGTACAAGATTATGAGAGGCATGGATAGGATGAATGGACTCAGAGCTTTCCCCATATTTGGGGAAACGAGGACAAGAGGGCATCGGTTTAAGGTGAGAGGGGAAAAAATAAAAGGGAAACTGATGTAAACTCCTTTACACAGAGTGGTACACAAAGGGAATGAGCTGCCAGTGGAAGTGCTTGGAACATTTATATTAACAATATTTGAACAGCATTTGGACAAGTACATGGGCAGGAAAGGACCACAAAGCTATGGTCCAAGTGCTGGGAAATGGGGTTAGTGTGGATGGACATTTGAGTCAGCATGAACGAGTTTGGGCCAAAGGGCCCCTCTCCATGCTGTAGGACTTGATAACTCTCTATATAGAACAACATTTGGGCCAAACTATTATTTCTCCTTTGATCGTGAGTTTGAATAATATTTGGACAAATTTCTTTCAAGTTGACATTGCAGAGATTTTGCTTTTCCGTTTGCTTTTAAACGTGTGTGTATGTGTGTGTGTGTGTGTGTTCTTCAACATTCTTCAAAGGGAATATTAATGTACATATTTGTAATATCCATTCGTCATTCTACTTTTCATCATAGTTTCAGTAACGTTTCTTTGGTCATAAACATGTTGTTTTAGCAGATTAAAGAAATCTGCCTGACGTGTTCCTAACACTGATCTTGACAGACTCTGACAACTATAACATTGGCCACGTCACTTACCTAGTTATAATTAATTTATTTAGTGGCTAGTGGAGGAGTGGGACTAGAAAATGGAACAGTGATCCAAAAACACAGGAAATTATCGATTCAGTGAGCCAAACGTCAGTGTATGGGAGGTTGTTGGAGGGGATTCTGAGGGATAGGATTTACATCCATTTAGAAAGACAAGGACTGATTAGGGATAGCCAATCTGGATTTTTCCAATGGAAATCATGTCTCAGTAATGTGATTGATATTTTTAAAAGGTGACAAAGCGGATTGATGAAGGCACTGTTTATACATTGTTTATACAAACGTCATCAAGGCATTTAATAATTTTCCGCATCACAGATAGATTTCGAAGGTTAGATCACATGGAACCCATGGAAAGCTAACCAATTGGATACAAGATTGGCTTGAAGGTAACAGATTGTTTTCCAGACTGGGTGCTTGTGGCCAGTGGTTTGCTGAAAGAATCAATGTTGAGCTCACTGCTTTTCATTATGTATATAAATGACTTGGATGTGAATATCAGAGGCATGGTTAGCAAGTTTACAGAAAACATCAACAAAGTGGTGCAGTGGACAGTGAAGAAGGTTATTTCAGAGAACAACGGCATCCTTGACAAACAAAGGGCCAAAGACTGACTGATGGAGTTTCAGTTCGATATTTTTGAGGTTTTGCATTTTGTTAAGTTAAAGCAGTGTCATGCCCTGTGGACTTTTGCCGAACAAAGAGACCTACGGGTGCAGGTTGATAGTTCCTTGAAAGTGGAGTTGCAGGTAGACAGAATGGTGAGGAATATGGTTGGTACGCTTGGCTTAATTAGTCAGAACATTGGGTGTAGGAGTTGGGGTAGCATGTTGCGCTTGTACAGGACGTTGGTGAGACCACTTTCAGAATACTGCGTACATTTCAGTTGGCTCTGCTAAAGGATGGATGTTGTTAATCTTGAGAGGGTGCAGAAAGGATTTACAAGGATTTTCTGGAACCGCAGTGTTTGAGCTACAGGGAGAGGATGAACAGGTTGAGGCTTTTCCCCCTGGACTGTCAGTGGCTGAATCGTGACATGACAGAGGTTTATAAAGTCTTGCGGGGCATGGATAGTCTGAATGGGCAAGATCATATTCCCAGTGTAGGGGAGTCCAGAAGTAGAGGGCATAGGATGAAAATAGACAATAGGTGCAGGACTAGGCCATTCTGCCCTTCGAGCCTGCACCACCATTCAATATGATCATGGCTGATCATCCTTAATCTGTATCCTGTTCCTGCCTTATCTCTATAACCCTTGAATCCACTATCCTTGAGATCTCTCTGCAAGTCTTTCTTAAATGAATCCAGAGACTGGGACTCCACTGCCCTCTGGGGCAGAGCATTTCACACAGCCACCACTCTCTGGGTGAGGACGTTTCTCCTCATCTCTGTCCTAAATGGTCTGCCCCGTATTTTTAAGCTGGGTCCTCTGGTTCGGCACTCACCCATCAGCGGAAACATGCTTCCTGCATCCAGAGTGTCCAATCCTTTAATAATCTTATATGTCTCAATCAGATCCCCTCTCAGTCTTCTAAACTCAAGGGTATACAGGCCCAGTAGCTCCAGTCTTTCAGCATAAGCTAGTCCCGCCATTCCAGGAATTGACCGCGTGAACCTACGCTGCACTTCCTCAATAGCCAGAATATCTTTCTTCAAATTTGGAGACCAGAACTGCACACAACACTCTAGGTGTGGTCTCACCAGGGCCATGTACAGCTGCAGAAGAAACTCTTTGCTTCTGTGCTCAATCGCTCTTGTTATGAAGGCCAGCATGCTATTAGCCTTCTTCACAACCTGCTGTACGTGCATGCTTACCTTCATTTACTGGTGTACAAGAACACCCAGATCTCTTTGTACTGCCCCTTCACCTAAATTGATTCCATTTCGGTAGTAATCTGCCTTCCTGTTCTTGCCACCAAAGTGGATGACCATACTTTTATCCACTTCAGCTGCATCTACCATGCATCTGACCACTCACCTAACCTGTACAGGTCACCCTATAATCTCCTAACATCCTCATCACATTTCACCCTGTCACCCAGCTCAGTATCATCAGCAAATTTGCTAATGTTATTACTAATACCATCTTCTATATCATTAATATATATTGTAAACAGCTGCTGTCCCAGCACTGATCCCTGCGGTACCCGACTGGTCACTGCCTGCCATTCTGAAATGGAGCCATTTATCACTACTCTTTGTTTCCTGTCAGGCAACTAATTTTCAATCCAAGTTAGTACTTTGCCCCCAATACCATGCACACTAATTTTGCTCACTAACCTCCTATGTGGGACTTTATCAAAAGCTTTCCGAAAGTCCAGGTACACCACATCTACTGGATCTCCCTCGTCCATCTTCAGAGTTACATCCTCAAAAAATTCCAGAAGATTAGTCAAGCATGAATTCCCCTTAATAAATCCATGCTGACTCTGACCTATCCTGTTACTAATATCCAAATGTGTCGTAATTTCATCCTTTATAATAGACTCCAGCATCTTTCCCACCACTGAGGTCAGACTAACTGGTCTATAATTTCCTGATTTATCTTTCCCACCTTTCTTAAAAAGTGGGACAACATTAGCCACCCTCCAATCCTCAGGAACTGATCCAGAATCTATCGAACTCGAAAAATAATCACCAACGCATCCACGATTTTTCGAGCCACCTCCTTCAGAACCCTGGGATGTAGACCATCAGGCCCCGGGGACTTATCAACCTTCAGACCTAACAGTCTCTCCAACATCAATTCCTGGCAAATATAAATTCGCTTCAGTTCAGAAGTTACCTTCAGCCACTGTTACCTCAGGGAGATTGCTTGTGTCTTCCCCAGTGAACACAGATCTGAAGTACCAATTCAATTCATCTGACATTTCTTTGTTCCCCGTAATATATTCCCCTGTTTCTGTCTTCAAGGGCCCAATTTTAGTCTTAACCATTTTTTTGCCTTTCACATACCTAAAAAAGCTTTTACTATCCTCCTTTATATTATTGGCCAGTTTACCTTCGTACCTCATTTTTATTCTGCGTATTTCCGTCTTAGTAATCCTCTGTTGTTCTTTAAAAGTTTCCCAGTCCTCTGTTTTCCCATTTATCTTTGCTATGTTATACTTTTACTCTTTTAACTTTATATGTTTCTTAACTTCCCTCGTCAGCTACGGCCACCCATGCCTCCTCCAAGGATCTTTCTTCCTTTTTGGAATGAACTGATCCTGCATCTTCTGCATTATACACAGTAATATCCGCCATTGTTCCTCCACTGTCATCCCTGTTAAGGTCTTGCACTATTGAACTTTGGACAGCTCCTCCCTCATAGCTCCATAGTTCCCTTTATTCAACAGAAATATTATCACTTCTGATTGTACCCTCTACATCTCAAATTGCAGATTGTAGCTTATTGTGTTATGGTCACTACTTCCCAATGGTTCCTTCACTTCGAGGTCCCTGATCAATTCTGGTCCGTTGCACAATACCAGATCCAGAATTGTCTTCTCCCTGGTAGACTCCAGCACCAGCTGTTCTCAGAATTCATCTCGGGTCAAGGTGAAATCGAAGGTGACAGAGGAAAGATTTAGAAGGATCCTTAGGGGAAACAATTTCATGCAGAGGCTGGTGGGTGTACTGTCAGAGGAAGTGGAGAAAGCGGGTACAATTACACGTTTAAAATGTATCTGGATCGGTAAATATATAGGAATGGTTCAGAGAGATGTGGGCCAAAAGCTGGAAAGTGGGACTCGGTCAAATTAGGATGCCTAACAGGAACGGACAATTTGGACAAAATGATGTTTCTATGCGTATTCTATCTTATTCTATCAGAGGGATGAGGAAAAACGTTAAAGGGCTTTTGAATGGGAATTCTCTTCCCCAGAAGTTTGTGGTGCCTCTCTGAATAGAAGTATTCAAAGCTGAGTTTGTTAAAGATTCACAGAGACTGAGTCACGGATATTGGGATACAGACAGGAAAGTGGGGCTGAGACAACAACCTGATCAGCCACAATCTTCGTGTTTGGTGGAAAAGGCTCAAAGTCTCTAATAACCCACTCGTACTCCTCAGTCCCATGTTTCTGTGTTCCATTCAGCTCCTCCAACCAGCTAGACAGGAGCAGTTGGAGGCCACTTAATGCTATAACCTGGTGCACAGAAACAGAGGAGACCATTCGGCCCCTCAAGACTGTCTCACATGGTTTGGGAGATTTGGAAAATGTAATTGCAAGACCCAGGCTGGGCATGAAAGAGTTCACTCATCTATCTTTACAGAAGTTCCCCTCTCTGTAACTTGTGCTTCATTTATTGATCATATTGTAGACCCAGATTCACTGAACACAGCCCCCATACCTCACCCAGAGATGGCTCACAAAATCCTCTGCTCTCCCTGAATGCAACATTCCATAAAAGACCTTCCAGGAAAATAACACCTACTAACTTTCCAATAACAGAATGTGAGAACATCTGAAACAGGGGCAGGTCATTCACCTCCCAAGCCTGCCTTGTCCTTCAATAAGATTTGGCTGACCTGCTCCAAGTCTCAAATCTTCTTTAATGTACAAGTCTTCTTGATCACTTCCATAGAACACAGAACAAAGAACATTACAGCACAGTATAGTAGGACCTTCAGCCCTCGATGTTGTGCCGTTTATCCTACTCTAAGATCAGACTAGCCTACATGCTTCCGTTCACTTTCTTCTATATGCCTATCCAAGATTCTCTTATGTTCCGCTCCTGTATTTGACCTTATGTCTACCGCTGGCAGTGCATTCGACACATCCACCACTCTTGGTGTCAAGAGCCTACCTCTGATATCTCCCCAAAACCGTCCTCTAATTACCGTAAAATTATGCCCTGTCGTGATAGACATTTCTGCCCTGGGAATACATCTCTGGCCATTCACTCTCTCTATGCCTCTCATCATCTTGTACACCTCTATCAAGTCACCGCTCATCGATTTTTCCTCCATTGAGAAAAACCCTCACTCCCTCAAGCAATCATCATAAGACCTGCCCTCCTGTCCAGCCAGCATCCTGGTGAATCTTCTCTTTACCTTCACTAAGGCTTCATTATCCTTCCTATAATGAGGAGACCAGAACTGAATACAATATTCCAAGTATGGTCTAAGCAGGGCTCTATAAAGCTACAGCATAACCTCACGGCTCTTAAACTCAATCCCCCTGCTAATGAAAGCCAACACATCATATGACTTCTTAACAACCCGACCAACTTTGGTAGCAGCTTCGAAGGATCTGTGGACACAGACCCCAAGATCCCTCTGTTCCTCCACTCTGCCAAGAACCCTCCCTTTAACCTGTGTTTTGCTTTTACTTTCGAGCTTGCAAAGTGAATAACTTCACTCTTTTCCAGTTTGAACTCCATATGTCACTTCTCAGCCCAGCTCTGCATCCTGTCAATGTCCCGTTGCAACCTACAATAGCCTTCCACATTCTGTACCACTCCAACAACCTTTGTGTCATTGGCAAACTTACTAACCCACGGTTCAACATCCATATACAAGGCATTTATAAAAATAGCAAACAGCAAAGGGCCCAGAACTGATACCTGCGGAACGCCACTGGTCCCTTTCAGTGATCCATCTCCCATAACTCTCTGCGTAAGAGAATTCCTGACAGTCACTACACTCTGTTTGAGGAAAATGTTCTCTAATTCTGCACCATGTCCTATTGATATGAACAAAAGAGGTAACGGAGGGGCTCAGGTCAACGAGACTGTCCCTGTACTCAAAGCAGTATTAGACTGAGAATGACATCAAGGAACCTGAACAAAATCGCACTTAATGAGAATTAATTATGACATCTATACTTTTTGGAATCATTCACGGCACAAGGGAAGATGATTATCATAGGTGGGCATGAATCATCCCAACCGTGGGACACATCTGCAGGAGATCCTCAGCGTCGTTTCCTCAGCCCAGGCATCTCCTGTTTGTCATCATAGAATCCCAACAATGTGGAAGAATACCATTCAGCCCATTGAATCCAAACTGAGCAGATTAGATTCCCTACAGTGTGGAAACAGGCCTTTCAGCTCAAACAGTCCATACCGACCTCCGAAGAGTGACTCACTCAGACACATTTCCCTCTGACTAATGCACCTAATATAATGGACAATTTAGCATGGCCAATTCACCTGGCCTGAACATCTTCGGACTGCGGGAGGAAACCGGAGCACCTGGAGGAAACTCATGCAGACAAGTGGGGAATGTGCAAACTCCACACAGACAGTTGCCCAAGGCTGGAATCGAACTTGGGACCCTGGTGCTGTGAGGCAGCAGTGTTAGCTAGTGAGCCACTGTGCCAGTAGAAGAGGGGGCAATCAGTGAAGTTTACAAAATTTTCAGGACAAGTTGTCCCTCTTCACCTCTTGAAATAGTCTGAGACCATGCACAGCAAGACGTGGACAACATTCAAGATCGTGCTGTTAAAGTCTGGGTAACATTTATGTTACAGCACAGCACATTTGCACAGTAAAAGGAGGAGTTCATTCAGCACCTCAATCTGGTTTCACAAGCATGTGGGGAAGCCATTCATCCCATCAAAACTACTAGGCAAGAAGGATAGCCCATTCAGTTCCTCCAGCCTGTAGCACAGGAAGCCAGAGAGTCTGCTCTCTCCCACATGTAACATACATGGGAACAGAAAGAGCCATTTCACACCCGGAGTCACTTACAAAGGAAGAGGAAGAGGTTATTTAGCTTGTCAAGCCACAAACACAGGAACAGGAAAATATCAGAAATGCTCCAACATCACAAACAAATGGAGCAGGGGCTGCACAGGCAGACTGCTCCAAATTGATCCACATTGCTTAATTACTCGTGGTACATATGTGTTAATTTAACATGGTTTTCTGGCAGTCGGAATGAAGCCAACATTTTTTAGCCATTCTCCAAGATATCTTCCATCTCCAATAAGGCAGACCCATGGTCTCCGTGGAGGTCAGAAGCCAATGGAGAATAACTAATTCTTTCAGAATGAAGTTATTGTGGCGGCTGACAGGATTATGTACAAAGTGACATTCAGTGCAGTGTCCCACAGTAACTGTGCATTAAAGTGTTCAGAGTTCATTCAGAGCCTGTATTTCTCTGTCAATCGACATGTGGGCTATGCAGATGTAAACTGTCATGAATCAAATATCCAATGTAAAGTATAAAATTTCCACCCTATTCAGCTGTTTGTGACATAATGAGTTTCTGTCCATACCCATCAAGCTTCAACTTCTTATTCTCTCACAGCGCTGCAGATTAAGCACATTGTTACTGCAGTCTCTCCTCATGGTAACATCATGCCAGTGTTTAGTCTAGTCAAACTACTTTGCACCCTCTCAGTGACAAAGGGATAATTGATTATAAAGCAGACCAAACCTTTACACAATGCACCAAATATTCTCTCAAAAAAACACAATCAGTGTGAAAGATAAACTAACATTTGTACTTCAATCATTTTGCATGAAGAGCCAAATATAATTTACTTCCTGCCCCTGTATGCATTCTGTCAGTGACTTATGACCAAGGACATCCAGGTCTTTTTCAACAAAAGCACTAGCCAACCTCTCTACCATTTAATAAATATAAGTGTACATGATGGTATTTGTTGTTCACATCGGAATCATTTTCACACCTTGTGAACAGCTATTGCCCAAACACTGATCCTGTTGCCACCCATCAATCCTTCAGTCCAGAGAAAAACAGTATTCTTCTCGTATCTCCATTACCCAAGTTTTAATTCATGTAGTGTATATTCCTCCCCTACCTACCCATGGGCTTAAACATTCCCCATTCACCTGTATTCAAACATGTCAAGCGTCTTCGTAAAATATAAATACTCCACTCCAATTGGTTCTCACCTGTCGATGACACAACGGACCATCTCCAAAAATAGGTTTATCAAAGATCGTTTCCCTTTCCTGAATCTTGGCCGAATGTACCAAATCATATCATTGTTCTCCAATTATCTAGTTGCCACGTTCCTTATAAAAGGTTCCAATATTTTTTTCTCACAGCTGACATCAAGGTATTTAGTTTTCTGTTTTCCCTCTCCATCTTGTTTTAAATAATTAAGTTTACTATAGTTGTTTTCCAGTCTGCAGCATCCTTTCGAGAATCTAACTAGCTTTGAAGAATAATCAGTAATTCTTTCATTAGCTCTGTTCTCATCGCAATCACTCTGGGATGTAGCTCATCAGATGCAGCAACTTATGAAACTTCAATGCAATTAGATTATCAATAACATACTCTTCATTAATTCTGATTTCCTGCTGTTTCTCATTTTTACCAGTCACTGTTCCCTAATATTTCTAGAAATTAGTTTTTGTACCTTCCTCCGTAGAGATGGAACCAATGCATTCCTCTCAGCAGGTAAATGGTTTCAGTCAGCTCGTGAATACATTGGAGGACAGCACTTCAGAGGTGGTAGATATATTACCCACTGCTGCATGCAAAGTTCCAGAATCAATCCAGTTCAATTCATCGTGAGTGTCAGCACAGTCCTGTCCCTGGTATGAGACTACAGCTGATACTGAAGGAGGGGATGCAGCTCAGTGACAACCTCAATCTTGAGACAAGCTGGTTTTGCACTTTACACCTGAATGGGTGCAGCTTAGACAAATGTTCCTTGAAATCCCTGAGAGTATAGTACAGTGCCCTGTTCCTGCTTGTTTACACAGCTTCTCTACTGTGTAGTCTCAGCTCCATTTGTTTAACATGGACCCAGACACACTGTAAATGCAGTATTCGGAGTGGGATCCCCTGATCCTCGGGGCTCCCTGAATGAACCCAGTAGCTGACATCACTATCCTGAGAACACCATCCACAGAGCCTCCACTGACTTTCTAGATGACAGCAGCAAGTCAATTCCCCACAGCCATAATGCATCCATTCCGTGTTGAAAATGCCTCGGTCTCTTTAGTTTCTCTTCTTGGCTGAGAAAGCTCTTACCTCTCCACACAATCGCACAGTAACAGTTCCTCTCTCCAAAGAAGCAGTTGACAATGGAACATTACATTTCTCTATATCACAGTGACTATAAATATTGCTGATGGAGTTGATCACCACACCCAGATTCTGGATCAGTGGGTGCTGGAAGAGCACAGCAATTCAGGCAGCATCCAATGAGCAGAGAAATCGATGTTTCGGGCAAAAGCCCTTCATCAGGATGCTGCCTGAACCGCTGTGCTCTTCCAGCACCACTAATCCAGAATCTGGTTTCCAGCATCTGCAGTCATTGTTTTTACCTCACCACACTCAGAGACGAGAGATAGAGGGGACATAACTCACGGTAAGCAGGGGCATCCCGTAATAAATACAATATTTGTGAAAAGGTGAAATGTTAGAATAACTTCCCATTCTGTTTTCCTTCCAGTCCATCATCAGCAATCCTTTTGCTTGCTTTGCCTTTCTGTCTCTTTCTCTCCCTCTCTTTTTCTCTCTCCCTTGCTGGACATCATCCACTCAACACAAACCTCCCGCTCACCGTTCCAACCATCTCTGATATAATAATATTATTTCTCAGGTGCATTCAGTTTTGATAGGTTCACTGAACTCGAAACGTTATTTGTTTTTCTTCCGACAGACTGCCATACCTGCTGAAATTCTCCAACATTCTTTCAGACTGTGGATAATTTTATTTCAGATCGCCAGAATCCACATTTGCTTGGTTATATCACCTTTATTGTTGTTGTTTCGCGGAATGCCAGCATCACTGGCAAAGGCAGCATTTGTTGTCCATCCTGACTGCCCTTGACCACGTGGCCATTTGTCAAGGCAATATGGAGGCAACTAAATTGTTGTGGATCTGAGGTGACACTTAGTTCAGACAGGGCAAAAATGTTAGGTTTCTTTACCAAAGGTTATCAATAAAATAAGAAAAGAAATCCTGATGGCTTATGGTTGTCATGAGTGAAATTAGGTTTCATTCCAATTTTTGTCATTGGAATTTAAATTTAGCTATCGACTGTGGTAGGATTTCAGACAATGCGTTTAGAGTCATAACCTGTGCCTCTGAATCATACAGTCAGTGACATTGTTACTCTGTTTAAGAATCCCTTTTGTGAAGTTACTGTAGAGACAAGGAGAAGTTTGTGATCAAACTATTTGTAACTGGAAGAGAGGTCAGAAGAGAACTGGAGCAATAAAATCTATCGTTAACGAAGGGGTAGATGATGGCGAAGTCATCAACAGAACTCAGGCAGAGTTGGAGATTGGGGATATTATGTCGGTGGGTGTCGGCAGGTTTGATCACACAGAGAATATGGAGACATAAAACAGTTCACTGTAAAAAGGAAACTCAAGGTTCCGAACAGTCTTATACCTTCTCATATGTTTATGAGTAAGTAGGTTGGAAATGCATGAGAAGGAAGTGACGTTTGTGACTGAAAGTTTATGTAATTGTTAAATATAATCAACCAGAATAGCAAAAACATTCAGCATCCTTTAAGAATTGACAGAGATAGACTTACCAGGAACACCAATAATAGCGAGGATTGGATAGTACCCAGCTTGAATAATCATCAGTACGGCTCGTATTCGCAACTCTAACCATGGCCAATCCTGAGAAAGCCAGTAAAGACCCGAGGATAAGTGCCTGACCATTGTTGGAACATTCCAGTGTAATGATCTCAGAGTCTGATCCATTGTTGGAAGATTCCAGTCTAAAGTTCTCAGATTCTGATCCATTGTTGGAACATTCTAGTCTAATATTCTCAAATTAAAATCCAATTTTGGAACATTCTAATGTTCTCAGATTCTGATGTCTCTCTCTTTCAAAATAGCTGCTGATCCCAATTTTGTTGAGGTCGTCTCTGCGCTGAATACTATGGCATAACAAGCTGAAAGAAATACCTAATTATGGAAGAGGAAAACCCTCCAGTGATCCAGTTGGGTCCAGGAAGACTGATATTAATCACAGTCACTGAACAAACAGCTCCAGTCAACCCCATTTCACGGCAACTCTGATATATCACAATAATACTTGGTGTGGGTGGGATTTTGAAATCGCTGATTATTGGGCTAATGGCACATCTCCAGTTGTAAACTTAGAGGTGAGGGAGAGAGATAAAGCTTTTCTTCAGAGTTTCGATTATTCTGCTGTGTTTTGGCAGTGTAGGAATTACTGGGCTCCCGAGGCCGTCTGTGTCTGATCACCAGGCCTGCTGCAGTTTTTCGTTTTATTTATTTATGTTTAACTTTGACTTTTGTCTGTCGAGCATTTAAAGGATTTGGTGGGTTTAGGCATTTTTTTTAGAGACACCTACAGAGCCATAGACGATGTCGATTCAGTCCATTCCTTGTGTTCTTGTAGCCACGACCTGGTCCTGTGGAGTGATGGTCAACCTCTCACAGAACCAGGATTCTTCGTTTTACCTTTCGCCAGTTATTGCTGGTGTCTCAGCAGGGTTGGAAGGCAGTAAATCACTCTCGGGTGCTACACACTGTCTCTGTGATTTCTCTTGCAACTGTTTTTTAATGTTCTTTCCTCCTGGATTGGAGAACTGCATGTCAAACAATCTGTTTCCTGCATTTGTTTTTTGACATTTGTGTGGTTATCGGATGATACCATATTGGAGCAGTTACTATGTAGTAGTTAAATAAACTATTAATCTGCTAAGTTTTCCAACAGAATTAAGTTATTGCAAGTTCCTCTTCCTTTTGTTGTCTTTTATCGACAGTGTTCGAATAAATTGTGTTTCGCTTAATGTTGAATATTTTGACCAAGTAATTTCGATCTGAAACACATCACCTCGCATTTACCAGCGGAATGGGCCGAGCTAGAGGAGTGATAATCATGTTAGGAATTATATCAGATACTGAATCCACCTTTCAGATCCAGCGCGGACACGTATTAGCCCAGATGAGATATCTGCGCAGCATGAAGCCCTGCGTGGACCAAGCTAGTGTACTGCTCAGCAATCCGTCCAGGATCGAACACGGTTTAGAGCTCACCAGTTCACTACTTATCTATCCAACAGTGCACTGATCTATAAACTTGGACTAGATGATCTGTTCAGCACAGGGCACTGTGCAGAACACACAAAGGCGTTGTTCTATACACACGGATTGGATATCTGTGCAGCATGGGGAGCTGTGCAGTGAATAGCAGTGATTTTCTCTATTAATCTGGAGCAGTTACCTTCCCAGCATACACAGCTGTGTACACCAATCACTGCATTGCTGTGTAACACTGTGTTGGATCACTGCCCAGCGTGGGGAAATTTGCAACTCATGCTGGAAGTGACAGGATGTGCAGCTCCCTTCATTTACAGCTCCATATCTACATTGTGGCATGACACAGGCGTGCGAATCTCACTGCTAGTGAGAGATGGCGGGGAATCCGTTTAAATACCAACAAATGGGAGGAGCTTGGTTAAAAGTGAGGGGGAGATTGAGAGAGAATTTCACAGAAGGATCTGATGCTCGGTTTAAAAATTGTGAAATGAAAAATTTTCGATAGCATCTTGCAATTTCGGCCACTGTTTCCAGGAATGATGAGTGAGCAGAATATTGGTGTAAGTTAAGTTGATGGAGAGTTTTGCATAAGCATTTGTCCTGCAGCTTTGTAACTGGGCTTAGGGTCAGCAGAGTCTTCGACTCATTGGGCTGAATCGAACAATAATTTGTGTCAGTGCCATTTTCATTGAGTATGACAGAAGGAAATTCCACACGAGGCTGAGCTAGTTTCCTGATGTTATCTTATCGAACTCACCTCATTAACTACCCACCCCACCTCATGGTGTCCCTCTCATTCAATACCAGCCCGATTCTGCCACCCATCATGGCTGGAGGTTACACCATTGCCTGGATTTCCCGTGATCCCTGGCACTGCTACCATCTTTAAAAGGCCAATGGGCACACAGTTAAGCTTTCTCAGTTTGGAACTGCCCTGCATAGTTTACCCGAACATGGCAGATAAGGGGAAATTACACCACAGCTTGTCGACAGGAGCATGGATGTCCTGGTGAATGGGCTAGTACAGAGGGGGACCATTCACCTCCCAGAGAGAGCCGCACCACCAGATCCACTGAGCATGGTCTGAGCTCACCACCCAGCTCAGTGCAGTACCTGCGGTCCGAAAAAAAGTCCAGCAATACAGGACAAGCATCAATAATCTTCCCCGCTCTGTCAGGATAAGGATCACCGTATTCTTTCTACTCTCTCATACTCACTGTATATCCGTTCGCGTTTCCCCAGAATAAGGCTCCATCACTCTCACCACTGCAATGCAGCACCTTCTCTCTCTCTCTCTCTCACCTATGCAATACCCCCACATGGTTATAAAATGTTCTTATGAGTGTTGTTTCTAGAATTCTCTGGATGATATCATTTGTACAATGTTCCAGATAATTTTCAAAATAATTCAACTTTAGCAAAATGTTCATCCCCCAGTATGTAACGCATCAGAGGAAGGAACAGAGTTTTACTTTTTTAAAAATCACTCAGGATGAAAGTGCATCATGAGGCCATTAAGCCTCTCAAATATGCTTCACTATTCAGGCAAAGGGAGCACCTAAGTACTTGCCCTTTTTCTTTTGTGTTTAAGAAAAGCCTTGTTCGTTTTGTTAGAGACAATTCAAAACTTTCATCTGACTACAATTTTGTTTATAATATTGAAACTCTTTGTGCCTCCCCTGAGAGAAAAGATGTAAAATGCTGTTTTAAATTCTCTGCCTGTTCTCTGAAAGCAGTTCCCCTGTCACATCCTCTAGGTGTCCCACATATTCTTTCCTGCCTTTCTTCCAAGCGTCACACACACATCATGACAGTTTTTTATTCGATATGGGAAAACGCTTGCGGTCAGTTTCTTTTCAAATTTCTTGCCAGTTTTTGGAATATTTTTCTTTGTATTTTGTTTTGTACAATCTGCTTCTGGTTCCACAAGTAAACTTTCCAAATGTGGCCAACGCAAGAGCTCACCAATCCGAATTCTTTAGTTTGTGATTGATTAGTATCCTTCACTGCTTTTGAGCATCATGGGTGGTTCATCTTCTCATCTTCATATCATCTTCTTTTTGACCCGAGTCAATTATTACTGAGCATCACTAAACAGTACCTGCTTAAATGTTCCCCTCCCCAACCCCCACACACATCTGCTGATGTTCACCTATGTCTATTTTCACACTCCGTATTTGACTAAATATGTGACATAAATCTGCATTTGAAATGCCTGGCTCTGTTCAATCATTCAGTGGGAACCTACGTATGTGGCTGAACACATGATCAGCTGAGGGTGACTCCATTCTCCCAGTTTCCCTGCCTCTGTCATTTCTGTTCGATGATGCCACATTCCTTTGGGAAGCTTCCTACATGTCATCTTTTTCTCTTAAACGAGAAATCCCCTCACTCTGATAAACTGAGCTTTCAGCTGTGACTGTCCCGTCTCCCTCTCTTCTGCCCTCAATCCGTCCCCTCCTTCCCAGAACAATGATAGATCTCCCCTTGTCCTCACTTCCTATTGCACTCGAATCTGCGTTCACAGAATCATCCTCCACCACTTCCATCACCTCTAGCAGGACAGCACCATCAAACACATCTTCCCCTCCCGTCCACTGTTAGTATTTCACAGAGACTTTTCGTTCTGTGGCACCATCCATCACCCCGAACACTTGCCCACACCCCCATGGCACCTTCAGGTGTAAATGCAGAAGCTGCAAAATTTGCCCATTCACCTCTTCCCTCCTCACTCTCCAAGGCCTGAAACATACCTTCCAGGTGAAGCAGCATTTCACTTGTTACACTTTCAATCCAGTCTCCTGTAATTGCTGCTCACAATGCAGTCTCCTTTACATTAGTGAGCCAAATAGAAACTGTTTGACGAACATCTCCACTCTGTTTGAAGGACGACCCTGACCTTCTGATAGCTCCCCATTTCAATAACCTCCATTGCTCTCAAGATAATGAGAATTCTTTGAGGAGGTAACGACGGGTTGGACCAGAGAGAGTTACCTGTCTGAACTTCCAGAAGACCTCTCATATGGTACCGCACAGGAGACTGCAGAGTAAGATAAGGACCCATGGTGTCAGAGGCCAGGTACTAGCATGGATAAAAGGGTGGCTCTCCGGGAGGATGCAGAGTGAGGATAAAATTGTCCCTCTCAGGATGGCAGCCGGTGACTAGCAGTATTCCACAAGGGTTAGTGTTGGCACCACAACATTTCACTTTATAGGTTAATGATCTGAGTGGGGGGACAGAAGGTATTCTGGCTATGTTTACAGATGATGCAAAAATAGGTGGGGGGCATGTAGTATTGAGGAGGCAGGGAGCCTGCAGAAAGATTTCAACAGTTTAGGAGAATGGGAAAAGGAGTAGCAGAAGGAATATAATGTGGGAGAGCGTGAGGTCATGCATTTTGATATGAAGAATACAGGCATGGGCTATTTACTAAATGGGAAAAGAATTCATAAATCTGAGTAACAAAGGGACTTGGGATTCCAAGCGCAGGATGCACCTTAGATAAAGTTGCAGGTTAAGTCGGTAGTTAAGAAGACAGATACAATGTTGTCATTCATCTTGAGAGGAGTAGGATATAATGGTGGGGGTTCTGAGGCTTTCTAAGGCTCTGGTCAGATCACATTTCCAGTATTTTGTGCCTCATACCTCAGGAAGGATGTATTAGACTTGGTGTGTGTCAAGAGAAGGTTCACCAGAAATGAAAAGCTGAACACATGAGGAACGTTGGAGAACTCTGGGATTTTACTCGATGGAGATTAGAAGGATGAGTGGTGAACCAATTGAAACTTACAGAATACTGAATGACCTGGATACAGACAAAATTGGGAGGACGTTTGCACTGGCGGGAGGGCACAGGCTTAGAGCAAAGGGAAAACCCATTCGGATGGAGATAAGATGAAACGTCTTTAGGCAGAGAGTGGTGAAATTGTGGAATTCCTTACCACAGAAGGCTGGAGGGAGGGCTTCAGATACCTAGACCATCGGGATACATTTTGGGTAAGGTGGGACCTGTACATGAGGACGGGTTGCACCAAAACTGGAAGGGCACAAATGTCCTATATGGGAGGTTTGCCCGTGTGATTCTGGCCGGTTTAAACTAGTTTTCCAGGCAGGTAGTAATCAGACCACATGTCTGAGGGGTTTAGTTGAAGACGGGACAGTGACAGGATATATTGAATCTATCAGGAAGGTTTCTCACGTGATGAAACAAAGAGATCTGTTAAAGTGCAACTGCTTTAATACAAGGAATGTATGAAATAAGAGTAACGAACTTAGAGCATGGAGCAGTACTTGGGGCTACAATGTCGTGACCATAACGGAGACGTAGGTTTCACAGGGGCAGGGATGGTTTCTTGATGTTCCAAGGTTTAGAATGCTTAAGAGCGTTTAGGGGCGGTGCAGTGGCGCAGTGGTGAGCACTGCTGTCTCACAGCGCCAGAAAACCAGGTTCAATTCCCACCTCAGGGAACTGTTTGTGTGGAGTTTGAATTTTTTCCCCTGAGGTTTCCTCCCATAATTCAAAAATGTGAAGATGTAGTGTTAGATGAAGCGGTAAATGTAGGGGAATGATTCTGGGTGGGTTGCTCTATGGAGGGTTGGTGTGGACTTGTTGGGCCGAAGGGCCTGTTTCCGCACTGTAGTAATCTAATCTGAAAAAGAACAGGGTGGGTGGAAAATGAGGAGGGGGTGTAGCATTGCTTATCAGAGGGTGCGTCACAGCTACAGAAATGAAGGTTGTTGAGGAAGATTTGTCTATTGAGTCAGTATGGGTGGAAGTTAGGAACACCAAGGGAACAGTCACCGTATTTGCAGATTTCCTATAGACCACCTAATAGCAGTAGAAAGATTGAAGATCTCATAGGCGGGCAAATTCTGGAAAAATGCAAAAGTAGCAGGGTTATTGTGATGGGTGATGTCAACTTTTCCAATATCGAATGGGGCCTCCTAAGTGCAGGCGGTGTGGATGAAGCCGTTTTTGTCAGGTGTGTTCAAGAGGGTTTCCTTGCTCAGTATGTAGACAGACCGACGAGGGGAGATAGTATTTTGGATTTGGTGCTCGGCAACGAGCCAGGACAGGTGTCAGAACTCATGGTGGGAGAGCACTTTGGTGAAAGTGATCACAACTGCCTCACATGTAGCATAGTCTGCGAGAGTGAAAGGAGAAGTTTCCGAAGGAAGATATTTAATTGTGGAAAAGAAAATTATGATGCTATCAGACAGGAGTTGGGAAGTACAGGCTGGGAGCAATTGTTCCACAGAAAGGGCGCAGCAGACATGTGGAGACTGTTAAAGGATCAGTTGTTGCAAGTGATACACAAATTTGTTCCTCTGAGACAGGTAAGAAGGGGTAAGATTAAGGTACCTTGGATGACGAGAACAGAGGAACTTCTCGTCAAAAGGAAGCAGACAGCTTATGTAAAATGGAGGAAGCAAGGATCTAGCAGAGCTTTAGAGGATTACAGGCTTGCTAGAAAGGATCTCAGTAATGGACTGAGGCGAGCCATGATGAGGCATGAAAAAGGCTTGGCAAGAAGTATTAGGGAGAATCCAAAGGCATTTTTCTCATATGTGAGAAATAAGAGAATAATCAGGTAGAAGGTAGGGCCAATCAGGGATAGCGTCGGGAACTTATGCGTGGAGTCTGAGCAGAAAGGGGAAGCCCTATGTGAATTTTTTGCTTCGATTTTCACTAAGGAACGGGAACTTGTTGTAAATGAAAACTTAGAGGAGCTGGGCCAGATGAGTCTTGACCAGATCAAGATTGATGAAGTTGATGTGCTAGCAATTTTGGAAAACATTAAGATGGATAAGTCCCCAGGGCCAGACCAGATTTAACCTAGACTGCTCTGGGAAGCGGGAAAGGAGGTTGCTTAGCCTCTGGCGAGGATATTTGCCTCCTCAGTCTCCACAGGATTTGTACCAGAGTATTGGAAGGAGGCGAATGTTGTTCCTTATTTCAAGAAGGTTAAAAGGGAAATCTCAGACAATTAGAGACCAGTCAGTCTTATGTCTGTGGTCAGCAAAGTTTGGGAAAAAATCTGAGGGATAGGATTTATGACTATTTGGCAAAGCATTGTGTGATTAAAGACAGTCAGCATGGCTTTCTGAGGAGGAGGTCATGCCTCACAATTCTTATTGATTTCTTTGAGGAGGTGTCAAGACATATCGACAACGGTCGAGCAGTGGATGTGATGCATGTAGAGTTCAGCAAGGCAGTTGATAGGGTTCCCCATGGAAGGCTCATTCATAAAGTCAGGAAGTATGGGATACAGGGAGATTTGGCTATCTGGATTCAGAATTGGCTGGCTGGCCGAAGGCAGACAGTGTTGTAGTTTGAAAGTATTCTGCTTGGAAGACAGTGTTGAGTGGGATCTCACAGGGCTGGGTTCTTGGGCCTCTGCTCTTGTAGCTTTTATAAATGACTTGGATGAGGAGGTTATGGGGTGGATTATTAAATTTGCTGATGATACAAAGGTTGGAGTGTCAGCGATAGTATAAGGGGCTTCTGTAGGCTGCAGCGCGACATAGACAGGATGCAGAGCTGGACTGATAAATGGCAGATGGAGTTCAACCTGGATAAATGCGAAGTGATGCATTTTGGAATCCTGAATATAGCATTAAATACAGGATTCTTGGCAGTGTGGAGGAACAGAGGGAGCTGGGTGCGTAAGTGCATAGATCTCTCAAAGTTCCCACCCAAGTGAATAAGCTGTCAAGGAACCATATGGTGTTTTGGCTTTCATTAACAGGGGGATCGAGTTTAAGAGCCGTGAGGTTTTGCTGCAGCTCTACAAATCCCTGGTGAGACCACACTTGGCATATTGTGTTCAGTTGTGGTCGCCCTACTTTGGAAAGATACAGAGGTTTTGGAAAGGGTGCAAAGAAGGTATACCAGGATGCTGCCTGGACTGGAGGGCTTGCTTTATGTAGGAAGTTTGAACAAGCTTGGACCTTTCTCTCTGTGAGACAAGGAGGAGAGAGGAGAGCTGCTCGAGGTGTACAAAATAATGAGAGGAATAGATAGAGTCAATACCCAGAGACTTTTCCCCAGGGCAGGATTGACTAGTACGAGAAGTCATCGTTTGAAGATATTAGGAAGAAGATATAAGGGAGATGTCAGAGGTAGGTTCTTTATGCAGGCAGTTATCAATGCATGGAATGCGTTCCCAGCTCTGGTTGTGGAAGCAGAGTCATTGTGGAAATTTAAGCGACTGCTGAACATGCACATAGATAGCAGTGAGTTGAGGGGTGCGTAGGTTAAGTTACTATATTTTACATTAGGATTAAATCTCGGGACAACATCGTGAGCCAAAGTGTCTGTTCTGTGCTGTACGTTTCTATGTGCTATGTTCTATTTAGTATATTTAAAACAAACACAGATACGTTCTTGGCTGACAAGGGGATCAAAGGTTACTGAGAGGAAGCAGGGAAATGGCGTTGAAAATCTATCAGTCGTGATCGAATGGCGGAGCAGACTTGATGGTCCGAATGGCTTCATTTCTGCTCGTAAAGTCTTGTGACCTTATAATATTTCGGTCCTGGATGACACGGTGGCTCAGTGGTTTGCAGTGCTGCCTCACAGTATCAGGGAACTGGGTTCGATTTCCTCTGGATGCTCCAGTTTCCTGCCACAGTTCAAGGTTGTGCTGGTTAGGTGAACTGGCCATGCTGAATTGCCGATTGTGCACAGGGATGTTGAGGTTTGGTGCAATAGTCAAAGGTCTATGTATAGTATTAGAGTAGAGAATGGGTTTGCTTCACATACTCTTTGGAGGGTCAGTATAGATCTGTTGGGCTGAAGAGCCTGTTTCCACACTGTAGGGATTCTAAGAAAATGCAGACTGCTGCAATGATCCAATGAATCACAACCCAAGCTCGAGTAACACCTCACTTTTCACTTTGGTACGTTACAGTCTGTAAGAGTTAATATTCAATTTCATAAATTCACAGCCTGAACCCATTATGGCTGTTCTCCATTTTCCGTACACTATCCCTCCTGGGCTCCCTAAGATCGTGTTTTTTTTTAAGTTGCACTCAACAGAGAAAATAAATTTCTAATATTTCCACATTAATTTATACTCATTATATATCGTTGTCTTTTTCACCACAATTTAACATTAACATTGTTTCTCTGTCTCTGCAGATGTTGCCAGACCACTGAGTTCCTTCAAATATGAAAAGTTACAGAACACATTTTCAATATAGCAAAGATCATTGGATACAAGAAATCTGCAACAAAAACAAAAATTATTGAACTTACTGGGTGCTTTGAGGAACAGTCACAGAACCCGAAAGATTCACTCTGCTTCCATGACACAGATGCTGTCCGACTTGTCAGCGTCTTCAGCAATTTCTGTTTATGAGCAAGTTTCAAACATGTGTGTCAAAGCTGCTCACATGCCCTGTCCAACATGGAGCGCCATACACCGGGAAGTGAATGATAATGCAAGGTATACAAATTCATTTGTTCTGAAACTACATAAGGCTGTCATCACCGACATTACAGAGCTTTTAATCATGGTCATGGAGAGAAACAGAGCGAAACACATTCGCTTTAAACAGAAGATGGTGTTACTGAAGGGGGAAAGATTCAAATGAAAACGTTAAATGCTTTTGAGGAATAATACAAATTGGAGGCATGGCATCATGAAGATACCCTACCAGCATGAGAATTTTAAAAAAGGAAGCGTTCCACGTCAGAAACCAAGATAGGGCACTGTGTACAGGGGAGAAGGGTACCATGTCCCCATGCGAATTGAGGACAGGCAGCAGAATTGTATTGCAGATATTGCAGCTCAAACTGGGCATTCATGTGATGCTACAAATCAGAGCAGCTGTAGTCGTAGCAGCAGCAGAATCATATTCAACCACAATATAATCTCTGTCTACCATTACCATGAAGTTGATCTCCGGTTCAGTGATGAGTGTGGGTGAACATGCCACGGTCAGAACCATGTGTACCTAAACCTGATGACAACCCATTCAAACTATCTCACTTACTGTTTACATTAACAAACACCAGAAATAACATCTGATAGAGAGGGCGCAATGACCACAAGACTGTGACCACTTTTTTTAAAACCAGCTATGAATTACTGCTGACCTGTCTACTCTTACTCATACCTGTTAGAAAAATCCTTGTTCCTTTTGTTAGAGACGGTTCAAGAACTTCCCTCCTCTTACCATTTTGTTTACATTGTTGAAATACTTACTGTGCCTTCCCCTGTGAGGAAAGATGTAAAACATGGGTTTACATTATCTGTCTGTTCCCTGAAGACAATTCTTCAGTCACACCCTCCAATTATCCTCAATATACTTTCCTGACTTAATTTCTACCGAAGGTCACACACTCACCTTGAACTTTTTTTATATGCTCGGAAAAGCTCATGCTACTTGTTTTTTGTATTTCTTGCCAATTTACTACATCATGTCTTTTCTCAACTTTTCCTGGATTTCTCCATTCATACAGATATATAGCACACAAATAGACCATTTGGTCCAACTTGTCCTTGCTGACCAGGTTTTCCTAAACTCGTCCTATCTGATTGCATTTTGTCCATGTGTCTCTAAACGTTTCCCATTCATATGTTTGTCCTAATTAATTTTAAATGTTGTAGCTGTATTTGCATCTACCACTCTTCCTCTGACAACTCATTCCATATACACACCATAAAACATTGACCCTTCGTCCATTTCAAATCTTCCCTTTCACCTTAAACCTAATGCCGTCTGTGGTTGAACTCGCCCATCCTGTGGAAACGGTCTTGGCTTGTCACTCTATTCATACCTCTCATGATTTTATAAACATCTACAATGTTTATAAACCTCAACCTCCTACACATTATCTGACATGAATTTTACGAACAAGCTTTTAAAGAAAAATTTGAAACAGTATTCAAATGACAGGTAAATAACACTCAGTCCAAGCTTCATACTGTGATTTGTTTTTCTCCATGTTACAACACTAAGGCAGCAGGAAATTCTTACGAGTACTAATAAGAGGTCAAACACCTGAATTGCTTTGTCTAAATGGGGTGATGATCTCGACAGTGAAAGCGCATCTCTGGCCTGAACCGTATAAGAAGGGGAATAATTGTACCACACGGTCAACGTGCAGTTGCCTTTAGCAGAGTGAGATGAAGGCTGAGTATACTTTTTGAAATTTGGATCACAGTGTGAATTCAGTGCAAAGGCGGAGAGGTATTTTCAATAAGGTTTATGCCAAGAAGGAAACTTTCCAGAATGAGATGTGAGTGGCAAGTGGAAAACAGCATGAATGGAGAGGCCGAGCCACACTGAGACCACAGCATTGTGGCAGCACAAAACACAGCTTGATGCTACAGCAGAGTAGGTAGGCTTGATCAAAGAGTTTCAGGTGAAGTGGGTAGGGACCAAAATGTGAGAGAATGTACTCTGTAATTTTAGAGGAAGAACCTGGAATCAGGAAGGGGAGACGAGCAGAGAAGAGGATGGAGCAGCAATGGCAGTGTTTTCTGGGGGTAAATCAGGAAGCACAGCTGAAATTCATGCCTAACATCGGCTTATGGTCCCTGAAATAAACATTATAAATCTGGCCCTCCACTAATGCTCATCAATAGTATCCTTGAGAGCTTTTGTCAACCATGGGTGGTTCACCTGCTTATCGAGTTCTTTTTGAACAGAAACAATAATTACTGAGCGGTTTGGGATATCAGCTTGAATGTCTGCTTACGTATACTCACTGGCCTTCCTTTAGGTCTATTTTCACATTCCGCTTCAGACCAGATGTGAGGCAGAAATCCTCAGTTTAGATGCCTGGTTCTTTTCAATCATTAAGGGGGAACTTCCGCATGTGGCTGAACACATGATCAGCGGAGGCTGACTCCATTCTCCAAGTTTCTCCATCTCTGTTTAATGGTGCCACATTCCTGTGAGCTGCGTCTAACGTGATCTCATTTTCCTTCAAACCAGAAACCTCCTAACTCTGGTGGCCAGGGCCTTCAGCTTTCACTGTCACATCTCCCACTGTGTTGTCCTCAATCCGTCCCCTTCATCCCAGAACAATGATAGATTTCTCCTTGTCCACACTTCCTCCTGCACTAGAATCCACATTCACATAATCTTCTTATGCCATTTCCACCATCTTCAGCAGGACAGCACCATCAAACATATCTTCCCCACCCACCCACTGTCAGTATTTCACAGGGACCATTCCCTCTGTGTCACCCTCCGTCACCCCGAACATTTCCCACTCCCCATTGGCACCTTCCCATGCAATTGCAGAAGCTGCAACACTTACCCATTCACCACTTCCCTCCTCACTGTCCAAGGCCACAAACATACATTCCAGGTGAAGCAGAATTTCACTTGTAAATTTTCAATCTGGTCTCCTGCCATTGCTGCTCACAATGCAGTCTCTCTATATTTGCAAGACTAAACAGAAATTGCGTTGAGGAAAACTCCCACTCTGTCTGTAGAAATAACCCTGACCTTCTCATTGCTTCCCATTACAATGACCTACCTTGCTCTCATGCCAGCATTTCGGCCATAGGCTGCTGCAATGTCCCAAGGAAGCACAACCCAAGTCGAGTAAAAACTCATTTTAAACTTTCGTACGTTACAACCTGTAGGAGTTAATGAACAATTTCATAACTTCACAGTCTGACCCCATTATAACTGTTCTCCAGTTTCCGTACAATCTCCCTCCTGGGCTCCCTATCACCTTGTGTGGTTGTATCTTCTTTACCTTTCACTCAATTCATAGAACCCCTTTTCCCCATTCACATCTTAATTTAAATCTATTTCTCGTGATCTTCACGTTCACCACTACTAAAAGCCTGTTTATCTTTTGCCACACCCTCTTTTATCCATCAACCCACTCCCCACATCTGTCGAGGGATTATAAAACTCATTTTCCAATTCTTTTTAGTTCTGAAGAAGTGTCATACTAGACTTGAAATGCTAACTCTGTTTCTCTGTCTCTGTAGATGATGCCAGACCTGTTGAGTTTCTCTAGAAATGAATAGGCTCAGAACAAATTTTCAGTTAAACAAATAACTATGGATACTGGGAATGAAAATGCAAAAATTGCTGGAGTAAGTGGGAGCTTTGTAGAATTGTCACTGGCCCTGAAAGATTAACTCTGCTTTCACTCCACAATATGCTGCCAGACCTGCTGAGTTTCATCAGCAATTTCTGTTTTTGTACAAGTTCCATAGACGTGTGTTAAAGCTGCTCAAACGCCCTGTCTAACACGGAACGGCGTGCACTGGGAAATGACCGATAATGCAAGGAGCACAAATTCCTTGATCTGAAATTTCTTAAGGCTGGCACCGCTGACGCTGCAGAGCTCTTAATTACGGCCAGGTAGAGAAACAGAGGGAACACATTCACATCAAACACAGAAGATGGCATTGGGGGAATGGAAAAGATTCAGATGCATATGTTAAGGGGTTTGAGTAAAGTAACAAATTGGAGGCGTGACACCAGGGAGAGACCCTCAGCAGAATGAGAATCGGAAAATGGAAGTGTTATCACATCAGAAACCAGGCTAAGACTCTGAGTACAGGGCTGATGGATGAGTGGGTCTTGGTTTGAACTGGGGGCTAGTTAGTAGAATTGATTGGAACATATTGGAGCTCAAAGTGGGCATTCATGTGGTGTGGTAGAATCACAGCAGCAGCAGAATTGTATTCAACTACAATCTGTAACATTTTCCCCAGGATAATCCCTCAGCCTACCATTACCATCAAGCTGATCTATCATTCCACGACGAGTGTGGGTGAACATGATAGGGTCGGAACCATGTGCACCTAAACCTGATGACAATCCATTAAAGCTGCAGCATTTGACTGGTTACATTCGAAACAGCAGGACTAACATATGATACAGAGGGAGAAATGATCCCAAGACTAACAGATCAGATCGAAGTCCTGCAGTACTGCCACATCCAGACATAAATATCGATGGACTATTAAACAACTCACTGGAGGAGAGGACTCCATAAATATCGCCATCCTAAATCACGGGACAGCCCTGTACATCAATGTAAAAGACATGGTTGCATACTTGCACCATCCTCAGCCAGAAGAGTTGAGTTGATGATTCACCTCACCCTCGCCAGAATCACAGATGCCAGTCTTTAATAAATCTGATTTGCTGTATGTGACATGAGGAAACAGCTGAACACAGTGGATACGACAAAGTAAATGGGCCCTGACACCATTCCTGCAATAGGACTGAAGACTTGTGCTGCACAACAAGCCGTGTCCCTGGGGAAGCTGTTTCATTCCTGCTCCAACTCTGACATCTCCCTGGCAATGTGAAAAATTACTCAGCTATGCCCAATCCCATAACAAGGGAATAACTACACTCTCTCCATTTACCACGCCCTGAGTGCCGTCGCAATAGTCACATTGGTGGGAGTTCTATGTGACAGACCTGTCAAGCAGCACAGAAATATCCAGCTCAGTGTGGTTTCAGTTAGGTCTCCATGTGGAGATGGTGCTGTTGTGGAAATGTCACTGGATTACTAATCCAGACCAGTCTAATGCTCTGGAAACTGCTGGACGTTATAATAAATAAAATATCGAGATGTAAAACCTGGAGACATTAACAGTGACCTTAAAGCCAATGTCGATTGTAAACACCAATTTCCTTCCTCAATGTACTTTCAGGAAGTGAATCTTATGTGCTTACCTGGTCTGGCCTAAACGTGACTCCAGGCACACAGACATGTGAAACACTCTTCAATGGTCTCGGAAACGGCCAAGCAAGTATCAAACTTTTACGGGGTCTGAAAGGATAAAACCGTACAGATCACCCGGCACCAGCCTCACTATTAGAACGGGAAACACTATCCTGGTGACCCTGCAGAGACCTCCTTCCTAACATCTGAGAGCTGGTGACAACATTTACAGAGCTTTCCCACAGACTGCACAGAGACATCGGGAAAGGAGTAGGTCATTCAACACACTGAGCATCCTCTATTCTAGTTCATGGTGAAAATCTCCTCAATTCAGTTTTCTCCACACAGTATTCATATCCTTTACTATGTTTAAACATCAGAACATATAAAATAGAAACTACTGTATTCGCTTTGGTCTATCAATTTTGATCCTCCATTCAATATACAGGCGGTTATACAATAAGGTGACTTTATGAAATGCAATTTCGCTGCAATACAATTAGTGAATTGTGCCCCTTTCTGTACAAAGCGAGCTCCCGTTCACTGTTATGGGAGTCCGTCTCTGGCACCTGCTGAACAGCAAATCCCAGCCTCAGGATCCCTCTGTCTGCCAAATGCACCCTCAGTGTGTTCAACTAAAGCAGGAATATAAGCCTCTCGACAAGCCTTGAAACTGAGCCTGAATGTGGGATTTGCAGTCTACATTTAGAAGGAACTTTATTTCAAACCAGGAGGGGAATATCTTGGAGAGAATACTTGGTAGTGTGGATGAGCAGAGGGATCTTGGTGTCCATGTACACAGATCTCTGAAAGTTGCCACCCAGGTAAATAGTGCGGTGAGGAAGGCATATGGCGTACTGGCTTTTATTGGTAGAGGAATTGAGTTCCGGAGTCCTGAGGTCATGATGCAGTTGTATAAGACTCTGGTGCGGCCGCATCTGGAATATTGTGTGCAGTTTTGGTCGCCATACTATAGGAAGGATGTGGAGGCACTGGAACGGGTGCAGAGGAGGTTTACCAGGATGTTGCCTGGTATGGAAGGAAGATCGTATGAGGAAAGACTGAGACACTTGGGGCTGTTTTCATTAGAGAAAAGAAGGTTTAGGGGTGACTTGATTGAGGTGTACAAGATGATTAGGGGGTTAGATAGGGTTGACAGTGTGAACCTTTTCCCGCGTATGGAGTCGGGTATTACAAGGGGGCATAGCTTTAAATTAAGGGGGGGTAGATATAGGACTGAAGTTAGGGGTAGGTTCTTCACTCAGCGAGTCGTAAGTTCATGGAATGCCCTGCCAGTAGCAGTGGTGGACTCTCCCTCTTTATGGGCATTTAAGCGGGCATTGGATAGGTATATGGAGGATAGTGGGTTAGTATAGGTTAGGTGGGCTTGGATCGGCGCAACATCGAGGGCCAAAGGGCCTGTACTGCGCTGTATTCTTCTATGTTCTATGTTCTATAGAACTGGAATTCCGCATCGGCATCACGTGGTCAGTCAGCTCGTGCGCTTTCTGGTGAAGATCCTGGTGAAAGGTGCAGGGCTGTAGTCAGTGACTGTAGTGTTAAAGTGTGACATTTACTGTACTAATTCATTACACTATACGGTTTAAAGATGTATGTAGCCTGTGATATTGTTTGCAGGCATAGGGAGAATGTGCAAACTCCACAGAAACAGTGACCCGAGACTGAAATTAAACCCAGATCTCTGGTGCTGGGAGACAGCAGTGCTAACCACTGATCTCCCATTGTGGGCAACGCAACTTGCCTGCACAGTTCAACACTCGAAGTATGGCATAACAGCAGGGAGATTCCATAAGTCCCCAAACTTGTCATTGAGCAACAGGATGAGGACATTGAGATCTTGAGTGGCTTGGTCAGGAACAGGCGCGGGACATGCAAGCCATCGAAACTTTAGTGTAGGAACACCTGGATGACATTCAGCCCATCTTGTGTGTAAAGCAGGAACAGAATGAGTCCATTCAGCCACCCATGCATCTTACACAGCAATTGGAGCCGATCTTTTACAGCCTCGTGCCCATTCCACAGGAATTGAAATGGACTTTCGAGGTTATGGAAAGGGAAGAACTTAGAATAACCATCTTCACTCGGGAATGGAAAGGTATGCGCAAACGATTGGGACTGAAGACAAATTGTTCGAATCTGTTATGAAGGAATTAACAACAGGAGACTTTGAAAGTCAAACCGCAATAAATCAAAGTCGACATGATTTCATGAAGTATAAATCATGCTTGAATGATTTTCCTAATTTTTTTATTAAAAAGTGTGACAAACAAGTTGATTAACGGGGATCTGAAAGATGCGGCGGCACGGTGGCACAGTGGTTAGCACTGCTGCCTCACAGCGCCAGAGACCCAGGTTCAATTCCCGACTCAGGCGACTGACTGTGTGGAGTTTGCACGTTCTCCCCGTGTCTGCGTGGGTTTCCTCCGGGTGCTCCGGTTTCCTCCCACTGTCCAAAGATGTGCAGGTCAGGTGAATTGGCCATGCTAAATTGCCCGTAGTGTTAGGTAAGGGGTAAATGTAGGGGTATGGGTGGGTTGCGCTTCGGCGGGGCGGTGTGGACTTGTTGGGCCGAAGGGCCTGTTTCCACTCTGTAAGAAATCTAAAATCTAATCTAATGTATTATATCTGGACTTCAAGAAGGCAATGCATAACTTGCTTGACGAAAGATTAATATGCAAGACAAGAGCATATGAGTTAGGACAATTTATTTGCTTGGAGAGAAAATTGGCTAACCAATAAAAACCATGATATGGAGGTGCTAGCTTTGGACTGGGTTGAGTAAAGTCAATAATCGCATGGCACCAGGTTATAGTCTGGCGGGTTTATTTGAAAGCACAAGCTTTCGTTGTCCTGCTCCTTCGTCAGGTGTTAGAGAGACACAAAATTTATAATGAAAATATGAAAGGATTGTACAAAACATGCACATGAATTGAACACATCTAAGATGGCTGTTAAATCTTTAATCGGTTAGAATGGAGAATCAGGTTTTGATTGATGAATATACAAATCCCAGAGTTCCTTTCAAGTCTGGCCTGGAGATACCTTCAGATATTGTCGATGTGAAGGACCTCCAGTCAGACAATGTATTTTTGGCATTCGGTCTTGTTTGGAGTCTATATGTCTTCACCCGGAATTAGACTGGGTTTATTTCCAAAGTAGGAGTTCATAAAATATCGCATTGACTGACTGTCTACAAATTGTACATTTTTTGAGTAAATATAATTCATCTGGCAAATGAAAATTCATCTTACAGATTAGATGTGTGTCTGCGTGTTTGCACGCACGTGCGTGTGTGTGTGTTTGAAAACAAGATGGAGTATCTGTCCGAGGGAGGAGAGAGAGAGAGAGTGTGTTTGTGAGAGTGTGAGGGGGAGTATGTGAGACTTTGGGAGGGAGAGAGAGGGTGTGTGTGCGTGTGAGAGAGGGGAGAGTGTGTGTGTGCATGTGAGAGAGGGGGAGCGTGTTTGTGTGCGGGGAGGAGAGGTTGAATTTGCATGGGTGTATTTAAAGGGGAGAGCAAAAGGATATGTGTTTCCTAGTTAAAACACAGGCAGATTTGGCAGATCCCTCTGTGGTTTCCGAGCTTCTTGTCTCTGCTCCATTTTTTTTTTCAGGTTACAGATCCAGATGCTGTAACTACACTCCCCATGCTCCATCCAGAGTTGAGTCAACAAATCCTCAGGTCTCCCTGAATGTCTGAGGCAACTCACAGCACAACCTCCAGCAAACCATTCCCATCACCTCCACTAATCTTTCCATAACAGGAGTCAGTCAGAAGCCCCTCAGCTCCAAAGTAGGGACCTGTTCCTTGACAATAATACTCGAGGGGTTTCCTCATATTATGGACTGCACAATCAACTGAGAGGGACAAACACAGTTCTTCAGTGGTCAGGCACAGACCAAGTTTCAAATACGTGTCTCAAAGCTGCTGGAAACCCCTTTCCAACTTGGAGCAACAGCCCGCCACATACCATTTCATTGTTTCTGAGCTTCACAATGCCAGCACTCGATACACTCGGGAGCTAAAATACAACACCAGGGAAAGGTACAGAGAAACAAACAATTAATTAACTAATAACGTGTTGTGAAAATATGGATAAGGAGAAAGGGGAGTGGGAGTAACTGGAGAAGTGAGACAATCGTGGGTTCAATCACAAGAATGAGAGCATTCAATAAATTTATTGCCAGATCAGTTGAAATAGTTAGTTACAGCAAGTTGTGAATCTGCCTCACAGAACTATCCCAGACACCATAAACTGGGCCAAGGGACCAGCCAAAATGGAGAGCTATGCATACCATGCTAGTGGACTACTCTATAAACTGGACTACCTGCCCAGCATGGGGACCATTGCAAACCTTTGCCAGTATATTGCTACTATACTTGCACTACAGAAATATCTTGCAACTCATGCAGTGAGTGACAGTAAATGGGCTCCAACAAATGTATGGCTCTGTATCTCCACTGCCGAAATATAAAGCAAGAGATTGTGTGTGTGTGTGTGTGTGTGTGTGTGTGTGTTGGTGGCAGTAGATATGAAAATTATTATTTGAGATAGAATAGACATCGAGGAAATCAGTTTAAATGTGAACAACTGACAGGGCTTTGTATCATTAATCGAGGGAGTCTGAGGACCATGTCATAGACAGAGGTGACAACGTGATTATGAATATTAAAGGAAAGGCATTGCCAGACCCAACAACAATATAAAGCAATCCGTACAGGAACGATGGGATTTTGGTCTGCCTTTAGATACAAGCCATGGAATACTGACTCAGATTTGGTTAAGCAGCAGTAGGTTACTGGCTTTATTAAGATTGTTTTTCGTAGCTGAAGGTTCAAACAGGATGAACCAGTGAAGTATATTCTGCAGTTGTCAACAGTTAAAATTAGGAATGGTCAGGATATGGTGTCAGAAATCAGCTTGTGGCCAATGGGATCATTGTAGTTCTGACTCGTTTGTTTCAGCCTCAGTTATTGGCCAGGGATGAGATGGAGTCAGTGGAAGGAAATGGAGTTTGCATCCAGAACAGAAGACAGTGACCTCCAAGCTTTCAATATTTAAATAGCAAGGGCAGTGATGCAATGAATCCTGGTTCATACCAGAGAGTGAGTAGATCAACCAACAAGGCACAGTGCCAGTACTAAAGAAGGAGAGAAATAATGAACAATTTGTTTGTTTTGGCTTGGAGCGTGAATACTTACAGAGTACAGTAAATTAAAGAACAATAATACAGTCGCATATGCCTAATGCAAATAGCAAATCGACAGTGAAACTTACCAGGGACACCAACAATAGCCAGGAGAGGATAATAAAAACATTGAATAATGTAAAGTCCATATCTGATCCGCAATGATAACGGCCACCAATAATATGTAGAAAAAATGCAAACATAATAGGATAAGCTCCTATGCATTGTTGGAACATTCCAGTCTATTGTTCTCAGATTTTGATCCATTGTTGGAACATTCCAGTCTATTGTTCTCAGATTTTGATCCACTGTTGGAACTGTCCAGATGTATTTTCTCAGATTCTGATTCATTGTTAAAACATTGCAGTAGAACGTTCTCAGATTCTGATCCACTGTTGGAACTTTCCAGTCTAATGTTCTCAGTTTCTGATCTCTACCTCTCTCTGGAGTAGCCGATCCCTGTTATGCTATTGGTGACGCTCCCTCCCATACTATGGGATAACATATTGAATGGAGCCCTTTTATCATTAAAAGATGGAAACCCTCCACTGGGATAATTAGAATCCATGGAGACTGACATTAGTCACAGTCACCAAACAAACAGGTTCAGTTAACCATTTCCTTACATCATTTTACAAAACACAATGAAAGGGAACATTTACTCAGTTTGGATGGAATGGATGAGGGTTGCTGAGGGATAGACCATAAATCTTTCAATTTTTTAAATCTATCTTCCCTATATGTGGGAGTATTGTAGCAACACTGCACTGTTGTATATGTTTCACCCTGTTTATAAAAGGAGACAGGAATAAAATGTTTGGTGGAGACGTTTCTAGATTCCTTTGTGTAATGCTGCTCCAAGTTTGAAATTCCCTCTTATCAAGTCCTTTCTTAACCTTGTTACATCATTTAGAGCATAGAAAGTGCTGCTCATGAACAGGGAGAAACAGAAGGTAGTCACTCAACTGCTCAAGACTAGGACACAGGGACAGGAGACAGTCTTTCAACTGTTCGAGACTGGGACACAGGTTCAGTAGGTAGTCACTCAACTACTCGAGACTGGGACAGGGGCACAGGAGGGAGTCACTCAACTGTTAGAGACTGGGATACAGGGAAATCTGGAGGCTAGTGATGCCCCAGATTTCTGTTCCCCAGGAAGAAGAGGAGTTGACTCACTTCACACCACTGTGAGACACTGGGAGAGAAGAGGAATTGGCTTTGTACCAACAGAAATATCTGAATAAGTTGCATGAGCGAGCCATTCACACCTGCTCCAACATTCTTCAAAACGATGGCTGATCTGATTGTAATTCCCTCATTCCATTTTGCAGAGATTCCCTTCTCTGCAGCCTCTGCTCCATTTGTTGGTCATGTTGCAGACACAGATGTTGTAAGTACAGTCACCATGTTTCATCCAGAGTTGGGTCACCAAAGCCTCTGGTCTTCATGAATTTCCACAGCAGCTTAAAACACAGCCTTCAGGAAACCATCCCCAGCATTTCCACGAATGTACAAAAACTAGAGTTAACTCAAATGTCAGTCAAAGGCAAGAGAGGCCTCGTCTGAATCACTAACAGTTGTGGGGATTCCTCATGTTACTGAGCACATGAGCAGCACAGAGTGACTAACACAGGCGTTCAATGAATAGGCACAGAGCAAGTTAAAGAGGTGTGACTCAAAACTGCTAAAACCCCACTATCCAACATGGACCACTGGGCAGGACACTGGGAAGTCAAAGAAAACGCAAGCAATGTTTTTTGAACATTGTTTCTAAGCTTCTTAATTTTCGAAGCTGATGTTCTTAGGTGAGCAACATTCAAGGGCAGGAAAAGATATTGGATAGTTATTCACATTAAAACTAGCAAATAAAACTGGATGGCGGGAAAGCAGTTTAAACACTAAAAATTGGGAGGGATTTGGGAAATAGACAGAGGGAGAGAGACTCTGAGTCAGTGTTATGGAAGGATGTGTTTGCAGGTTTCAGAATGCTGTAATGAAGACGTTTCGAACATATCTCGCAACATAGGTTAGTATGTCCGGGAATGATGAATTAATACGATATTGGTGCAAGGTCAGATAGAGTCAGAGTCTCGGAGATGTACAGCATGGAATAAGAAGCTTCAGTCTAACTCGTTCATTCTGATGGGATATCCCAAATTAAACTAATCACATTTGCCAGCATTTGGCCAATATCGATGTAAACCCTTCGTCTTCATGTACCCATCCAAATGCCTTTTAGACGTTGTAATTGTAAAACCCTCCACCAACTCATCTAGCAACTCATTCCACACATGCACCACCCTCTGTGGGAAAAAGTTGCTCCTTAGGTCATTTTTAAATCTTTTCCCTCTCATCGGAAATCCATGCCCTCTAGTTTTGATGCAAAAGAGCTTGGCTATACACACTATAAATGCTCCTCACAGTACAGGAATAAAAGAATCGAACCTACTCGTGCACTCCCTATAGCTCCAATCCTGGCAACAGACTTGGAAATCTTTACTGACTCCCTTCAATTTTCCCAATATATTTCCAAAAGGAGTGAGACCAGAATTGAATGCATTACTCTAAAAGCGGCCAACGTAATGTGCTGTACAGCAGCAACATGAACACCCAATTCAAAGTACTGGCCAATAAAGGCAAGCATACCAAATGCCTTCTTCACTATCCCATCCACCTGCGACTCTACTTTCAAGAAACTGTGAACTTGCACTCCAAGGTCTCTTGTTCAACAACACTCCCCAGGAGCTTACCATTAAGTGTATATGTCCTCCCCTGATTTGCATTTCCAAAATGCAGCACCTCTCATTTATCTAGATTAAAAACCATCTGCCATTTCTCAGCCCATCTGCCTATCTGAATAAGATCCCATTGTATTCTGCGGTAAACCTTCTTTGCTGTCCATTACACCATCAATTTTGGTGTCATCTGCAAACTTAGCAAATATTACTGCAATGTTCGCATCCGAATGGTTTATGTGAATAGTGAAAAGCAGTGGAGCCAGCACCAATCCTTATAGCACACCAATGGTCACAACCCTCCTGTTCGAAAAACAATCCTTCACCACCACCCTCTGTCTCCTGCCTTCGGGCTAATTCTGTATACACATGGCTAGTTCTCGTGTATTACATATGAACTAAACTTGTTAACCAATCTACCATGCAGAAAGTTGTCAAATGCCTTACTGAAGTCCATATCAACAATGCACACCTCTGCCTCAATGAATCCTCTTAGTCACTTCTTTAAAAATACTCAGTCAATTTAGTGAGACACAACTTTCCATGCTTCGAGCCATGTTGCCTACCACTTATCAGTCCTTCCTTTTCAAAATCCATGCAAACCTTGTGCCTCATAATCCTTACCAACAACGTGCCCTCCATGAAGTCAGGCTCACTAGCTTTTCCTTATCATCCTTCTTAAATGTTGGCAGTAATCGCACCAAGTTCGCAAACCTCCTGTCTTACGGCACTTCGTCTGTGACAATTGACGATACAAATATCTCAGCAAGGGGCCCAGCAATCACTTCACTCGCTTCCCACAGAGTTCTAGGGTACATCTGATCAGGTCCTGGAGATTTTCCCACCTTTACAGGCTTTACGAACTCCAGCATCCCCTTCTCTGTAATAAAGGCACTTTTCAAGATGTCATGGTTTATTTCCAAAGTCCATTAGCTTCCATATCCTTCCGCACAGTCAATACTGACGCACGATGCTTGTTTAGTATCGCCTCCATCTCCTGCGGTCTTGCACATCGGCAACCTTGCTGATCTTTAAGTGGCCCAAAACTCTCCTGAGTTATTCTTTTGTCCTTAATGTATGTGTAGAGTCCCTTTGGATTCTCTTTTAACCTATTTGCCAGAACTATCTCATGTCCCCTTTATGGCCTCTGGATTTCCCTCTTATGTATACTCCTACTGGCTTTAGACCCTTCCCGACAGTCACTTAAAATCTGAAATTAAGAGCCAAATGACGATGATGAATCCATTTTCGATTTTTGGAAAAACCCATCAGGTTCGCTGATGGCCTTGAAGGAAGCAAACTGCTTCCTTACCAGGCCTGGGTTACATGTGACTCCAGACCAACAACAATGTGTTTGACTCGTATCTGCCCTCTGGGCAATTAGTGTGGGTAATGAATGCAGGCCCAACCAATGATACCCGCATCCTGTGAATGAGTAATGAAAAAAACCTTGACTCCTGCTCTCTCCACCTGACATATGCTTCCCTCTTATCAGTGACCAGACACTCAATTTCTCCGGTCCTCCAGCATTCCTTACACCTACCAGCCTTAACCTTCACCCGAACAGGGACCGACTGTCTCTGTGATTTTGACATCTCATTTTTGAAGGTTCCTCTCTTCTCAGCTGGCCCCGTGACTGTCAATATCTGTTCCAATCCAGTTTGGAAGTTCTTGCTAATATCATCAAAGTTGACCTTCCTCCAATTTACAGCATTATCTTTTCGACCCAGTTCATCCTTTTCCATCTCTATTTTAAAACTAACAGAATTATGATTATGTGTCCCAAAGTGCATCCCCACTGATAACGCAGTCGCCTGTCCTGCCATATTTCCCAAGTGGAAGGTGACGTTTAGCTCCTTCTCTGTGATGGAGAGCGTTGGTCAAGCAGCTGCAGCGTTGTAACTGGGATTGGGGTCAACAGTGTTTTCGTCTCATTGGGCTGAATTGAACAATAATTTATCTCAGTGCCATTTTCATTGAGTGCGACAGAGGGATTGTCTGCACAAGGTCGAGCTAGATTCCTGGTGCTACCTTATCGAACTCACCTCATTAACTACCTACCCTACACCATTGTGTGCCCCTCTCATTCAATGCCAGTCCTATTCTCCCACCCATCATGGCTGGAGGTACTCACCATCGCACTGATGTCCCTGGATATTATGTGATCTCTGGTACTGGTGCCATCTTTAAAAGGCCGGTTGGAACACAGTTGAGCTCTTTTGATTTTGGAGCTGGTTTGTACAGTTTACACCGAGCATGGCAGATAAGGGGCAATTACACCACGGTTTGTCGACAGGGGCACGGAGGTCCTGGTGGATGTGCTAGTACAGAGGGTGAGCATTCTCTTCCCAGAAGGGGTCACACGATCAAACCCACCGAGCATGGTCTGAGCTCCCCACCCAGCTCAGTGCAGTATCTGCGGTCTGAATAAATGCCCAGCAATACAGGACAAGCATCAATAACCTTCCCCGCTCTGTCAGGATAAGCGTCACTATAGTCTCTCTGCTCCTTCACACTCACTGTATATCTGTTGCAGCAGCGACCCAGGAAAACGTCCATGCTCACCACTCTCACTGATGCTTGCAGTACCTTCCCTCCCTCTCTCTCCCCATTATCCCCCCTCCTCCCCCATCCCCCCATCCCCCCCCACCCCCAGCACACACACACGCACTAATAACATTGCATGGATACGACACTGTGGACTGACTCCCTCCAGACACCTCACCATATCTCCCCCCACCTACACCAGCACTAAGAGCATGGGTACTCACTCCCACCCTCCCTCCCTCCCTTCCTTTCTCCCATTCCAGGAGAAACTGCCTGGAATAGGACAGAAAGGGTCAAGCAGGGTGGTGGAGTGCTCAATATCCGTTCTCTCACCTCCCCCCTCCCACTGCGCCATGTGGGGAGGACCCTGCTATGAGCCGGAGAGGACCGGGATGCCTCGTGTGGAGATTCTGAAAAATCCACGTCCCACCGACCGAGTAAGGAGCAATGTTCAGTGAAGGGCAATTCTCACTTTAAACCCACTGGCAGCTCCGTTTACTCCAGCACAACATCGAAGCCGTGGCACTAATGCCATCTCCCTTTTGTGTCGAGCTGGTACAAGTGGAATCCCCACGGTCTCGGTGGGCAGGGGGTGGGCTCACATCACATCATCTCCATCACATCCCAGGACGGGAGAACGGAGACTCCCTCCTGCACCTCCTCCTGTAAACAGCTCAGATACTGAAACTAATCTGTGAGATTTACTGCTCTCCGCACTTGTCCTGACATCTTCAATAATCTGTTCTCATATACACCCTGGGCCCTCTGTTCCTGCACCTCCTTTATTACGGTACAACCTGTTTTATATTGTCTTTCCTACTAAAAAGCATCACCTCACACTGCGCTTCATTGATCCTCACCTGCCATACACCTGAACACGACACCAACATATAACTTTCCTGTTGGAGTTCCACATCATCCTTTACAAACTTTACAATTCTTTCAGGTTTGGTATCTGCAAATATTGAAATTGTCCTACAGTCACACTCCACCCAAAAATACTGACACACACCAAACAGAACGATTGAAATATTGACACACTCTCCATGTCCGTATTACTGTCAATGTATAGTGAGTTGCCTCTATGTGTCTTTTTCGTGTGTGTATGTGTGGGGCGAGTCTGGCAGTCTCTGTAATGTTTAAAGTAATGTAATATCCTCCGATATGGGTTCTGAGGATGACTCGATCCAAAACGTCAACTTTTATTTTTGTCCAAAGATGCTTCCAGAGTTGCTGAGATTTCTGTTGCTGTCAATCTCTGTTGCACCCCCGATCCCCCACCCCCCACGCCACTCTAATCGTGTTGCTAAAGTGTGTAAACGATCAGGGATTCTGTGTGGGAGGGAGAGAGGGAGGGCAGCAGATCACAGCACAATCCAACCTGAATTTTGATTGCATCAAACACACAAACACACACATACACGCGCGCGCACACACTCACGCACATGCAAACACTACGTTGGTTTGGAGAGGATTGTCATTGTACTTAGGCCCGCAGAGTGGAACATGATCGTGTGGAGAAATGTCTGCGCTCCTTCTGCAATGTGGAAATGGTTTGACACTGGGTAGTGTTTCCAACACACAAGAGTACTCATTAAAGCATATTTCCACGTCAATTATATCCAAGCAATTCCGAGTGAGCCACTTTCCACACACGATGAGATTAATTTTAATGCACTTCCTTAAACTTGGAATTTTTCATGTTTTACTATTACAAGTAACTTTACATGTGAGAAAGGATTGAAAAGACCTAAACCAGACCAGCAGAGTATGGGATTGTATCACTTTAAAGAAAAGAGGGAAAGGGAGAGGAAGGGAGAGCGGTTTTGACCCCGTTTCAGTGATTCACACCAAAAACAAGAAGAGTTCCCATTGCACAGAGATGCAGAGACAGAGATCTACACACTAATGCAGGAACACATGTAACAAGCACAGAGAGATAGACATACACACAGAAGTTGACACAGACATATATAGACACACAGGAATAGATAAACACGAACAGAAATATGCAGATACATACTTGAACATTGACTCATCGAGTTATACAGGGTATTTGCAAACAGGCCTATCGGCCTATACAGTCCATGCTGACCATAATCCCAAGCGAAACCACTCCCACCTGCCTGCACTTGGCCCAGATTTGTCCAAATGTTCTCTTATTCTTGTACTTAACCAAATGCGTTTTAAATGCTATAACTTCACCCACAATCTATCACTTCCCCAGGAAGTTCATTCCGTTCATGAACCACATGCTGTGTAAAAAATGAATCACCTCACAGGTCCTGATCAGGTGGACCCAAGAAATTTGTAGGAAGCTAAGGAAGTGATTGCTGGGTCCCTTGCTGAGATGTTGTCATAATTAATAGCCACAGGTGAGATGCTGGAAGTCATGAGTTTGACGAAAGTTTTGCTATTAAACAAAATGGAAAGAAAAAGCCAAGAACTGTAGATTGGAGAGCCTGACATCAGTGGTGGGCACGATATTGGAGGGAATCATGAGCTACAGGATTTACATGCATTTGGAAAGGCAAGGACTGATTAGGGATAGGCAAAAGTGAGGACCGCAGATGCTGGAGATGAGAGTCTAGATGAGAGTGGTACTGGAAAAGCACAGCAGGTCAGGCAGCTTCTGACGAAAGGGAAAATCGACGTTCTGGACAAAAGCACTTTATCTGGATAGTGAAATGGGGTTGTGCGTGGATAATCATGTCTCACTAATTTGATTTTGTTTTTCTTGAGAAGTAACGGGCAGAATTGATGACAGCAGAACGCTGGATGTGATCTATATGGACTTCAGTTAGGCATTCGACATAGTTCCCCATGAAGACTGGTTCGCAAGATTAGATCACATGAAATACAGGGAGAATTACCCAGTTGGATATAGAACTGGCTCAAAGGTAGAGGACAGAGGGTGGTGGTGGAGGGTTGTTTTGCAGACTGGAGGCCTGTGACCAGTGGAATGCCACAAGGATCGGTGCTGGGTCCGCTACTTTTTGTCATTTATACAAATGATTTTGATACGAACATAGGACAGTTAGTAAGTTTGCAGATGACTTCAAAATTGGAGGTATAGTGGCCAGCAAAAAAGGTTACTTTAGATTATGATGGGATCTTAATCAGGTGGGCCAATGGACCGAGGAGTGACAGACAGAGTTTAATTTCGATAAATGTGAAATGCTGCATATTGGAAAGGCATATCAGGGCAGGACTTATACATTTACTGGTAAAGTCCTGGAGAGTATTGCTGAACAAAATGACCTCAGAGTACAGATTTATAGTTCCGTGAAAGTGGATTTGCAGGTAGATAGGACAGTGAAGAAAGTATGTGATATGTTATTGGTCAAATGCATTGTGTATATGCGTTAGGAGACTGGATTGCGACTGTTCAGGACATTGATTCGGCCACTTTTGGAATACTGTATGCAATTCTGATCTCCCTGCTCTGTAGGAAGGATGTTGTAAAACTTGAAATGGTTCAAGAAGGCTTTACACTGAGGTTGCCATGGTTGGAGGGTTTGAGTTACAGAGAGAGGCTGAATAGGCTGAGCTTGTTTTCCCTGGAGAATCAGAGGAAGAGGGTTGATGTTAGAGGTTAGTAAAATCATGGGTGCAACGGATAGATTGAATAGCCAAGGTCTTTTCCCTCGGGTAGTGCAGTCAAAATCTAGATGGCAAAGGTTTAAGGTGGGATGGGAAAGACAAAAGAGGGCTCTAATGGGCAACATCTTCATGTAGAGGATGGTCCGTGTGTAATGAGCTGCCAGAGGAAGGTATTGAGGTTGGCACAATTACAACATTTAACAGGCATCTGGATGGACAGATGATTGGGAAGGGTTTTGATGGAAATTGACCAAATGGCGACAAATGGGAGGAGAATAATTTTGGCTATCTGGTTGTCATGGACATGTTGGATAAAAGAGTCTGTTTCCATGCTATACAGCTCTATAACGCTATGTCTTTTAAGAAACTTCCTCTTCTTATCTTAGAATAATCCCCCACTCGAAGGAAAAGACACCTACCATTGAACATTACCAATACCTCTCATGATATTATAAACCTCTACAAGATTACCTCTCAGCCTCCTACGCTCCAGTAGAAAATGTCCGAGTGTGTTGAGCCTGTCCTTATAATTAAACACTCCATTCCCAGCAACATAATGACAAATCCCTTCTGAACTCTCCCGAACTTGATAATATTCTCGATATAACAGGGTGACCAGAACTGCACACAGTCCTCCAGGACATGCCTCACGAATGTCCTGTGCAACCAGAACATACCGTCCCAACTCCTGTACTCAAAGGACTGTCCACTGCTATTCGTCATTTATATAAACGATTTGGATGTGAACATTGGAGATATAGCTAGTAAGTTTGCAGATGACACCAAAGTTGAAGGTGTAGTGAACAGTTAAGAACGTTACCACAGAGTAAAATGGAATCTTGTTCAGATGGGCCAATGGACTGAGGAGTGGCAGATGGAGATATATTTAGATAAATGCAAGGTGCTACATTTTGGAAAAGCAAATCACAGCAGGACTTATACACTTAATGATAAAGTCCTGGAGATTGTTGCTGAACAAAGAGACCTTGGAGTACAGGGTCATATTTCCTTGAAAGTAGAGTTGCAGGTCGATAGGATAGTGAAGTAGATGTTTAATATGCTTTCCTTTATTGTTCAAACCACTGAGTACAAGAGTTGGGAGGTCATGTTGCAGCTGTACAGGACATTGATTAGGCTACTTTTGGAATATTGCGTACAATTCTGGTCTCATTCCTATCGGAAAGACTTTGTGAAACTTGGAAGGGTTCAGAAAAGATTTACAAAGATGTTGCCAGGGTTGGAGGATTTGAGCGGTAGGAAGAGCCGGAATAGGCTGGGGCTGCTTTCTCTGAATCATTAGAGGTTGAAAGGTGAATTATAAATGTTTATAAAATCATGAGAGACATGCATAGGGCAAATAGACAATGTGTTTTCCCCGGTGTGGGCGAGTCCACAACTAGAGGGCATAGGTTTAAGATGAGAGGGAAAAGATTTAAAAGGGACCTCAGTGGCAATTTTTATGCATAGAGGGGTGGTATTTATATGAAATTAGTTGCCAGAGGCTGGTCAAATTAAAGTATTTAAAAGACATCCGGATGAGTATATAAATAGGAAGGGTTCAGAGGTATATGGGTAAGTCTTGGCAAAATTGACAAGATTAGGTTAGGGTATCTGGTCGACATGGACAAGTTGTACCAGAGGTTCTGTTTCAGTGCAGTACATCTCTAAGACTCTATGTCTATATAATGAAAGGCATCAAGTGAAACACCTTCATAACTACCCTGTCTACATATGAAGCAAACTTCAAAGAATTATGCCCGAAACCCTAGGTTGCTCTGTTCTAAAACACTACCAATGGCTCAATATTTAATTGTGTATGTTATTTTTTAGTTTGTTTTAGGGCAGCACGATGGCACAGTGGTTAGCACTGCTGCCTCACAGCACCAGAGTCCTGGGTTTCAATTCCCGCCTCAGGCGACTGACTGTGTGGAGTTTGCACATTCTCCCCGTGCCTGCGTGGGTTTCCTCCGGGTGCTCCGGTTTCCTCCCACAGTCCAAAGATGTGCAGGTCAGGTGAATTGGCCATGCTAAATTGCCCGTAGTATTAGGTGAAGGGGTAAGTGTAGGGGTATGGGTGGGTTGCGCTTCGGCGGGTCGGTGTGGACTTGTTGGGCCGAAGGGCCTGTTTCCACACTGTAGGTAATCTAATCTAATCTAATCAAAGTACAATACCTCGCAATAACCAACATCAAACTCCATCTGCAATTCTTTAGCCCAGTGAGTGATAGTACTGGGGAAGAAAGGCTGGAAAGTAATCAGTTGCCTTGTATCATTTAATGGCTTTAGGAAGAGGCCAGTCACACGTTAGAGGTGGGAAACAGCAATCGGTGTTTCAGGCCAGAAAGTATGCTCTGTCTTTGTCTCTGATGTTCAGTATTGATATCGATTCGAGATCCTTCATAGCACAGTGTGTGTCTGCAGGATTTCATTCCCTCATACTGCAGACTACAGATAATAGCCATAAACTGGAAATAATAGCCAAGTATTTAAAGATGTTAATAGTTTATCTCGAAGGCAAAGCACATAAACTCGACATCCTACAGTTGAGGCAAGTACCTTGCATTTTTTAACAACGTTATTATTTTAACTGGGTAATTCTGTAAAGTGAACCAGATTTCAATGAATCCATACCGATCTGAAAGCTGGCATTTAAAGTTAAAAATTTGGGCATGGTTTAGATCTTGTGTAACTTGGAATTTTTCATGTTTTGCCTGGGTTTGGTGAGCGGCTTCAGCTAGGAGGAGCCATGGGGAAGTAGAGGGTAGTATGAACACCCTCTGCAGGAAGGGGGAAAGTCTCCACTTATTTGTGCTAAATGCTGGTTCATTGTAGAAATAATTGTTAGAAGTTTTGATTTGGTTGTTATTGTAGTTATATTTTCAAGATTGTATGAACTGTTTACTGCTTTCACTTGGCATGCTATAAATGGGGTTCTTCTCCAAGTGGGTCATGGGCTGCTTCGGATGGCTATGGCTAACCACTCGTTTATATGGTGCAGGTGGAACGTTAAGGAGAGTCACTCACTGATTAAGAGAAAAAGATACTTTCAAGCCTCAGAAAGGAAGGGGTCGATGTAGCCTTGCTGCAAGCAACACATCTAACTGATAAGAAGCACAACAGGGAAGGTTCGGCCCGTGTTTATTTCATCCTTTTATAGGAAAAGTAGAGCAGTAGCTTCACTCATTCTGGAATTCCCAATTCTTCCTCTGCAACAGATCTGTAGAACAGGTAGAAAATCAAGGTTTGTATCTGATATTCATAAATAGAACATAGAACATAAAACATTACAGCGCAGTACAGGGCCTTTGGCCCTCGATGTTGCGCCACCCTGTCATACTAATCTGAAGCCCATCCCACCCACACTATTCCATGTACGTCCATATGCCTGTCCAATGACGAGTTAAATGCATTTAAATTGGCGAATCTACTACTGATGCAGGCAAATCATTCCATACCCTCACTATTCTCTGAGTAAAGAAACTACCTCTGACATCTGTCTTATACCTATACCCCCTCACTTAAAAGTTGTGTTCCCTCGTGTTTGCCGCCCCCATACTTGAAAAAAGGCTCTCCTTGTCCACCCTATATAACCCTCTGATTATCTTATATGTCTCTGTTAAGTCACCTCTCAACCTTCTTCTCTCTAACGAGAACAGCCTCAAGGCCTTCAGCCTTTCCTCGTAAGACATTCCTTCCATACCAGACAACATCCTAGTAAATCTCCTCTGCAACCTTTCCAAAGCTTCCACATCACGTGGTGACCAGAACTGAACACAATACTCCAAGTGTGGCCGTACCAGAGCTTTGTACAGCTGCAGCATAACCTCCTGGTTCCGGAACTCAATCCCTCTATTAATAAAAGCCAAAACACTGTATGCCTTCTTAATAACCCTGTCAATCTGGATGGCAATTTTCAGGGATCTGTGTACATGCACATCGAGATCTCCCTGCTCATCTGCACTCCCAAGAACCTTTCCATTAGTCCAGTACTTTGCATTCCGATTATTCTGTCCAAAGTGTATTACCTCACATTTGTCCACATTAAACTCCATTTTCCACCTCTCAGCCCAGCTCTGCATCCTATCTATGTCTCTCTGCAACCTACTACATCCTTCGTCACTATCCACAAATCCACCGACCTTCGTGTCGTCCGCAAATTTACTAACCTACCCTTCTAAGCCCTCATCCAGGTCATTTAAAGAAATGACGAACAGCAGTGGACCCAACACTGAACCCTTGCGGTACGCCGCTAGTAACTGGACACCAAGATGAACATGTTCCATCAACGACAACCCTCTGTTTTCTTTCAGCAAGCCAATTACTGATCCAAACTCCTATGTCTCCCATAATCCCATTGCTCTGCATTTTGTACAATAGCCTACTGTAGGGATCCTTATCGAATGCCTTGCTGAAATCCATTTCCATCAAATCAACCAGTTTACTCTCATCTACCTGTTTTGTCGCTTTGTCAAAAAAGTCCATAAGATTCGTTAGGCACGTCCTACCCTTCACAAACCCGTGCTGACTGTCCCTGATTAGATTATTATTTTCTGGATGGTTATAAATCCTATCTCTTATAACTTTTTCCAACACTTTACCAACAACTGAAGTAAGACTCACTGGTCTGTAATTACCAGGGTTGTCTCGACTACCCTTTTTGAACAAGGGAACCACATTTGCTATCCTCCAATCCTCAGGCACTATTCCTGTAGACAATGATGATTTGAAGATCAATGACAATGCTGGCAATCTCTTCCCTTGCTTCCCAGAGGATCTGAGGATAGATTCCATCCGGTCCAGGGGACTTGTCTATTTCCACACTCTGTAGTATTTCTAATATCTCTTCCTTGTGAACCTCAATCTCTTCTAGTCTAGATGCACGTATCTCTGTATCTTCCTCGCCAACATTTTCATTTTCTATAGTGAACACTGTTGAAAAATATTTATTTAGTGCTTCCCCTATCTTCCCTGACTCCACACACAACTTCCCACTATTATCCTTGATTGGCCCGAATTTAACTCTCTTCATTCTTTTATTCCTGACATACCTATGGAAAGCCTTAGAGTTAACTCTGATCCTATCTGGCAACAACTTCTCATGTCCCCTCCTGGCTTTTCTGAGCTCTCTTTTCAGGTCTTTCCTGATTTCCTTGTAATCCTCAAGCGCCCTAACTGAGTTTTCACATTTTGTCTGAACATAAGCCTTCTTCTTCTTCTTGACCAGGGATTCCACTTCCTTAGTAAACTACGGCTCACGCGTTCTATATCTTCCTCCCTGCCTGATAGGTGCATACTTAGCTAGGACACACAGGAATTTTTCCTTGAATAAGCTCCACATTTTTAACGTGTTCATCCCCTGCAGTTTCCTTCCCCATACTATACTTCCTAAATCTTTCCTAATTGCATCGTAATTTCCCTTCTGCCAGCTGTAACACTTGCTCGGTGAAGTACACATATCCCTTTCCATCTAAAGTAAACCTGACAGAATTGTGATCGCTGACTCCAAAGTGCTCACCTACTTCCAAATCTAACACCTGGCCAGGCTCGTTACCCAGTGCTAAATTTAAAGTGGCTTTGCCCCTTGTAGACCTGACTACATACTGTGTGAGGAAGCCCCCTGCTCACACTGGACAAAAACTGACCCATCTATAGTACTGTCATGATACCAGTCAATATTTGGATAGTTGAAGTCCCCCATGACAACTACCCTGCCTCTCTCACTCCTATCGAGAATCATCTTTGCTATCCTTTCCTCTACATCTCTGGGACTATTCAGAGGCCTATAGAAAACTCCCAGCATGGTGACTTCTCCTTTCATCTTTCTAACCTCAGCCCATACTACCTCAGTTAATGAGTCCCCAAACATCCTTTCTACAACTGTAATATTGTCCCTGATCAACAATGCCACACCTCCTCCTCTTTTACCATCTTCTCTGTTCTTACTGAAACATCTGAATCCCAGAACCTGCAACAGCCATTCCTGTCCCTGCTCTATCCATGTCTCCATAATGGCCACAACACTGAAGTCCCAGGTATCGACCCTCGCTGCCAGTTCACCCACTTTATTTTGGATGCTCCTCGCGTTGAAGTACGCACACTTCAAACCAGGTTCTCGCTTGCCAGTGTCAGAGACTTGATTTTGGAACTCCCTACTCTCATCCTCTTCTGTACCTGTCCTACAATGTTGGTTCCCATCCCCCTGCTGTATTAGTTTAAATCCACCTTAATATCTTTAGCGAATTTCCCAACCAGGATATTGATACCCCTATGGTTTAGATGAAGACCACCTTGTAGAGGTCCCACCTACCCCAGAAAGAGCTCCAATTATCCAAAAATCCAAAACCCTCCCTCCTGCACTATCTCTGTCGCCACATGCTCAACTGCTTTCTCTCCCTATTCCTCACCTCACTAGCACGTGGCACGGGCAGCAAACCAGAGAAAACAACTCTGTTTGTCCTCTCTCTAAGCTTCCATCCTAGCTCCCTGAGTGTCTGCCCTAAGTCCCCATCTCTCTTCCGACCTATGTCGTGGGTGCCAATGTGGATCACAACTTGGGGATCCTCTACTTCGCCCCGATGAATCCAAAAACACGATCAGAGACATCACGGACCCTGACACCCGGGAGGCAACACACCAACCGTGAGTCTCTCTTGTCCCCACAGAACTTCCTAGCTGTCCCCCTCACTATCGAGTCCTCAATGACTACTGCTCTGCTCCTCTTCCTACTTCTCTTCTGAGCAGCAGGTGCCCCTGCTTCCCCCTGGTAAGTCATCCCCCCCAACAGTATCCAAAACGGTACATTTATTGTTGAGGGGAATGGCCACAGGGTATCCCTCTACTGCCTGCTGGTTCCCTTTCTGTCCCCTAACTGTCACCCATCTGTCTTTTTCTTTTATCTGGGGAGTGACTACCTCTCTGTAAGTCCTGTCAATAACCCCCTCTGCCTCCCGAATGATCCGAGGTTCACCCAACTCCAGCTCCAGTTCCCTAACGCGGTTTTCGAGGAGCTGGTGTTGGGTGCACTTCCCACAGATGTAGTCAGCAGGGACATTAGTGATGACCCTTACTTCCCACATTCTGCAAGAGGATCATTCCATTGCCCTAAACTCCATTCCCATTATTCTAACTCCCGAAGTGACTACTAAAAAAAAGGATTAGGACATTGTTACCTTACCTTGTCAATCTGGCTCCCACAACTTTTTTTTAGCTTAGAGGAGGAGGTTGAGTGGGAGGTACTACCCGAGTAGTGTCTCGGGCAACGAAACCAAGCAAATATAAACTGTTCTACTTACCCTTCCCAGAAGTCATTTGCTCTCTCCTCCCTCGCTGGCCTGAAGGTAAGAAGTTTAAATATACATACCGGCCTTCCCGACAATCACCTTGCACCAACGTCACCTCCTCCCGGCTCCCACCTCTCGCTGATCCAAAATGTTGGTGATATTAATGTGGGAGATGAGAGAGTGGAATTGGAGAATGATAAACAATGTTGTGGATGACACAACGATAGGCCGGATGGGTCACGGTGAGGAGGAATGTGTTAGGTTACAGGAGGGTACACATTGATTGTTCAGATGGCCAGATCAATTACCGATAAAAATTAGCACTGAAAGATGTGAGATGCTGCACTTTGGAAGAAGCAGCAAGACAAGAGAGAACTCAAACCATGAAGATAGGTTAGTCTTGCTTTTGGAGCAGAGAAGGGTGAGTGGTGAACCTGACAGAGGTGTATAAGTGCATGAGAGGTAAGGAAGAGTGAACAGACAGCAGCTTTTCCCCTTAATCAAAGGGTCAAAAACAAGAGACACATGTTTGTAGCGAAAGAGAAGATATTGAGAGAGGATTTGGGGAATTCGTTTTGAACCGAGAGGATGGTTTGTGTTAAGAATGCATTGCCTGGGAGGATGGTTCAGGAAGGTAACCTGACAAACTTTATAAAACACTAGCATCAGCACTGGATGGTGCAGACTCGATGGGCCTTGTCGTTATACATGATTCCATGTGGTGGCAGCCATGAAAGCACTGAGACATTCTGAAGCACCAACCAGTGGTACTTGTTGGTTTGTTCTGACGAACTGTGCTCAGTAAATGGCGAGATTACAAATCAACATCATTCCATGGAGTGTCAGTACTTACTCAACCTAGGACAGCCCAACCATCTCTGAAAACATCCAGGATAATTCATATGCTCAGTGCAAGCATCATCCATCAAAAGCAATAATATAATTCCAACTGTTTGACACCTTTATTTTAAAGATACCAATAACATAGACAGAGACTTCCCTTCATTATTATATAGACTTGTATCTGTAAGGTTGCTATTTCTCAGAAAAATAATAAACTCCATCCTATATGTTCGCTTTGACAATGAATCTATTTTCCTGTTTTCCTGCGAGCTGTTTATCACAGCATGACAGCTTGAGTAACAAATCATCCACCACCAGTAATATTTACTCCCAGCTAACCCAGCACATGAGATGCACTGCTGGCACTCCCTCCCACCAGCCACTTGGACGGGCCAACATTAACTGGACTGGAACGTTTCAAAGGCAATTAATGCTTCTCTAGCTCCATTAAAATCCCAAATGAATTGAAACGACAATCGGATTTTCTATAAATATTGAAAAACGTTGAGACTTTTTTTATTTGTCTGATGAGTTTGCCACTGTCTTTATCGTTGTGTTATCTATATCCATGAAACAATTTAGTACACATATTAACAGAACAAAAAACGTTCAGGTCACAGATAGAATCATAGAGATGTATAGCATGGAAACAGACCCTTCGGTCCAACTCGTCCATGCCGACTAGATATCCCAACCCAATCTCGTCCCACCTGCCAGCACCGGCCCATATCCTTCCAAATCCTTCCTATTCATATACCCGTCCAAAGGCCTTTTAAATGTTGCAATTGTACCAGCCTCCACCACGTCCTCTGAGAGCTCATTCCATGCACGTACCACTCTCCGCGTGAAACAGTTGCCCCCGACGTCTCTTTTCTATCTTTCCCCTCTCACCCTAAGCCTATGCCCTCTAGTTCTGGACGCCCCGACCCCAGGGAAAAATACTTTGTCTATTTATCCTATCCATGCCCCTCATAATTTTATAAACCTCTATAAGGTCACCACTCAGCCTCCGACGCTCCAGGGTAAACAGCCCAAGCCTGTTCAGCCTCTCTCTGTAGCTCAGATCCTCCAACCCTGGAAACATCCTTGTAAATCTTTTCTGAACAATTTCATGTTTCACAGCATCTTTCCGATAGGAAGGAGACCAGAATTGCACGCAGTATTCCAACAGTGGCCTAACCAATGTCCTGTACAGCCGCAACATGACCTCCCAACTCCTGTACGCAATACTCTGACCAACAAAGGAAAGTATACCAAACGCCTTCTTCACTATCCTATCTACCTGTGACTCAACTTTCAAGGAGCTATGAACCTGCACTCCAAGGTCTCTTTGTTCCCTAAGACCTTACCATTAAGTGTATAAGAAGACAATGCAGCTTTTAAGCAAAAACGGTCAGGGAATAGTAGGCTATCGGTCTTCAGGTAACTGGTAATAATGTACATTGGTGTTTTCTGGCTGGCGTAGATGTATTGGGCTGAAATGCCTATTTATATGTTGTATAGCTCTATCACTTTAATTGTTGAAAACAAAGAATATAGTCTCACTATTTCCATAGCTTGTGAGCATCAAGAAGTGATGAATGCAATTGCCAAGATCACACAGCATACCGAGTTTTAGCTATCAAATGGTTCAGAACCCCATTTCTCTCTTTGTAACATACCTGTTTGTGTTCCTGCACCACAAGAATCCCTGGGGTTTATCACCATATTCTGAATAGAAATTACGCATAGGCAACAGAATGCTGGCCTTGCTAATGAAACTCACCTCACAACAAGAACTGAAAGGAATGAGCAGAATTAGTTATCCATTCGATCCAATCTGATTTCTAAAGCAGTTTCAAGGCAGGCTTTCACTTTGCCCTATGCTCCTGACCATTCTCCAATACCATGAAACTTCCCTGAGTGCTTTTGAGTGCTGTTTAAAAGTCACATATGGAAAACAGTGCCCAATAATCTGAAAGGAATTGTCTCCATGTTCATGAGAATCATCTCATAATTTTTTCAGTATCTAAATTCAACAGAAATGCAGAAACTAGCATCAGGAGTAAGTCACCAATACAGCACCGTCATGCGGTAAGATCGTGGATGATCTGATTGTGACATCAATCACACATTCCTCCTTTGCCCTTACAATGTTAGTGTGTCATTATTAGTCAAGAATCTGACTGCTTCTGCCTTAGGAATATTCAATGTTTTATCCTCCATTGCTCTCTGGGAAGAGAGTTCACAAAAAAGACAATTTGAGAGGATTAAAACATCCAACATCTTCTTAACTGAGATAACCTTCAGTTTTGTAATCCATTCACTCCTGGTAATCTCTCACAAAAGCTGAAATATTGTTTCAGAATTCAACTCGAAAAGAATACTTGGAATATTCTGGGGTCACCAAGATCACATGTTGTTCGCCTAAACTCCAGCAGATCCAGAGTCAGTCAGTTCAAGATTTCTACCTGAAATAAATGTTCCACACAGGAGTCAGTTCAGTGAATCTTCTCTGGACTGATTTGCATGTCAGTATGACCATTGTTCTCTCAATGTGGTCTCGCCACTACTCTGCAAAACTGTAGAAAATCTTCCCTAATTTTGAATGTATTCTGTTTCCGAAAATGTCTACATTTATCTTATCTCCCTAAAAACTTTATGCACACATAAATTTTTTATTTTGTAATCCAGGTGCCCGGTTCTTCTGCGTCTCAAGCCAGTCTCTCCATTGAAATAATACACTGCCTTTCGATTCAACCCACCAACATCTTTGAGCGCATAGACAATACACCCTACAATGCTCCATACAACAATATTTTTCTGTTCACTTGACCCACCTGAATCTCTTTATAGACTCAAGTCCTCTTCATATGATGCTTTTTAACAGTTTCAAAAGTCTGCATTCTTCCATAGCACACACAGAATATGTGGCCAAAGAAATAGATTGTGGCCACATTCCAATGGAAATGACAATGTAATATTTTTAATTAATATCTAAACTATGAACTTATAACAATGCTAAAGTGTTTTGCAGTCCCATCACTCAGTTCCCAAAACTTGGTGTAGATTCTGTGTTGTTAGGATTGAGGAACGGCAAAGGTGAAAAACCATAGCTGGAGTTATGTACAGGTCTACAAATCGTAGTTAGGAGCTGGGTCGGATGTTACATCAGGAGGTAGAAAAGATGTGTAGGAAAGGCAAAGTTACAGTGATTGGGAGGATTTCAATCTGCAGCTGGACTGGGAAAATCAGGTTGGCAAGACAAGGAATTTGTAGGATGTCTACGAGATGGCTTTTGGAGCAGCTTATGGTGCAAGCAACGAGGGAACAGGCAATACTGGATTTAGAGTTGTGCAATGAGGCAGACTTGATAATGGAGCTTAAGGTAAAGAAACCTTTACGAGGCAGTGATCATAATATCATTGAACCTACTCGTCAGTTTGAGAGGGTGAAGGTAGAATCAGAGTTACCGCTAAATCAAAGCAACTACAAAGGCATGAGGGAGGAACTGGGGTAAATTGACTGGGAGAGTAGGCTAGCAGGAAAGGCAGTGGGACAGTAATGGCGGGAGGTTCTGGGAGTAATTCAGGAGACACAGTAGAGACTCATCCCAAGCTAAAAGAAGCAGGATATAGGGAGGATGAGGCAATAATGGCTGACAGGGGAAATCAGGGATAGCGTAAAAGCAAAAGAGAAATCAGATAACATTGGAAGCTTACAAATACCAATACAGGGCAACAAAATAAGAAATAGGAGGAAGAAGATTAAATATGAGAGTAAGCTAGCCAGTAATATAAAAGACTGTAACAGATTCTTTAGATATGTAAAGGGCAAAAGAGGGGCAGAAATGGACATTGGTTGTGGAATGCGGCGCTGGAGATATAGTAATGGGGAACAAATAATGGCTGAGAAACTAAACAATTATTTCACGTCACATTTCACAGTGAACGACACGAATAGTATCCCCAACAATTCAAGATAGCGAGGGGACAGAGCTTATTAGGAGAAGTTGCTCGAAAAACTAAATGGGTAAATAAACTGGACCAGTTGGACAATATTCCAGAGTTCCAAGGGAGATAGCTGAAGAAATAATGGAGACATTTGTGCTGATCTTTCATGAATGTCTAGAATCAGGGAGAGGTTCAAAAGACTATAACGTTGCAAACGTGACAACCTCTTTAAAAAGAGATGAAGGCAAAAGGCAGAAAGTGACAGACCAATAAGTCTAACCTCAGTCATGTGTAAGATCCTGGAATCCATTGGGAAGGATGAGATTTCTGAATACTTGCAAGTGAATTGTAAAATTGGGCAAAGTCAGTATGGTGTCATCAAGAGGACGTCATGCCTCATAAATCTGTATAAGTTATTTGAGGATGCAACAAGCAAGTGAGACAAAGGAAAACCAGTCGATGTTATCCACCTGGACTTCAAGATGGACTTTGGAAAGGTTCCGCACAGGAGGCTGCTGAGTAAAATAAGGCCCCATTTTGTTCGAGATAAGTTACTAATGTGTGCAGAAGCATGACTGTCTGGCAGCAAGTAGAGAGTGGGGATAAAAAGGTCCTTCTTGGGACAGCAGCCGATGACAACTGGTGTTCCGCATGTCTCAGTGTTGGGACCACAACTTTTTACTTTGTGCATTAACGATCTACATTAAGGAACTGAGAGTATTCTGGCTAGGTTTTTAGATGATACAAAGGTAGGTAGAGGGACAGGCAGCATTGAGATGGCAAGGAGGCTGCAGAAGGATTTAAGCAGGGTAGGAGAGTGGGCAAAGAAGTGGCAGATGGAGTACATCTTGGGAAAGCCTGAGGTGATGCACTTTGTGAGGAGGGAGAGAGGCATGGACTATTTTATAAATGGAGAGAAAATTCATAATTCTGAAGTGCAAAGAGAGTTGCGAGTTCTGGTACAGGATTGTCTCAAGGTAAACTTGCAGGTTGAGTCATTAGTTAGGAAGGTGTTGCATCTGTCGCACAGTTTGCTTAAATACTTCCATTCAGCAAAAGAACTGAGTCAACTCTTTCAACAATAATATTTGTTTATTGAGCACACTCAATGCTAATACAATAAAGTTTACTATAAAGTAATGAAAAATACTGCAAACTGTCTTATGTTTTAACTTAACTTTGGCTGATTGTGTACCACCACACTAGAACTTGGTCGGGCTCCATGTGGTGATGCCTTCTTATTCTTCTGATGGTCTTGGAGTTGTCTTCTTTTTCAGTGGTTATTCCCCAGTTGCCGCACTCTGTGGGGTTTTGAGGTGATTCTTATCCTTCCAAGTCTTCAAGCCCTTGGGAGAGTATGGAGGATCTTCCAATGGAATGATCAAGTTCATTTACCCTGATCAATCAGACTCAACCAGAGGTTGGCATTTTGAAGGCCCAAGGGCAGCATTCCATGGTACCATTCAAGTCCAATTTCAGGTGGGTATTGCACGGTCTGTCGCTGTCAGTTTTTTTTCGTAAACCATCTGTGGGGAGCTGCAGCTTGTCTGGATTCTGCAGCATATGGATTAGCAGAGAGTTGACTCAAGGCTGGGATCCATTTTCCAGCATGCTTTAATCATTGTTCATTTTTAGAACTCTGTGGTAAGTTTATTAATGTCAATCATGTGTTCATTGTTTCTGGTGGCCTATCCGGTCAGAAAGACAAATACAGTGATGGCATTTATTTTGAGAGGACTTGAATATTAAAGCAGGGATGGATTTATGAGGTTTTACAAGGCTCTGATCAGACCATATTTGGAGTATTTTGCAATAGCATCATTTAAGATATATCTAGACAGATACATGAATGGGCAGGTAGCAAAGGGATACAGACCCTCAGAAAATATGTGGCAGGTTTGGACAGAGGGTCTGGATCAGTGCAGGCTTTGAGGGCTAAAGGGCCTGCTCCTGTACTGGAATTTTCTTTGTTCTTCGTTCTTTATTTTTCATTCTAAAAATTGCAAGTTTTCAACTTATTGTATGTTACAATTTAATAATATAAACCATTTATTTATTTGACAGTACATGTTAAATTATTGTCATTTCTAAATTAGAGTCAGAGAGTCATAGAGATGTACAGCATGAAAACAGACCCTTCAGTCCAACCCGTCCATGCTGACCAGATATCCCAACCCAAATCTAGTCTCACCTGCCAGCACCCGGGCCATATCCCTCCAAACCCTTCCTATTTATATACCCATCCAGATGCCTTTTAAATGTTGCAATTGTACCAGCCTCCACAATTTGCTCTGGCAGCTCATTCCATACACGTACCACCCTCTGTGTGAAAAGGTTGCCCCTTCAGTCTCTTTTATACATTTCCCCTTTCACCATAAATCTCTGCCCTCTAGTTCTGGACTCCCCCACACCAGGAGAACACCTTGTCTATTTACCCTATCCATGCCCCTCATGATTTTATAAACCTCGATAAGTCACCCCTCAGCCTCCGACACTCCAGGGAAAACTGTCCTAGCCTATTCAGGCTCTCTCAACAGCTCAAATACTCCAACCCTGGCAACATCCTTGTAAATCTTTTCTGAACCCTTTCAAGTTTCACAACTTCCTTCCGATAGGAAGGAGACCAAAATTACACGCAATACTCCAAAAGTGCCCTCAACAACTTCCTGTACAGCCACAACATGACCTTCCAATTCCTGTACTCAATACGCTGACCAATAAAGAAAAGCATACGAAACGTCTTCTTCACTATCTTATCTATCTATGACTCTACTTTCAAGGAACAATGAACCTGTACTCCAAGGTCTCTTTGGTCAGCAACACTCCCTAGGACATCACCATTAGGAGTATAACTCCTGCTAAGATTTGGTTTCCCAAAATGCAGCACCTCATATTTATGTAAATTAAACTCCATCTGCCACTCCTTAGCCCATTGGCCCATCTGATCCTGTTGCAATCCAACGTAATCTTCTTTGCTGTTCTCTGCACCTCCAATTTTGGTGTTATCTGCAAACTTACTAACTATACCTCTTATGCTCACATTAAAATCATTTATATAAATGACGAAAAGTAGTGGACCCAGCACCGATCCTTGTGGCACTCCACTGGTCACAGGCCTCCAGTATGTAAAACAACCCTATACACACCAGCCTCTGCCTTCCACCTTTGAGCTAGTTCTGGATCCAAATGGCTAGTTCTCCCTCTATTCCATAACTTCTAACCTGACTAACCAGTTTCCCATGGGGAACCTTGTCGAACGACTTAAATTAAATTCAAATAAATCACCTCCACCACTCTGCCCTCATCAATCATCATTGTTACTATTGCAAAAAATTCAAACAAGGTTGTGAGACATGATTTTTCACTCACAACGCCACGCTGACTATTCCTACTCAGTCCTTGCCTTTCCAAATACATGTACATCCTGTCCCTCAAGATTCCCTCCAACAACTTGCCCACCACCGCTGTCAGGCTCACTGGTCTATAGCTCCCTGGCTTGTCCTTACCAATTTTCTTAAACATTGGCACCACATTCGCCAACCTCCAGTCCTCTGGCACCTCAACTATGACTATCGATGATAAAAATATCTCCGTAACAGGTCCAACAATCCGTTCCCTGGCTTTCCACAGAGTTCTCTGTACACCTGATCAGTTTCCGGGGATTTATCCACTTTTATACGTTTAAAGACATCCAGCACATCCTCCTCTCTAACATGAACATTTTTGAAGATGTCACCATTTATTTCCCTACATTCTATATCTTCCAACCTTTCCAACGGTAAAATTGATGCAAAATACTCATTTATTATCGCCCCCAACTCCTGCGTTCCACACAAAGGCCTCCAAGCTGATCTTTGAAGGGCGCTATTCTTCCCTATTTACCCTTTTGTCCTTAATGTCTTTGTAAAATCCTTTTGGATTTTCCTTAATTCTATTTACCAATGTTATCTCATGTCCCCTTTTTGCCATCCTGATTTCCCTCTTAAGTATACTCATATTGCCTTTTGAACTCGATCGACCATGTCTGTACCTGTCATATGCTCCCTTCTTTTCCTTAACCAGACCCTCAATTTCTTTAGTCATCCAGCATTTCCTATACCTCCCAGCCTTTCCTTTCACCGTAACAGGAATATACCGTCTCTGGACTCTTGTTACCTAATTTCTGAATGCTTCCCACTTTCCAGCTGCCCCTTTATCTGCGAACATCTGCCTCCAGTCAGCTTTCGAAAGTTCTTGCCTAATATCATCAAAATTAGACTTACTCCAATTTAGAACTTCAACTTTTCGATCTAGTCTACCATTTTCCATCATAATTTTGAAACTAATATCATTGTTGGCAAATAAATGAAGCTCACACACTTCAGTGAGAATTAAATCGATTGATTATATTTAAATATGTCAGAATGATAATTCTATCTGATTGTTCAATCATTTGCTCACTCTGAATATGCAATCAGTCAGAGGTCAACCACTTTGCAAATGATACAGCGACAATGTATGCATTTGAATACTGGCATTCAATGTGTAATTGTGATCACCAAATAATCAGACAACATTTTATTTTTGGTATAAAACAAAACGCGCTCTCTTTACACTTTTGTATCATAAAATGTTGTTAGGTGCTTACATTTTAGTTCTATAGAACCAACTTAATTGGTTTCAAAGATGATGGAACTATTGTTCAGTTGAATAATTGTTGCTCATATCTCATCATTGCCCAATTCACAAACATGGCTAATTCCTGATCATTGTTCAGGTCAGAAAACCCACCACGTTGCAATCATGACCGACATGAAAAATGGATTCCAAAAGGCCTGAATTCAGGCACCATGCTACTAGACCTTGCAGCTGCCTGTGACACTGAGTGAGATACTGGCCTGCTCCAGAATCTGTCCAGAAAGTTTCCAACCTGGGTCAGGGCAATCATTCAAACATTCCTTCAAAGTAAATCATTTGGATTCCACCTGGGGCAGGAGGAAACTAGCCAACAGGCGATCAGCCATCATTCCTGATGAAGGGCTTTTGCCTGAAACGTCAACTTTCCTGCACCTTGGATTACGCCTGACCTGCTGTGCTCTTCCAGCACCGCCCTAATCTAGACTCTGGTTTCCAGCATCTGCAGTCCTTGTTTTTACCTATCAATGTTCTCAGTGTAGTTACAAATCCTGTCTAAATTAGATACCAATGTTTGATCGGGAACCAGGTCTTACAAATTCATCTTCAGTCAGAGCATGACCCAGAGAGCAGTTGTATGGCCATGGAGTGTCAGAATCACATGGCATTGCTTACAGTGCTGACATCTGGCATGTTCCCCATACTTACTACATCTGCTCCCTGGTCCAGACGCTGTGTGAGCATATTCACAATTGACAGCTTTCTGCAACATCTTGTGTCTCACAGTGAATCCTCTGAAATTATATCCAATAAATGTACCTTCACATTCACCAGTACCAAAATAAAATTGTACCTGCCTGTGGATGGTCAGATATTAATACATAGGTCACCCAACAGAATGTATCTGAAGAAACCAGGAGCTAACGACAAACCAAAAATCAGTTTAATAACTGAACTTGGTGGATTTTGTGTGGTCTAGGTAACCACACATATTGTGCTGGCACTCAGCTAACTGTACCCATGCACACTATAACTGGAAGTCTTGGCCTAACGCCCCTTCCAGCTTCCTGACCTCACATACCTCACTCCCTCACACAATCACCAACTGATGAGAATCCACCAGATGAGAGAAACTTGGAACATAGAACAGTACAGCACAATAAGAGCCCTTCAGCCCTCAATGTTTTGCCGACCTTTTATCCTACTCTAAGATCAGACTAACCTACATAATCTTCAATGCACTAGCTTCCATGTGCCTATTCAAGAGTCTTCTTAATTATCCCTAATGTATCTGACTCTACTTCTGTCATTGGCGGTGCATTCCAACCCCACTATACTCTGTGTAATGCAGTTACCTCTGACATCACCCCTAAACCTTCCTCCAATCACCTTAAAATTACGCTCCTTGTAGATAGCCATTTCTGCCATGGGAAAAGACTCTGGCGAACCAATCTTTGTCTCTCAAAGTCTTGTACACCTCTATCAAGTCAGCTGTCATTCTTCTTTGCTCCAGGGAGAAAAGCCCGAGCTCCCTCAAACTTTCTTTCTATGACATGCACTCCAGTCCAGGCAGCATCCTAGCAAATATCCTCTGCACACTCTCTGAGGCTTCCACATGTTTCCTATAATGAGGCAACCAGAACTGAACACAATGTTCCAAGTGTGTTTGACCCACAGCTTTATTGAACTTAGCATTAACCTCGTCGCTCTTAAACTCAATCCCCCATAATGAAAGCCAACACACCATACACCTTCTTAACAACCTTATCAACTTGGCTGACAATTTTGTGGGATCTATGGACATGGACCCCAAAATCCCTCTGTTCCTCCCCATTGCCAAGAATTCTGTCTTTAGCTCTATTCTGTATTCAAATGCAACCTTCTAAAACAAATCACTTCACACTTTATAAGGTTGAACTTTATCTGCCACTTATTAGCCCAGCGCTGCATCCTGTCAATGTTCTGTTGCAACCGACAACAACCCTCCACACTATCCACAACTCCATCATTCTGTATGTCTTTGGTAAACTTACTAACCTATTATTCCACTTCCTCATCAAAGTCATTTATAAAAATCACAAACAGCACAGGTCCCAGAGCCGATCCCTGTGGAACACCACTTGTCACTGACCTCCAGGCTGAATAATTTCCATGTGCTACCATCCTCTGTCTTCTATGGGCCAGCCATGCCCGTATCCAGAGAGCCAAATTTCCCTGCGTCCCATTCCTCCTCACCTTCTGAATGAGCCTACAATGGGGAGCCTTATCAAACGCCTTGCTAAAATTCGTGTTCACCACATCTACCGGTCTACCTTCATCAACATGTTTTTTTCACATCTTCACATAATTCAATAAGGTTTGTGAGGCATGACCTGCTCCTCAAAAAGCCATGCTGACTATCTCTAATCAAATTATCATTTTCTAAGTAATTGTAAATCCTGTCTCTCAGAAGCGTCTCCAATACTTTGCCCACCACTGATGTAAGACTGACTGTTTGGTCATTCCCAAGGTTATCCCTATTCCCTTCCCTGAACAAGGGAATAACATTTGCCACACTCCAATCATCTGGCACCACTCTAGTGGACAGTGAAGACACAATGATCATCACCAAAGGAACACCAATCTCTTCCATCACTTCCTGGAGTAACCTCGTGTATACCCTATCTGGCCCAGGGGATTTATCCATCCTTATGTTTGTACTTCAATCAGTCTGTACTTCCGCTCAACTTGTCTACACCCTATCCAACCAACTGATTGCCTGCTTTCCATTTCAGTGCAATATATAGTGCTGCCTTCCTGAGCAAGTACGGTTCCCAACGTCCTTCGAATCACAGAATTAAAAAAATGCACCAATGCCTTCCTGATAAAGAGCTTATGACTGAAACATCGACTTCCTTCTCTTTGGATGCTGCCTGACCTGTTGTGCTTTTCCAGCACCCACACTATTCGACTCTGATCTCTATCAAATGCAGTCCTCACTTTCTCTATTACTGAGGGCTATCCCTTCTGCACACTGAGCGGGAAACTAACCATCAGAAACTCATTGTATGTGGAGCTGACTGGTTAGTTCTGGAAAGTTGCACTTGATAAATACATTTTTAAAAAGGAAATTACAATTCAACAAATATTCATTCAGTCCCAGAGTTACAATTTTGGTTCATGGTTTGAGCAGGCTATTAACAAATAGTGAATTATTGAGGAACTCCGAGATACAGAGTATTTCAGGTGTTATAATCCAGCTTAGTTAATGCTGGGAGCATTATCAGACAGACTGATGTGATAATGGCATGAATTGACATGTGGAAGTGGAACATTTTTGCCATCACAGAGACGTGTTTGAGGGAGGTCAGGACGAACAACTCAATATTCTGCTGTACTGTAACTATAGGCAGTACAGGAGAGGGTGTTGAAGAGGAGGTGGTATTGCATTATTAATTAAGGAACAGTTACTGCAGTAAGGACGGACGATATCTTGGAAGTGTCTTCAAATGAGGCTTTATGGGTCGAGGTTAGTGTCCAAATGATGACAAACACACTGCTGGAGATATTTTATAGAGCCCCAGGAAGATGAAAATACAGCAGCAAATATATAACCAATTCACTGAGGTACGTAAAAACAAATTCACTATTGTGTGAAGGAAAGCAGAGATAGGAAAGCAAGGCTGGAGATATTACAGAGATAGGAAAGCAAGGCTGGAGATGCTACAGAGAGAGGAAAGCAAGGCTGGAGGTGTTACAGAGATAAGAAAGCAAGGCTGGAGATGTTATAGAGAGGCGAAAGCAAGGCTGGAGATGTTACAGATAGAGAGGAAAGCAAGGCTGGAGATGTCAGAGAGAGAGAGAAAAGCAAGTCTGGAGATGTTACAGAGAGAGGTAAGCAAGGCTGGAGATGTTACAGAAGGAGATGAAAGCAAGGCTGGAGATGTCAGAGAGAGAGAGAGAAAAGCAAGGCTGGAGATGTTTTAGAGAGAGAGAAAAGCAAGGCTGGAGATGTTACAGAGAGAGGAAAGCAAGGCTGGAGATGTTACAGAGATAGGAAAGCAAGGCAGGAGATGTTACAGAGAGAGAGGAACGCAAGGCTGGAGATGTTACACAGAGAGGAAAGCAAGGCTGGAGGTGTTACAGAGATAGGAAAGCAAGGCTGGAGATGTTACAGAAAGACGAAAGCAAGGCTGGAGATGTTACAGATAGAGAGGAAAGCAAGGCTGGAGATGTTACAGATAGAGAGGAAAGCAAGGCTGGAGATGTCAGAGAGAGAGAGAAAAGCAAGGCTGGAGATGTTACAGAGAGAGGAAAGCAAGGCTGGAGGTGTTACAGAGATAAGAAAGCAAGGCTGAAGATGTTACAGAGAGGCGATAGCAAGTCTGGAGATGTTACAGATAGAGAGGAAAGCAAGGCTGGAGATGTCAGAGAGAGAGAGAAAAGCAAGGCTGGAGATGTTACAGTGAGAGGTAAGCAAGGCTGGAGATGTTACAGAAGGAGATGAAAGCAAGGCTGGAGATGTCAGAGAGAGAGAGAGAAAAGCAAGGCTGGAGATGTTACAGAGAGAGAGAAAAGCAAGGCTGGAGATGTTACAGAGAGAGAGGAAAGCAAGGCTGGAGATGTTACAGAGATAGGAAAGCAAGGCAGTAGATGTTACAGAGAGAGAGGAACGCAAGGCTGGAGATGTTACACAGAGAGGAAAGCAAGGCTGGAGGTGTTACAGAGATAGGAAAGCAAGGCTGGAGATGTTACAGATAGAGAGGAAAGCAAGGCTGGAGATGTTACAGATAGAGAGGAAAGCAAGGCTGGAGATGTTACAGATAGAGAGGAAAGCAAGGCTGGAGATGTCAGAGAGAGAGAGAGAAAAGCAAGGCTGGAGATGTTACAGAGAGATAGGAAAGCAAGGCTGGAGATGTTACAGGGATAGGAAAGCAAAGCTGGAGATGTTACACAGAGAGAGGAAAGCAAGGCTGGAGATGTTACAGAGAGATAGGAAAGCAAGGCTGGAGATGTTACAGAGAGAGAGAAAAGCAAGGCTGGAGATGTTACAGAGTTATGAAAGCAAGGCTGGAGATGTTACAGAGAGAGAGAAAAGCAAGGCTGGAGATGTTACAGAGAGAGGGAAAAGCAAGGCTGGAGATGTTACAGAGTTATGAAAGCAAGGCTGGAGATGTTACAGAGAGAGAGAAAAGCAAGGCTGGAGATGTTACAGGGATAGGAAAGCAAGGCTGGAGATGTTACAGAGAGAGAGGAAAGCAAGGCTGGAGATGTTACAGAGATAGGATAGCAAGGCTGGAGATGTTACAGAGAGAGAGAAAAGCAAGGCTGGAGATGTTACAGGGATAGGAAAGCAAGGCTGGAGATGTTACAGAGAGAGAGGAAAGCAAGGCTGGAGATGTTACAGAGATAGGATAGCAAGGCTGGAGATGTTACAGAGATAGGGGAGCATGGCTGGAGATGTTACAGAGAGAGGAAAGCAAGGCTGGAGATGTTACAGAGATGGGAAAGCAAGGCTGGAGATCTTAAAGAGAGAGAGTGAAAAGCAAGGCTGGAGATGTTACAGAGAGAGAGGAAAGCAAGGCTGGAGATGTTACAGAGAGAGAGGAAAGCAAGGCTGGAGATGTTGCAGATACAGGAGAGCAAGACTGGAGATGTTACAGAGATAGTGTGGCCTGTGCATGCTAGAATAGGTTAGCGAGATATTTTTAAATTCATTTAAAGAATGTGGAGAAAGATGAAGCAGCTGAAGACTAGAGAGATAGGGACGGGTGTAGGAGCTGGCCAAATTTACAGCGATAGATGGTACTGGAGTATGAGATAAAGATTGTAGTGATACGGTAGGTTACTGAGATACAAATGACTGTTGTGGCTTGAGACGATGACAGGGAAAGATACAGAAATACACGCAGGTAGTTTAAAAACGGAATTATGCAATGTCTTAATGGAGAAAATATTGTAGAAATCTGTGGAATAGACAAGGCACTTGGAGGAACTGAAGGACTGAGACCTTGGACTGCCAAATCACAAGAGTCATAGAGTTGGTGTCATACAGCACAAAGGAGGCCCTCCGATTGATAGTGACAAAAAATTAAAAGCCCTGCAGACCCTGGAAATCCCTCCTTCCTAACATCTGGGGGCTCGGGTTAGATGTGGGACAGGCACCAACAGACACCTCAAACAACAATGTGTCATAACGAAACCTCATTGTGTCAGATCAAACACTGACACAGAAACCTCCTGCTGACTCCCTTCCCCCAGCTGATGGATCAGTGTCCCTCTGATGTCCCAGTGACAAAGCTAGAGAAGATATACTGGGTGTGCCATTTCAAAACCACCACCCAGAGGGGCTCAGCAGCAGCATGCTCATCGAGATGGTCAGGTCCAAAAGGACATAGTTGCAAGATTGGGTCTGTACTGAGTGGGAAGGGGAACGACTGAGAGGGAGAAACATTCTTGACCTTATCTTCATCAACCTACTGGCTGCAGGCACATTGATCGATGATCATATTGGGAAAGGTGACTACCACACACAGCATTTCTATCGACAAAGTCAGACTTTTACATTGTGAATTGTGTGAGTGCGTGAGAGAGAGAGTGAGAGAGTGAGAGAGAGTGAGAGTGATTGTGATTGTGAGTGTGAGTGAGAGAGTGAGAGTGAGAGTGAAAGTGAGAGTTAGAGTGAAAGCGAGAGTGAGAGTATATGCATGAGCACACATGTGAGAGATACTATCACCATGCTCAATGGAACAAATTTCAAAGAGATCGAGAACTCAGCACTGGTCTGTGAGAGGTGATTCGGGTCATTACCAACAACAGCAGAATTGTACTCCAGCACAATTTTCACTGTCACTGCCTGGCATATGCTCCACTTTACCCTGACCATCAGGCCGGGATTAAACCCTTGTTCAATGAGGAACACAGGAGGGCTGGCCAAGAGCAGCACCAGGTATACCTCACAATGAGGTGACGTTACCAAAACAGGACCACGTACTTACCAAACAGCGTAAACAGCCAGTGACAGACAGATCTAACTAACAAATCAGACCTAATCTCTGCAATCCTGTCACATGCAATCAGCGTGAATTGTGTCGTTAATTAAACAGCTCACTAGAGAAGTCGGATCCACAAATATCGCCTTCATCAACGATGAAAGAGCCTAGCGCAACAATAAAAAAGCTAAGGCCGAAACATTCACAACAATGTTCAGACAGAAGTGTCGATCGGATGATCTATTTTAGTCTTCTCCAAATGGCAGTCATCAGCTAATTTGATTCACTGTGTGTGGTAACTCCAAACGGCTAGAGGTATGGGGAATGCAAAGGCTGTGGGCCCTGATAACATTCCATTCAAGCTGTTCCTGCTGGGATACAGCACTGTCACCTACCTGAAAATGTGGGAAACTGTCAGGGTGTGTCCTATACACACAAAGACAAAACATCAGACACTCAATGACTGCCCCATTGCTCTGATTCCCAACATTAATAAAGTGATGGAAGATGTCATCTACAGTAGGTTCAAGCAGCACTGCCTCAGCTCCAACCTGCTCACTGAACTCAGTTTGGGCTCTCATCCCTTGGGCACATTGTACAACAAGGTGAATTCTAGGGGTGAGGTGACAGTGACTGCACTTAACATCATCATTACTGCATTTGACTAAGTGTCATACCCTGGATTAACAGCAAAACTGGACCAAATAGGATTCGTCTGCACTGGCTGAAGTTATACCTGGTACAAAAGAAGGTGGCTGGGGTTGGTGGGGAGCAGCCATCTCCGCAGCAGTTCCCCAGGGGAGGGGTTTCTGAGTAAACCTGTAGACCAGAAATGGAAAGGCAGGGCACCATACCCCAACAGGATGATAGGGTTGTTCTCTTGTTAGATAGATGCGACTAGCGGCAGTTTAACTGGACAGTCATCATGCCTCAAACAAGGGAGAGGTTGAGTAAGACAGCCCTTTTCAGACACCTCATTCAGTGCAGAATTTAACCCATACTGTTGGTATCAATCTGCATTACAAACTAGCCGTCCAACTGATTGAGCTAACCAAGTCCTCGCTCAGCTCCTTGGGGAAGATAGTGCAACATTATTCTGTTCAGATATATTGTTAGACACCTCTGGAGCAGATGGAACGAGAAGCCAGCTACCTAGCTCAGAGAGAGGGACAGCATCAGTGAGCTGTAAGAGTGCTCTCTACCCCAGGCCCAATCATAAATGACCATCCCTATACTGTAAAGTCACAAGTGAGGATATTTGCCAATGATTGGACAATGTTCAACACCATTCGTGATTTACTCAGATACTGAAGCAATCGTTATCCAAATGCAATAGGACCTGGAAATATGCGGGTATGTGCTTAACAGTGACAAGTACAATTTCCATTACACACGTGCCAGAGAATGATTACCTCTAACAATAGAAAAGTGTACCATATACTTTAATGTTCACTGCCACCACCATCACTGAACGCCCACCTAGCAATATCCCGGGGATTACCGTTAACCAGAACTGGACTGACCATATAATTTCATTACCCATTCCTGTGAAGGGCTTATGCTAAAACATTGACTCTCCTATACCTCAGGTGCTGCCTGACCTATTGTGCTTTTCCAACGCCACTTTGACACATGTTAATTCATTGGCTACAAGAATATATCAGGGGCAAGAAATCCTACAAGAATGACTCACCTCAAAATTTCAGAAAGCCTGTCTCCCATCAAAAAGACTCATGCTGAATGTGTGTGATTAAATACCTCCATTTGCCTGTGTGGGTGCAGCTTCATCCCTCATCCACTGACACTGAGTAGCAGCAATACCTGCCATCTACACGGTGCTCTGCAGAAATTTGCCAAGGCCCCTTACAATGTACCTCTGAAACCACGAACATCAAGAAGGACAAGGGAAGCAGATACATGGGACCACCATGTTCGGGTTCCAATCCAAGCCATCTACCGAGCTGATTGGGAAGTATATTGCCGTTCTTTCAATGTCACTATTTCAAGTTCTCTCCCTAATGGTATTGTCAGTCTACCTACAGCACATGGGCTGCAGCGGGTAAATGAGATAGCTCACCCCCACCTTCTCAAGGTCAAAAAGGGACAGGCAATAAATAATGGCCTTATCATATTCCATGAATAAATTAACATGAAAAATATTGTCCAGTCCTGCCCAATTCTGGACACTGTGCTTTGGGTTTTGTGAGCTCTGGCTGGTTGGGTCCAGGCAGTAACCTGTTTGTTGTAAACAGCTGAAGGAATATGCTGTTTGAAACAATCGGACAGTCTCTCAGAGGCATGGCCGGCATACCGAGCATCACACAGACACTGACAGTCACATCCCACATTACTGAGCTCTGAGATAGACAGAGGCAATTGAAAATGTATTCATATCTGACTAACATGTTTAAACACACAGTGATATTGTTGCCACGAAAATAATTATGAGTGAATATTAGCAGGGAGAAAGTGAGGACTGCAGATGCTGGAGATCAAAGTAAAAAAGTGTGGTTCTGAAAAAGCACAGCCGTTCAGGCAACATCTGAGGAGCAAGAGAGTCGACTATTAGTTCACAATATTAATACAAGGGAAAATAATTGTATATTTTCAAAGTCCTTGTACTTAATAATATTTTGGTCTTGGGTGTGGGAATGAGATTTATCATTTCAATGCTCCTTACTGTGTGTTGTGCACTGTTCTCATCATAATGTTGTTATAAAAGTGAACGGAATAAAGGGGGGATATAATGCTTATTGGACAATCTAAAAGATGGTATTATGAAAGGATATCGAAACTTCAGTGAAGAGACTTTGCTGTTAATGGTTAGAACAACGCTGCAAACATTTACACAGAAATTTCCAGCGCAAATCACACACAAGATCGTTGGGCTGGGATGATGCTGGCCATCAATGGAGCTGCACAATTCTGTTTGGATACTGACATTGTGAGGCTAACATTCCCTCATATGGTTTATGAGGGATTCAATGTAAGATGCCATGTTCCGCAGGAGCCCATCACCTTTATAACACCTTCGTTCAGGATTGAGTCCAAGGTGCAGAATTACAGTGTTTAGGTGCTATACCAGAAGAGATATACTTGCAAGACATAAAACCATAAGACCATAAGACCATAAGACATAGGAGTGGAAGTAAGGCCATTCGTCCCATCGAGTCCACTCCGCCATTCAATCATGGCTGATGGGCATTTCAACTCCACTTGCCCGCATTCTCCCTGTAGCCTTTAATTCCTTGTGGCATCAAGAATTTATCAACATGGCTGTTTACAGGTCATAGTTACAAATGTTGAACTGCTTCTGGATCGGCACCATGTGCTAGTCCATTAACCAGTTTTCCCCACTCACATCTCCTCGTTGTTCAGGTATGTCTCTAACCAGTCCATTGTGAGGGATTATATCAGTAACTGCCCAGCTCCTGTTCGGAAACTCACTGGACAGGTTCTGGGGATGGCCAGTGTTTTGGAGGTCATGGTGAGGCCCCAGTAACAGTATGCCTGAATTCAGACTTTTCCTCAAAGTCATTCCCAACAGCTTTGCTGCCTGCAAGATGGTGTGTTCACTGATCTGAACATCAATCAGTTGTTTACTACAGTCACTGAATTGTGTAATAGTTAGCTGTGTGCTCTGGTAATTCAATTATTGTTCACTTCAATTGTATTCAACTGAAAAATAATGATGTTTGGTTTATTTTTTAAATATGCAAGAAACAAAGTGATATTAAATCTTCATTCTACAAAAAGAAAAAGTGACCTGTTGTATATTTCTCACGGACTAATCAAGCAACAGTCAGATATTGTCAGTAGAGCAGGATTCTGTGAACAGGACTATGTACCAGGCAACATCACCATCCTCTCTGGTGGGGTCTGTCCCACTGACACGACATAGCCAGGCTGAGGGGGCAGCTCCTTGTTATATATTCAGTATAGTGCTCAGTATTGATGCTGGATCCTGTGGCTGCTGACTGCTCTGTGGCAGGTTATGGGGGAATCAATACAAGGGAACCATATAATTGATCACATCATCACCAATCTGCCTACTGCAGATACACCTCTCCATTTCATATTATGGTAAGGATGGTCACTGCACAGTCTTTATAGGGAGCAAGGGCTATCTTCACATTTTGCAGACCCCCCTCACCATGACATGTAGCCCCTGGGCAGTGAATGGTACAGACTTTAAATAGATTGAGAAACTAAAGATGATGCATCCATGAGGTGCAGTGGGCCATCGGCAGGAGCAGAATCATACTCTGCACAACTCATACAGTCTGCAACCTCACAGCCAGACATACTTCCCACTGTACAGTAATCGCCACGGCCCAACATACCTCCCACTGTACAGTAACCATCACAGCCCAACATACCTTCCACTGTACAGTAACCATCACGACCGGACGTACGTCCCACGGTACAGTTACCATCACGGCCCGACATACCTCCCACTGTACAGTAACCGTCACGGCTCGACATACCTCCCACTGTACAGTAGCCATCAAGAGCTCAGTGCTTAGCACTGCTGTCTCACAGCACTAAAGTCCCAGGTTCATTCCCTGCCTTGGGTGACTGGCTGCGTGGAGTTTGCACGGTCTCCCCGTGTCTGCGTGGGTTTCCTCCGGGTCCTCCGGTTTCTTCCCACAGTCCAAAGATGTGCAGGTCAGATGAATTGGTCATACTAAATTGACCATATTGTTAGGTGCATTAGTCAGGGTTAATTATAGTGCAGAGGAATGGGTCTGGGTGGGTTACTCTTCTGAGGGTTGGTATGGACTGGTTGGGCTGAAGGGCCTGTTTCCACACTGTAGGGAATCTAATCTAACCTCCAAGGTTCAATTCGGGAATATAATGGAATAATCACTTGTCTGAATGAGTGCAGCTCCAACAGTACTCTGGTATGGACTTACTAGCAACAGGCAACACAGTTGTGTGGGGAAGATCATATCTCACAAACTTGATTGATTATTTTGAGGAAGTGAGAAAATTTATTGATGAGGGCATGGGGCTGGATGTTGGCCAATTGGACCTTAGCAAGGCCTTTGATATGGGGTTCCTTATGGCAGGCTCATACAGAAGGTGAAGTGAAATGGGATCAGCGGTTAGTTAGATGGATAGAGAACTGCTTGGCCATAGAAGACAGAGTAGTGATGGAACAGTGTTTTTGTGACTGGAGATCTGTAACTAGATTGGCGGAGTTGCAGAGTGTGAGGATGATTGCCAGAGAATACAGCAGGATATAGGTCAGCTGCAGACCTGGACAGAGAAAACACAGATTTAACTTTATTTGGACAACTCTGACGTGATGTGTTTTAGAAGGTATACAGTAGATGGAAAAACTACTGGCCGCAACATCATCCGAAGGGATATAGGTGTATAGCTCCACAGTTCCCGGAAAATGACAACACGGGTGAATAGGGTGATCAAGAAGATTGATGGCAAACTTGCAGACATGCATCGGAGCATGCAGTATGAAAATTAGCCGGTCATATTGCAGCTGTAGAGAAGCTTAGTTCGGGCACATTTAGAATATCGTGTACAGTACTGGTTGCTACACCATTAGAACGATGTTGAAGTGTTGGAGAGGTATGGAAAAGTTTTACCAGGACGTTGCCTGGTTTGGAGGGTATTAGCCAGAAGGAGAAATTAAACAAACCTGATTTGTTTCCAACTGGGCATCATTGGCTGTGGAGCTACCTGATAAATATTTACACAATTATCAGAGGCATAGATAGAAATACAGTTAGAGGCTTTTTCCCAGAGGAAAAATATCAATTACTCAGGACCGTAGGTTTTAGGTAAAAGGGAGAAAGTTTAGGAGATTTGATAGGCAAATGTTTTGTTTTTGCTTTTCCAGACAGAATGTGCAAGTGCCAGGAATGCACTGATAGAGGAGAAGAAGCCAATATAGTAAGGTTTGAGAGGGACTTTGGCACAAATATGAGTAAGTAGGGAATAGAATGACATAGAGGGTGTCGGAGCAAAAACTTTCTTTTTAACTTTAGAACGGCATCATGTGTCAGTCTGGGCTTGCTGGGATGAAGGGCCTGTTCCTATGCTGGACTGCTCTTTAAAACAAGATTTGAGTGCAGGAGTGGCAAGATGTTGACTGAATGATTACTGATGATCAACAGCCACATTCAGCGGATCTCTCCTCAACAACTTGCAGTTTCATACCCTCCCTTCCACTGTGGGAAATATGGAGAATTGGACGTGAAAGTCCGAGCTGGTAACTGGTGATTCCATCTCGCCCCACGCTCCTACAGCCTTCTGTGTTGGACATAAACATCTCGGGGGACACTGCACAGACTGATGCTGCATGTACTCCACATCCTCCAATGATGGCATCTGTCACATGCCAGCCTCACCATGCCATCCCATCACATCTCCGACCCACTGACAGTACGCTTCTGTACTTCAATGCTGCAGCTCAGGGTGCACTGCCAACTCTCATTGCAATGCTGCTGCAAGGGCACTGTGCTCAGCAACACACACCCAGCTCATGGCCTGTCCCTCTGGGCTGCTCACTCCGTGTTTGTACACACCCAATGCTGCTGCAAGGACACTGTGCTCAGGCACACGCCCAGCTCATGGACTGTCCCTCTGGGCTGCTCACTCCGTGTTTGTAATCACTCAATGCTGCTGCAAGGACACGGTGCTCAGGGACACGAACCCAGCTCATTGGCTGTCCCTCTGGGCTGCTCACTCCGTGTTTGTACACACTCACTTTGAGCTGACTGCAATGCTGACAGAATTATTGCCTTGCTTTACCCTGCCTTTAGCAGTGTTACCCCTCAGTCAGAGATACCAGGCTTACCCGCCTGCTGTATTGTCTTGGTGTTTAGCACAGACACAAAAGCAGGAAGCTTGATATCATTGTTCACAGTCAGCCACGGTGCCCAGCACAGTGAGTCAAGGGGAGTCTCAGACCCCAATCCGGGAGCTTGGACACGGTCAGTCAGCCTCTCATCATTGTTCGGGTCAGGATCCTTCCCTGTGAGGGGGTGAGGAGCTGAATGTGAGGGAGACCCATGCCTCTCTTGGCTATTTCTCTAAGATTGTGGTATGGTTCCTTTCGAAATGTGAAAATAAACAAGTGGTATTAAGGGAGCTACAGCTGTTAGTGCTGGGACAGCTGGGGGAAAGGTGGCGAGGTGTCCTAAGTGAGTGAGTAGGCAGCACAGACACCAGGCAGAATTGGGCAGAGGGACAGAGAAGTGGTTAGAGAAAGACTAAGAGAAGGTGCTGTAATTAGTGAGAGTAGGAGAATATGAGCCTTGGTGAGAGGTGGGTGCAGTAACAGAGATAGAGTGAGGGTGAGCTCACAAAGTGCAGATGGTGGCACTTACCCTGGTGGAGTGGAGAAGGTCACTGACCTCCTTCCTACACTGCTGGACATTCACTCAGAAGGCTGGCACCTCACTGACCCCAGGGATCAGCCTCCGACCAAGCTGGCAGGGTCTGGTGCCATGGCCTCCCCTGCCAGTCCTGGAGGAAAATAATGTCACTCTCCCACACCATGTCATTCATCAGAATCTCAGGGGCTTGTCCACAAAGTGAAGCTCCAGTTTTACCCCCTCTGCTATCTCTTGGGCAGTTTTGGATTGACAATCTTAGAGTGTAATGACTTTTTACTAATGGCACCTGGAACAGGGAGGCCGGTGCATTCTGGGATATCCAGGCAGTAGGCAGTTGTTATGACGAAGGGGAAAATCATCGTGTTCATATCAGTTGAGAAGATAACCACGTGTGCAGGGAGGGTGGTTAATGAGGCAGATTGGGGATGGTATCATGAGAAAATGCACTTCACCTTGTGGAGAGAAACCCTCCATAAAACCTGACTAAAATGAGACTTGACCAAATCATATGATGGTTTAGGCCTCTGTCTGTCTGAATAGGGAATGCAGTGTGAAATATTGGGAGCAACAAACTTGGAGCAGAGAATTACAAAGGAGATTCACATCCTTAAAAAGGGGTAATACAATATTCCAGACTGTTAAATGGAGCAGGGGAAAATCCCCTGCTTTACAGTTACCTACATTATCCAATCCCCCCGGATGCAGGGTTAGTGCTGGAGGCCTGGAGAATGGCTAACACTGCAGCTTTGTTTAATGTGGAGCAAGGGACTGACTGAATAGGTCGTGGCTGGAATTCTGAGACAGTGGATAAACGGTCACTGAGGAAGTCCCTGGGACTCCAGGACAGTTGGTCTGGATTTGTTCAAGGAAGATCGTGTCTAATTCATCTTCCTGTCAGTTTGAGGCAGTAACTTGTAACTGTATGTGACTTACTTGGATTTGACAAGAGATCCCATGGCAGACTGTTTAAAAACAGAAACTATAGGATCCAGGTGAATGGAGCAAACAACCCAGAGAAGTGCAAGGCAAGGCAGTTGGGGACATCAACAACAGAGAGGAATGCACAGTAAATGAGAGTATGGTCAGTGTGGGCAGATAAATGAAGGAAGCTGGACATATCAATAATCTTGTTAATGGAGCAAATGGCATCATTTCCTTTATCAGCCAAAGTGCAGAATATCAGAACAGGAAGCTTATGCTGGAACTGCATAAATAATGAGTTCAGTCACAGCTTGGGGATGGTGTGCAGTTCTGGTCACCCCATCACATGGAAGAATGGAATTGGACTGGAGAGAGTACAGAGGAGATTCGTTACCCTGTGACGGTGGAAGTGCAGTTCTGAGGAAAGATAGGAATGGAGGATGCTGAGAGGAGATTTGATTGGGGTGCACATGCTGTCAGGGGCCTGGGTAGAGAGGGAAATAACATCTTGTTCCTGTTGGTAAACTGCTTTACCAGTGGTGAATATTTAATATAATTGGCTGAAATATCAGAAAAATGGTGAGGAAAGTTGTTATTTCCCCCAGAGTATGGTCGGGATTTGGGAGGCACACAGGGAAGCGGAGGAGAGGCAGAAACTCTCAAACCATTTTAAAAAGGTGCCGGGATCTGCAGTTGAAGTCCTATAGTGTCCGGGGAGACAGAACTAGGACTTTGAAAAACAAAGCTACATCTTGTCCAATGCAGACAGTGGACAGAGTGATCTTCTCTATACTGCTATTTTCTGAAATATCCAACGGTTACCAATATCTGATAGGATCAATACGCAGAGGTGAGGGGTGAGGGCAGGGAGGAGCAGTGTGTAAATTGATTAGCAACACAATAACACAATAACACAATAATCCTTTATACACAATGCTACTTCACTGGTTGGCCTATTTATCCTTCCTGTAGAAATGGGGAAAACCTTTAATTATCCAGTTCCCAGTCGTGGTCACACTGCAGCCCCATCTCCATAATCCCAGCTCAATCTCTCCTGGTTCACACTATTTAAAGCTACCTTTTCACTGGCCTCGTTGAAAGTTGCCCAGCTTCATTCTTGCCCTATTGAAGGCTGCTCCTAGGCAACTAATGTTTCTCACTCTCAATTGTTGCACATCATGCTCTACCATCATCTTGAACGTTACAATAAAATGATTGCTGTGCCCCAAAACATTCCCCTACTGACATTGGATCCACTTGCCCCATCTCTTTCCCAAGGACCAGGTCCAACAGTACATACTCTCTTGGGCTGGACACATACTCCTGAAGTGAGCTCTCCTCCATGTAATCCAGGGATACTGGCCCCTCATGACCCTGCACCACCAGTAACCCAGTCAATATCTGGATAAATTAAGTTTCTCAGTATAACTAATCTGTAGTAGTTATCTCTCTCAAATGACCCTGCATATTTATTCACTCCCCCCCTTTCCAATGGTTGCTGGCTGACAGACTGTAACTCACAGTGTAATTATATACTTTTTGCTCTGTAGCTCCAGCCAAATTCATTCTGTGCTTGGACGGATCCTCTTTCTCTTGGACTCCTTAACTAACGCTAATCTCAACCAATACTTCAACTTCATCCTTTCCCTTCCCTTCTATCATTATGGAATCCTTTATATCCAGCAGTATTTAACACCAAGGCCTGCCATTCCCTGAACCAGCTCTCGGTGATCGGTACACCAGATTTCCACACACCAATCTGCAGTTGGAAAACCCCAGACTCTGAATATTCACATCCATGCAGAGTACCTCAGATTAAGGCTTTCTTTCTTACTCCATCTTCCACTGATAAACTTGTTGTTGTAAGTTAGTACGAACTGTATCTCACAGTACTTTGAGAATCCTGGTAGTCTCCTCTACTATTCCTTTTTGTGTCTGAATCACACACCAAGTTATTTTCATTCCCTCCCAAACACCCCGTAAGAAATTCAGTCCCAGCTCTGTCGCGTTAGCCCATACAGCTGCCTTCCCCAGAACCAGTCCCAATGTCCCAGGAATCTGAAGCCCTTCCTGCTGCGCCATCGTTCCAGTCACACACTTATCTAATAAAAACTCCGAGTTCTGTTCTCACTTGGACACGGCACTGAGAGTATTCCAGGGATTGCTACATTTGAGTTCCCGCTTGCTAACCATCCACCGAGCTCCCTAAATTCTGATTCCCAGACCACTTCACCCTTCCTACCCAGGTCATTCCTACCAACATGGACATGACCTTTGACTGCTCACTGCCCCCAGACGAATGTCCTGCAGACACGGTAACATTCTTAACCCCACTATCCTGGAATTACAGAAACACTGACATCTTCTTCAATTTTCTGACTCTCCTGTGACTATTGATCCTCCTTCCTTCTCCCTCCCCTCCTGTATAGACAGGCTGCTTGTGGCACCACAGACATGGCTCCAACTGCACTCCCCTGAGTAGCCCGCAACTTCATCAGCTTCCGAACTGGGAAAATGAATTGGGAGGGAGACACTAGGATATTCTTGTATTCCCTGACTGTTTCTCTTAAATTGTCTAGTCCCCCATTCCCTTCATTCGTCCAGGCCATCATGTCTGCAGGGTGATCGGTTCTGTGTGTGTGCTATCCACCGAACTCTCAGCATCACAGATGTCCCATAGAGTCTCTAGTCCCTGTCTGAGCTCCAAGACCCCATGTTCATCTTGGACACGAGCAGGGGCTATGACTTCCCAATGTAACAGAACACATTTTCCATCTGATAAACATGTCTTGCCCTGTCGTGAAATGCAACATGTCTCGAGTAACTTAATTAATTATTAAGAATGAAGTTAACATCAGGGAAATCACAATATGGTTAAGTCCCTTATTCCAATGTGGCTTACTGAGGTTTATTGATTGTTTTGGCTCAGAATTTCACTTCTCCCTCTTATTTCTGAGTTCAACCCTTATTTCAGAAGTTCAAAAAATAAATTTGCTAACTTATAGCAATTAACTGACAGTCGCTAATAACGGTGTATTTATCAGACAATGAATTTACAGCTTTTTCTGTGATGGCTCTTGCACTTCTTTCAAACTCAGTGCAGGCAGGTCCCAACAGTAGAAAGTTAACTCCATGACTCCCAGATACGTGTAATCCTCCAGCTCCCACTGCACTCTGATCCCTCACAGGGTCACCGTCTCTGCGACTCCCAGGTACGTGTAATCCTCCAGCTCCCACTCCATTCTGATCCCTCACAGGGTCACCGTCTCTGCGACTCCCAGATATGTGTAATCCTCCAGCTCCCACTCCACTCTGCTCCCTCACAGTGTCACCGTCTCTGTGACTCCCAGGTATGACTAGGCCTCGGTCCTCAGTGCTGATTTATATCCTCCCACTTTGCTGCCTCTGTAACTCCCAGGTATGTAAGCCTCATGCTCCTGCTCCAAGTTGCTCCCTCACATGGTTACTCCCTCTGTGACTCGGGGCTGGTTTCGAGCCTCCAGATCTGCTTTTTCTCCAACTCCAAGTCCCAATCAGCCTCGATCCTCGCTACTGATTTATGTTCTCCCGCTCTGTGCTGATCTCTCTCATTTTCTCTGCCCTTGTGACTCCCAGGTAATGGTAGGCCTCAAGCCTCAGCTGAGATTTATAACATCCCATTCCGCACTGCTCTCTTACAGAATCACTGTTGTGCCTGGAAAACAGTGAAAAAGAGGAGGATTAGACAGAGCAGAGGGTGTTACAGTGATTGAGCGAGCTGTATGGGATGGAACAGGTTATCTGGGGAGCTAGGCAGACCTGCAGCAACTGAAGAAGTTTACTGGAAGATACAGCGAGAGTTGCAGACACTGAAGAAGGCAAAGGAAATAGAGAGATAGTGGCTTGTTCATGACGGAGCTTTGTAGAGTCTAAAGGGCTTTTTTCTGAGCTGCTTACAGAGATGTGTGGACTGCAACAAATGCACATTGGCAGCCAGCAAATGTCGTGTGGTACTGGAGACTGTTGGATGTTACAGAGTTAGAAGTCTTGCAGTAACAGGGGGGAATATAAACTTTTGGAGCACTGGTGATGTTCAAGGACCCTCAGGACGTGTGGAGGAGCAGAGAATAGGAACATTCCAAATATTGGGATTGTAGGGGCTGAAAGCCCTGAGATGTATAAGGAGGAAGAAAATTGCCAATTTAGCACACGCAACGATTGCAATTACAGAGATTTAGGAAGGAACGTGTGCTATCATTGATTACAGTTATATGAAGAGTTACAGAAGCTGAAGGGGTTACGCATTTTAAAAAAGGAGAGATTGTATGTGATCAGAAGTTTAAACAAGAATAAATAAATTTCAGTGATCTCTAGCACAGATGGGAATGGAGGAGGTGAGATATTGTGAGGAACTGTCAGATTTATATGGCGGGGACGATGTCAGATATGAAAGGGAGAGCTGCATTGTCTGTACGCAGTTACAGACATGAGGAGTGTTGTAGCGCCTGCTGGAGGGGACACAGATAACAACAGTTCCAACGGCTGCTGCAGTGGCTCAGGAAGGCAACTCACTACCACCTTCTCAAGGACAACTCCAATCACTAATAAATGCTGGCTCAACCAACAAAGCTCATGTTCAGGAATGAATGAAGGAATAAAAGATCTACAAGTAGCATTGTAGCAGGCCCTTTCAACAGCCCTTCATAAACCCGGAACCACTATTCCCTGGAAGGATGGAGCTCCAGGTGCACGGGAACACCAACATTTCCAAGGTGTCCTCCAAGCCACGCTCCATCCTCCCAGCACTTTGTCTGTCCCTACACCCAAAGGACTGCAATGGGTCAGGAAGGCAGCTCACCACCACCTTCTCCAGGGAATTTCAGATGGGAAGGAAATGGTGAAACTCTGCTGTTTACAGCCAGACAGAAAAATAAATCCAGCAGTGGGTGTGAAATAAAATTTCCGTTTCAGAACAACATGCTGAGCATGGATAGAGGATTTGTCTGATTGGCACAAGGCAGAGAGTGTGAAGAAAGGGGTCTTTTTCATGATGGGAACTAGTGATGGGGGGAGCTCCGCAGGGGTCAGGGTTGGGATGACACTCTACATGTTATACATTAAGAGTCTGGACAAAGGATGTGAACGGGTACGAGAAATGGGTTTCCAAGAACGATCCCAGGGATGAAATGCCTGTCCATATGAGGAGTAAGTGAAGTCTCTGGGTCTGCACTTGGCGAAGTTTAGGCGGCGGCGGCCGCAGAATCTCATTCAAACTTACAGAATACTGAGGGCTCTGGATGGTGTGGACTGGGGCAAGATGTTTCCACGAGCAGGAGAGACGAGGGGCCAAGGGAATAGCTTCAGAGTGATGGGACGGCCCTTCTGAATGGAGATGTGGAGGAATTTATTCAGCCAGAGGGTGATGGATCAGTGGAACTCACTGCATCATGGGGCTGTGGATGCTAAGTAATTCAATGTACCTAAGTCAGAGATAGCTAGATTCTTGATGAATAAGGAGATCAAGGGTTACACGGAGTAAATGAGAGATTGTGGTTGAGAAACAATTCAGCCATAATCAAATAGTGGAATAGACCCAATGGACCGAATGGTCTAATTCTGCCCCTATACATGATGGTCTTTCGGACTGCACTTTTTCCATATGTTTCCAAGTGTGCAGTTATCATTTCTGGCATATTGTTTACCATACATTCCACCACTTTCCTGATTATTGCTGTTACCTCTTGGTTTCAGATCAACTGCAGAAAGCTACATCACAGAGTAACTTGAGAATCATTGTGTATAAATCTCAGAAAGGTGGCATATAGTGTCAGCAGGTCATAAAGAAGGCAAAAGGAATGCTAGCATTGATTTCAAACGGAATGGAGAATAAAAAAAGGGGAAGGCTTGTAACAACTATAGAGGACTCCAGTCTGCCCACACTGAGAATACTGTAAACAGGTTTGGTGCCCTATCTGGAGGGAAAATGTCCTTGCATTGGAGGCAGCCCAGAGAAGGCTCACCAGGCTGATCTTCAAAATGGAGGGATATTGATGAGAAGAGGTAGAGAGGTTGACCTTGCAGTTGGTAAAATTTAGAAAATGAGGCAAATTTATTGATACACCTAAGATTCTTGTGTTCTTCCAGATTCGGTACTGAGACATTGTTTCCCTGAGCAAGGATATGTAACCGGAGATAAAGGGGAACACAGACACCAGAGAAGCCAACAGAGAAAAGCTGGGTTGTAGAGACTGGAGGATGTTACAGACTTCGGGTGGTTTGAGATCACTGTTGGTGGTTAGAGATCAGATAGATTGTCAGGCTGAAAGATGTCAAGGAGATTTAAAGGGTTATCAGTCCTAAAGGAGTTACAGCGATAGGGAGGAATATAGGGACTAGAGATTACACGTTGGAGCTTCAGGAGATACAGAGACTGGGAGGATTGTTGGGACAGGAGATTACACAGATATTGGTGGTAGTAAGAGCTACAGAAGTTTTAGGAGAAAGGGAGGATTGTAGGCACTGATATTAGACAGGTGGGATGGTAGTTGGATCTGTAGGAGTTTATAGAGACCAGGAGGATTGTTGGTGCTGGGAGTTACACTGACATGGCCAAAAGTTGGAGCTGCAGGAGAGAGTGAGATAGGGAGGGTTGAAGGGACTGGATCAGTTCACACAGCCAGGGAGAAGTGTAGGGATTGGAGGAGCCAGAGATGCTGAATGTTGTAGGGCTGCAGGTGCTCAGAGAGCTAGTGAGGACTGTGAAGGTAGGTTTGCAGCATTCCCATCAGTTACACCGAGATGTGGAGTGCTGTTCTGGGTGAGGTTACAGAAATCAACAGGGTTGCAGATACTGGAATATATTACAAAGACAGTGAGCTGTAGTACTGGAGGAGGTTACAGGGACAGGATGCACCGAGGAGTTGGAGGATGCTATGGATATTAAACATGCTGCAAGGGATCAATAACCTTACATCGATCGGGGGATTGGAAGCTCTGGAGATAAAGAATGAGAAATGCAGCAACTGAAGAATATCACAGAGATAGGGAGCAACATATGAGTTAGAGGAGTTATAACATGAGATGAGCTGTATTCAATGGAGTCAGGAAAGATACAGGGAGATCTGAAGAGACTACAGGTGATCAAAAGGACAGTGAGGCTTCTCAGTGTAGGATTGGGTTAGTTTACCAGACAGGGAGTATTTTACGGAATTGTGATATTTACAGAGATTAAGAGAGTTGTATAGAATTGAGGGACGAACAGAGATATTTAAGGCTGTAGCTAATGAAGACATTTGTTGATTTTGGATGCTGAGGTTCTGGAAATTATATGGACCAGAAAGCTGAACAATCTGTCAGAGCTTACAGAGACAGGAACAGCAATAGAGCCTGGAGACACTAACATAGGTAGGGAGCATTGCACATACTGGAGGAGGTTTCTGCTTTAGGGATGGTTGTAGGGGATTGTAAGGTTTACACAGATAGGGGTGTAAGAGCTGGAGAAGGTTATGGAGATAATTCGATTGGTGGGGATACTGGAGGGGTTTACATTGACAGGGCTGGTGATAACGACGGGAGAATGTTACATAGATAGTAAGTCTTGTAGAAACTGATCAAGAGAGTCACAAGCATTGGGGTTGGTTCCACAGATCAGGGGTGTTGCAGGGACCTGAGAGGATTACGCAGATAGGGAGGATTGTAGGATATTCACATTTTCAGTGTGTTTCAGGACTGGAAATGTTTACACATTTAATGAGGGATGTTGGAGCTGTGGGAGTTCACAGAGACTTGGAGGTTTGAAGGGTTTGGGGCTGTTTATGGGTAGAGGGATATATTTAGGGACAGTAATATGGAACGCAGAGGGAGAGTTTAGATTAGATTCCCTACAGCATGGGAACAGGTACTTCGGCCCAACAAGTCCACCCTGGCCCACTTCTCTCTGACAATGCATCTAACACTATGGGCAATTTAGATGGCCAATTCACCTGACCTGCACATCTTTGGACTGTGGGAGGAATCCGGAGCACCCAGAGGAAACCCACATAGACAATGGGAGAATGTGCAAACTCCACACAGACAGTCACCCAACGCTGGAATCGAACCTGGGTTCCCTGGCGCTGTGAGACACAATTGCTCACCACTGTGCCACCGTGCTGCCCCAAATTGCAGAATTACTCAAAGAGAGAATGTTTGAGGTGCAGGGAGGGATGTGCGCAGTGGAGGAGCAAACAGAGATGTGGAGTGCTGTTGTGGGTTGAAAAGGGTCTGGAGGTATTTATACAGATAAGGAGCTTGGTAGGGATGGGAGAAGGTTACTGAGGTTGTGTGGTGCTGTAGGCCAGGAGGCAGGAGTGTTATCGGGCCTGCAGAAGGTTCCAGTGATATCACGTTCTCCTGGGGTTTGAGGAAGATACACAGGTGGGTATCTTGGTCCAGGCTGGATGATGTTACAGAGACGGGGGCACTGTAAGCATTCAAGACTGGCACAAATGAGTTGAACCGAAAGGTATGTCTCCTTGCTGTATGACTCTATCACACAACAAGAGACAGTGTGAGAGGGGGAATATAGAACAGAAAGATCCCAGGTTTCAATGCCATCTCATTGGGGTAGGCCTGCTTTCCCCTCTGTTGTACTGATCCTCATCAAGACAGCACAGGCCTGGATTGATAACTGTCAACTTCCTATATTGACATAGGAAGGCTCAGTACAGCAGAAATCAAAGTAAACAAGAGGGTGGAGTTTGAGCCTGGGACCATCATGCTCTATGTTCGTGTTTCAATACTGTATCAATGTCATGTCTTCTGGACCAAAGTTTGATCCCTTAAATACACTCTTCTCTGTTCACTGTGAGTGATCTTACCTATCTGCAGGATTTACTGCAAGCTGCAGATCTCACACTCCATTTCTCTGGCTGACTAACTGTCTTCAGTGTGGTGATAAATGAAACAGGAATTGGGAATTCTGCTGAGACAGAAATATCCTGATTACCTACAGGAGACAGAGAAATGAACAGAATGGGAAATTAGACTGATGCAGGGAAGGTTACAAATGGAGAACGGCACAGTGTCCCACAGAGATCTGGAAAATCCCAGTCTCCATCACTGGCCTGTGCTGCTGCGTGTCTCTGGAGTGGACACGAGGCTTAGGATCTCGGGTAGCTGCAAAAGGTGCAATCACTGGCATCAATTAAACCCTCACAGTGACAGATACCACATAGAGAGATACTGAGTGATATCATCAGAGTGCAGGAAGGCATCACGATCAAACCACGCTCACGAAGAAGGTGCACTGGGATCAGTACTCAGGGTTGAGGGAGCTATCAGTGGGCCAGGCAATGGCCTCGTGTTACTCTCACTCGACTGTTAATATAGAATTTAATGCCAGTAGCAGGGATACCCATCTGACTACTTAATACCCTTTAAGTAAGGAAATCTCGTATAGGCTGCCGGTCTGGCCTACATATGAATCCAGACCCAGAGCAATGGGATTGACTCTCAAATGTTCTCTGAAATAGTCTGGCAAGCCACTCAGTTCTAGGGTTGATCAGGGTGGGCCTGAGATGCTGGTCGGCCAGAGACAGCAACATCCCATGATTGCATTGAAACCAACCGTGCTGGGAGCAGTGTCCTGGACAGTCATGTCTGTAGGTTTATGGACAGGGCTTTAAAATGACAGAGAAGATGCAGGGACAGGGTTCAGGTGAAAGGAGCTTTCCAAATCCAAAGAGAAAAGGTGAAGCATCAGAACAGCATGGGAATGTGGCTGAAGACAAGCAGAAAGGAAGAGGAAGAGACAGAGTTTAACTAAAACTGTACATCAGTGAATAGAATTGTGACAGGAGATTGTGGGAAAATGTAAATTGTAATGTTGTTGTTTTTTTGCAATGGACAAAGTATCTGCAATAAGGTGACTTGGGACACAGTGAAAAATGAGATTTGGTCAGCAGACAGACGTCATTACAGGGTGAACAAAAGGTGGAACATAAATATTCAACTGTAAACAACCTTACAGGATCTCAGGCAGAATGGAAAAGCAAGATGGGAACCCTGACACTAATGGACATCAAAGGTATTACAGAGAAATCATTTGGCCTCAGATTATGCAGCTGAATCAGCCTGAATGCCAATTCTGGGTCAAAAACAAAAGCAAGAGAATAGTTTTTAAGCTGCCTAGCAGTACTTTGTTACTCATCCCTGCATTAAACAGGAATTCATTGCACTTTGTAACAAAGGTGGTGTGATAATTTTGGGAAACTTCAATCTTTGTATAATCTGGGACAGACACATTGGCAAGAGTGATATTATCTGAGATCCTCCTTGAATGTTTTAGTCAGTGTTTCTTTGAATACCACATTGTGCAACTGGCTGGGGATGTAACTATCTCAGATCGACCGTTGGGTGATGAAGCTGAGTGAATGAGTAATATTGCACTGAGATCCTCCAAGATATTATACAGGAATTCAAAGAGATTATGATATTTTAAAGTGACCATAACGCACACCCGAGCATCAGTAACAAAGCCAATTACATGATTTTGAAGGAGAACTGACCAAGGTAAACAGGGTAAACAGATGGAAATGTCAGGCTGTAAATGAACAGTGGGAAACATTTAGAGCCAGAGTCCTAGAGATGTACTGCACATAAATGGACCCTTCGGTCCAACTCATCCACGCCACCCAGATATCCTTTCCTAATCTCGTCCCATCTGCCAGCACTTGGCCCATATCCCACTAAACCCTTTTTATTCATGTACCAATCCAGGTGCCTTTTGAATGCTGCAAATATACCAGCCTCCACAACTTCCTCTGGCAGTGCATTCCATACTTAACCACACTCTGAGTGAAAACGTTGCCCCTTAGGTCCCTTTTAAATCTTCATCTCTCACCCTAAACCTATGCCCTATAGCTCTGGTCTCCACCAACCCAGGGAAAAGACCTTGTCTGTTTATCCTTTCCATGCTCCTCATGATTTTATAAACCTCAAGAATGTCACCCCTCAGCCTCTGACGCTCCAGGGAAAACAGTCCCAGTCATTTCAACCTCTCCCAATAGCTCAAATCCTCCAACCATGGCAACATCCTTGTAAATCTTTTCTGAACACTTTCAAGTTTCACAACATCTTTCCAATTGGAAGGAGACCAGAACTGTACGCAATATTCCAAAAGTGTCCTAACCAGTGTGCTGTACAGCCGCAACATGACCTCCAAACTCCGATACTCAATGATCTGACCAATAAAGGAAAGTATACCAAATACCTTCTTCATTATCCTCTTACCTGCGACTCTACTTCCAAGGAGCTATGAACTCCAAGGTCTCTTTGTTCAGCAGTACTCCCTAGAACCTTCCCATTAAGTGTATTAGTCCTGCTCAGATGTGCTTTCCCAAAATGCAGCACCTCACATTTATCTGAATTAAACTCCATCTATCACTCCTCAGCCCATTTGCCCATCTGATCCAGATCCCGTTATATTCTCAGGCAACCTTCTTCACTGTCCACTATATCTCAAATTTTGGTGCGATCTGCAAACTTATTAACTGTACCTCCTACATTCACGTCCAAATTATTTATATAATAACGAAAGGTAATGGGCCCAGCACCGATCTTTGTGGCGCACTATCGGCCTCCAGTGTGAAAAGCAAGCCTCAGCCACCACCTTCTATCTTCTACCCTTGAGCCAGTTCTCTATCCAAACAGATAGTTCTCCCTGTATTCCATGAGATCTAACCTTGCTAACCAATCTTCCACAAGGAACATTTCGAACACCTCACTGAAGTCCATATAGATCACATCCAATGATCAGCCCTCATCAATCCTTTTTGTTACTTCTTCAAAAAACACAATCAATTTCTTGAGACATGATTTCCCACACACAAAGCCATGCCGACTATCCCTAGTCACTCCTTGCCTTTCTTCGTACATGTAAATCCTATGTCACAGGATTCCCTTCAACAATTTACCCACTACTGATGTCGGGCTCACTGGTCTATAGCTCCCTAGCTTTCCCTTACCACCTTTCTTAAATGTTGGCACCATGTTAGCCAACCTCCAAATTTGCAGCACCTCACCTGTGATGATCGATGATACAAATGTCTCAGCGAGGAGCCCATCAATCACTTCCCTAGCTTCCCACAGAGTTCCAAGGTACACCTGATCAGATCCTGGGGATTTATCGGCTTTTATGCGTTTCAGGACACCCATCACCACCTCCTCTTTAATATGGACGTTTTTCAAGATGTCACCATCTATTTCCGCACATTCTATATCTTCCATTTACTTTGCCAGAGCAATCACTGAAGCAAAACAGTTGTTTAGTATCGCCGCCATCTCCTGCGGCTGCACAAAAAGGCTGACTTGCTGATCTTTGAGGGGCCCTATTTTCTTGCTACTTTCCTTCTTGCCCTTTATGTATTTAGAAAAACCCTTTGGATTTTCCTTAACCCTATTTGCCAAAGCTATTTCATGTCCCCTTTTTACATTACTGATTTCCCTCTTAAATATACGCCTCCTACCTTTATAGGCTGAGGATTCACTTGATTTCTCGTGTCTTTCCCTGACAAATGTTCCTTATTTTTCTTCACCAAACCTTAGTTCTCTAGTCATCCAGCATTCCCTACACCCACCAGTATTTCCTTCCACCCTAACAGGAATACTGTACACTGTCTCTGGAAATCTCATTTTGGAAAGCTTCCCATCTTCCAATGGTAAAGGATTCATTCTCTCAAAATGGAATCTCCCCTGCATCTCACAAAACTACCAATTGAAAATAATGAAATAATAAAACACATTCGAAAGGAAGGCTTTGATGAGGTGAGCTCTGGTCGGTCATGTAGATCTAGAGATCACCAGATGCATAGAGAGTGCTCCCTGTCAGAGCAGCACCAGTTCAGTATCAGGCACATAGACAGAATGAGCAAATAAATTCACATCTGAACGTTTATCTCCCAGCCTGGGAACCTGAAGTTGTGCACAGCCATTCTGGGAAGCATCTCCAAAATTAGGTCATTAAGATCGGCCCAATAGTCTAATCAAAATCAAATCAGTCATTGAGACTAAAACATCCTTCAGATTCCACAACCTATTCTCGGTACCATCCTGCAGGTTCTATGAATCCCGCTACCTCTAACCTCCTGCAGGATCCCCATCCCTTCCTACATTTGTACCATCCTCCATGTTCTGCAGTCCTTCCTACCTCTGTAAAATGGGACAGACTCTACAGCTATTCCTTCCTCTGCAATGTTGCCCAGAAGGGCACTGGAGGATCGTGGGGGTTACAGAGTTAGGGAGGGATATCAGGATTGGAGGATTTTGCAATTATTAGTAATCTTGAAGTGGCTAAAATTGGCTTTGGTAATTTTGAGGGTTCATGCCAATAAAGGAGGTTACAGAACTAAGGAGGATTGTCGGGGCTAGAAGACATTTCACAGTTTCAGAGTTTTGTGGGGACTAGAGGAAGGTACCAAAATAGGGAGGGTTTAAGCTTGAAGGATTCTGCAGAAAACCTTTACTGGGTTAAAGGCAGGATACTTGGTAGTGTGGAGTGACAGAAGAATCTTGGGGTCCACTTCCATAGATCCTTCAAAGTTGCCAGCCGAGTTGACAGGGGTGTTAAGAAGGCGTGTGATGCGTTAGCTTTCATTAGCTGGGGGATTGAGTTTAAGACCTGTGAGGTTATGCTGCAGCTCCATACAGCCCTGGTTGGTCCACTCTTGGAATATTGTGTTATGTTCTGGTCGCCTCATTATTGGAAAAATGTGGAAGCTTTGGAGAAGGTGCAGAAGAGATTTATCAGGTTGATTTCTGGATTGGAGGGCAGGTCTAATGAATAAATCTTGAGTAAGCCAGGGCTTTTCTCATTGGTATGAAAAAGGATGAAAGCTGACTTGATTGAGGTGTACAAGATGATGAGAGGTGTACCAGATGATGAGAGGCATACATAAAGTGGGTGGCCCGAGAATGTTCCCATTGTGAAAATGGCTATAACAGTGGGGCATAATTTTAAGGTAATTGGAGGAAGGTTTATGGGAGATGTCAGAGGTAGGTTCGTTACACAGAGAGTGGTGGGTGTGTGGAATGCACAATCAGCGTTGATGGTAGAGAGAGATACATTAGTGTTATTTAATTAACTTTTGGATACGCAAAATGAATGTAAAATGAATTTCTCAAAATGTGGACCTGTGCCCTGTGGTGTTCCACGAGGATCCGTGCTGGGTCCACTGTTGTTTGTGATATACATAAATGATTTGGAGGAAGGTATCAGTTGCCTGATTAGCAAGTTTGCAGATGACCCTAAGATTGGTGGAGTAGCAGATAGTGATGGGGACAGTCAGGGAATACAGCAGTGTATAGATCGATTGGAGAGATGGGCAGAGAAATGGCAGATGGGGAGTTCAATCCACGCAAATGCGAGGTGATGCATTTCAGAATATGCAATTCAATAGCAAACTAAATGGAAAAATCCTGGGGAAAATTGACATACAGAGAGATCTGGGTATTCAGGCCCATTGTTCCATGAAGATGGCAACGCAGGTCAGTAAAGTGGTTAAGGCGGCATACAGCATGCTTTCCTTCACTGGACGGGCTATAGAGTAAAAGAGTTGGCAGGTCATGTTACAGTTGTATTGGACTTTAGTTCGACCACATTTGGAATATTACATACAGTTCTGATCACCACATTACCAAAAGGATGTGGATGCTTTGGAGAGGGTGCAGAGATGGTTCACCCAGATGTTGTCTGGTATGGAAGGGGCTAGCTATAAAGAGAGGTTGAATAAATTCAGATTAATTTTATTGGAAAGACAAAGGTTGACTGGGGACCTGATTGATGTCTACAAATTCATGAAATGTGTAGACAGGGTGGATAGCAAGAATTTTTTTCCCCAGAGTACGGAACGCAGTTACTGGGGGACACAAGCTCAAAGTGAGAGGGGAAAGGTTTAGGGCAGATAAACGTGGAATGTTCTTTATGCAGAGGGTGGTGGGGGCCTGGAACACGTTGCCAGCGGAGGTGGTAGAGGCGGGAAGGATAACGCCATTTAAGATGTATCTAGACAGATGCATGAATGTACAGTGAGCAAAAGGATACAGATCCTTAGAAAATAGGCAGCAGGTTTAGACAGAGGACCTGGATCAGCACAGGCGTGGAGGGCCGAAGGGCCTGTTCCTGTGCTGAAATTTTCTTTGTTCTTTTCTTCTTTGAATGGTCTGCAGGTTGGTTTGATCTAAGAGTAGGATAAAAGATCGGCACATTATCAAGGACTGAAGGGCCTGTACTGTGCTGTACTGTTCAGTGTTCTAAATAGGGAGGGTCACAATGGCAGGAAGGTGTTTCGGGAGGCTGGAGAGGATGGGATCTGAATGAATTGATACAATTAGGAAGGTTTGCTCGGAGTGCCAGAGGTAGCAGAGACACCAATGGCCTGATCTGGAACAGATGACCCAGACTGGGAGGGTTGTGGGGACGGAGGTGTTTCACAGGGAATGAGGACCATAGAGCCACGGGGTGTTACAGAAATGTGGAGAGATGTAGGGCCTGCAGGAGGTCATGGAGATGGGGAGGTTGGGAGGGATGGAACAGTTTACACAGATAAGGATGTTGGTAGGATGGAGTGGTTTACACAGACAGGAGTGCTTTAGGTGAATGGAGACGTTTAGAGAGAAAGTGGGTTGTATAGACTGGAGGACCAAACAGTGATATGGGGGGTTGTCATGGATGATGTTTATAGATACAGGAAGGTTTAGATTCTGCAGATTAGTTAGATACGGAGGGTGTGGAGTCTGACAGATTTTCCAGAAAGGCAGTAATTTTGGTTGGAGACCGTTTCACAGATAAGGGAGCCTGAGTAACCTCCTCCAGAATGGTAAAAGTAGGAAGGGTTGTCGGGGATGGTGGCATTTACACAGATAGAGATGTAAGTGCTGGAGAAGGTTATGGAGATGAGTAGTGGATGGAGAGACTGGAGGAGATTACATTAATAGTGGGGTGCTAGTGATGGGAGGATGTTACACAGATAGTGAGTCTTATAGGAACTGAAAGTCACATGATTTGGGGTGGATTCTACAGGTTGGGAGTGCTGCAGGGACCTGAGAGGCCTTTTGGGTCTCCCAGATTGATTGTGTCTTTAGGACTGTAAGAAGTTACATAGATACAGAAACATTAAAGACAATGTGTGCCTTCCTCTTTTTCCTGAACAGAGTGACGACACCTCTCATCGGCCAGGGATTCCTAAACCTGTTAGCTATTCCCTTCATCCAAACAGGGACATACTGGATGCTTGAGATCACACTTTTAAAAGCCTCCCATTTGCCCGTCATTCCTTTTCATTCAAACAGACTGACCCAATCGATTTCAGTCATGGTTTGGACGTGCCGGTGTTGGACTGGGTTGGGCAAAGTTAAGAATCACATAACACCAGGTTATAGTCCAGCAGGTTTATTTGTAAGCACTAGCTTTCGAAGCACTGCTTCTTCAACAGGTGGATGTGGAGCACAATCCTAAACCACCAAATTTATAGCAACAGGAATGCAGTGCCATGCAATGAAATATTAAACAAGCTTAGATTAAGTCTTTCATCTTTTAGAATGATCACCAGCGCTTGCAAATCTAGCGCTTTCAAATGCAGAGGGACCTCGATTATCCAAATATCAATTAACCCTATATCAGATTATCCAAAGGAGATCTTGACGTCCCGATAAAAACATTACATCAACGAGCTGTTTCAAACCTGATTGTGTTTTTTTTTGTTTACACTGATTAAAACCGATCCCGGCTGACTGAAATGCTGCGGAGAACAGTCCCGAACATTGAGCCCAGGTACCATCTCCAAATGACTGACCTCCCGCCCTCTCTCCCTCTCCCCACACTTCCCTTGGAGGTATATATAAGGGTGAATCCTAAAACCCCCTTCCCCAGATATTCTCTCGAACATTGTCCTGTGCAGGGCAGAGGTGGAACTTCTCGAAATGTTGCAATAATATATTGTGTGTGGGTCTCTGAGCATGTGTGTGCATGTGCATGTGCACTATTTGGAGACATATCCACTCCAGCTGCCCAGAAGAGGGAGGGGATGATGGGGGCAGGGGGGCCGGGGGCACGGGCATGGACATGGATTGGACGGTGGGTGTGGTGGGCGGGGGACGGTGTTGGACAGGTTTGGGGACAGGCTGAGGGTGATGTCGAACGTGTTTGGGAAGTGGGGACAGGCGGCGGGTGGAGGGTGGTTTCGGACAATTTTGCGGGCAGGGGTTGCTGTTGAGGAGGTTTGGGGCAGGTGGGAGAAGCGACGTTGAGGGGCGGATCGGGCGATTTTGGATGGATTTGGAGGCGAGCGGGGTGTTTGGGGTCTGGCAGGACGTGGGGCCTCGCTCGTGGCTTGCTGCTGCCGAGTCATCTGAACAGGGAGCGGACTGGACTGAAAACTCCGAGCCCCAGAGGAAAGGCAGTGAATCGATTAACCGAATAATCAATTATCCGAACAAAATAGTGCCCGCCCATCTCCTTCAGATAATCGAGGTTCCTCTGTAAACCATCTGGACTATAGCCTGATGTTGTGTGATTTTACCTTCACCCAATCAACCCCTGCTCAATCCTGCTGAATGGCCCCAGTATTGGCCCAATTCCAGTTTAAGACCTAAATCTGTCAACCTGTCTGATCTTTTTCCACAACTATGTTAAAACAAAGACAGTTGTGGTCACTGGACGCAATGTGCTCTCCGACTGATACTTCAGTCACTTGCCTGACCTCGTTTTCTGAGGAGAGGTCTCGTGTTGCATCCGCCTGCGTAGCATAGAGCCCTCTACGTCTTGATTTAGGAAACTTTCTTGGACACATTTCACAAATTCCACCCAGTATGGGCCTTTTACACTGTGGGTGACCCATTCAATCCAGGGGAAGTTAAAATCTCCAACCAATACTACTCTATTATTTTTATAGGTGCCTGCAAACTCACTACACATTTGCTCCTCTCATACACGCTGGCTATTTGAGGGTCTAGAACATGATCCCAGCAGACTGACCATCCAATTTTTGTTCCTAACTTTTAAATATATGTCCTCATTTGATGACTGCTTAACAGTATTGTCTCAAAGCACTGTTGTTATGTCCTTCCTAATCGAAAGGACAACTCCCCCTCCTCACTTACTTGTCCTTCTGTCACGCCTGTAGTTTCTGTATCCTGGACCACTGAGCTGCCAGTCCTGGCCTTCTCTCAGCCATGTTTCTGTTATGGCTATAATATCCCAGTCCCCAGAGCTAATCCATGTTCTGAGCTCGTCTGCCTTACCAGTCAGGCCTCGTGTGTTGAAATGAATGCCCTTTAAACCAGACGTCTTTTCCCTCCCTTGACTGTGCCCCTGGATATCCTGAATAGGAAACTTGCTCTTGATGGCTGATGAATTTTCCCTGACTTTTCGATGGTCCCTCTCTCACTCAGAATCTCAACTCCCTGCCAAACTAGTTTAAATCCTCCTAGGTAATACTAGCAAATCTCCTCCCTGGGATACTGGTGCCCCTCTGCTTCAAGTGCAAACCATCCCCTTTGTACAGGTCACCTTGACACCAGAAGAGATCCCAATGACCCAAGAACTGAAAACCCTGCCCGCTATATCAGCTCCTCAGCCATACATCCATCTGGCCTATCTTGCTATTTCTATCCTCACTGGCACGTGGCACTGGGAGTAACATGGAGACCATTAACCTCAATACCCTGTTTGTTTAACTTCTTATCTAACTCCCTATACTCATTTCACAGGACCCCATCCCTTTGTCTACCTCTGTCATATGGACCGATGTGCACAATGACCTCTGGCTGTTCCCACTCCCCTTCAGAATGTTCAGTAACATCCTTGACCCTGGCACCCGGGAGGCAGCACACCATCCTTGGGTCTCATCTGCAGCCACACAGTCTCCTGTCAATCTCCCTCACAACTGAGTCTCCTATCAGTATCACTATCAATAGAGAGACAGCGAGGAACTACCTGCAGTTGGGTCCACATTAGGAAAGTGGAGTATTTTAAAGTGATGCAGTGAGAACGCAGGGCCAGTGTGCTCCTTGAAGGAATGAATAGTAAAGGCAGCAAGTCCAGGGAATACTGATCAAGTAATAATGTGAGTTTGATAAAGAAAATACAATGCAATAAAATCAGGTGAAGCCCTTCACAAGTATAGAGAGTGCAAGGGGATTGTGGAAAATGTGGGACAAACAATGGTCATGAAATATATTTGGCAGATACGATTGCGGAAAAGCCACAGGTATTTTATCAGCATCGTGAGAGTAAGAGGATTCCCAGCGAAAGAGGGAGGCCTGTGAGAAACCAAAAGGACAATCTGTGCATGGAGCCAGAGAAAGAAGGTGAGGTCTTCAATGAATACTTCCTATCTGTATTCACCCAGGAGAAAGGCATTGTAGCCTGGGATTTCAGTTGGGATGGTGAGGTTCGAGAACATGTTAAGATCAATAAGGAGGTATTAAATATTTTCACAGGCATGAAGGTAGAGAAACAACCAGTGCCCAATGAAATATATCCCAGGCTGCTATGGGAGGTAAGGGAGGAGATTGCTGGGGCTCTGGTGGATACAATTAATACTTTGCTGGTCACAGGTGAAGTGGCGAATGACTGGAGGATCGCTAATGTGGTTCCTTTATTCAAGAAGGGTAGCAGGGTTATGCCAGGAAATTACAGAGCAGATAGTCTGACAGCAGTGGGAGGGTAATTGGGAACAATTCTGAGGGACAGGTTGAATCAATAACTGGAAAGGCAGGGATCAATTAGTAATAGTCAGCATGGATTTGGAAGAGGAAGATAATGTCTGATGATATCAGCTGACATTTCTTTGAAATTACGATTGAAGATATTGATAAGGGCAGTGCAGATGATGTGGTTTACATGGAATTCATTAAGACTTTTGACAAGGTCCCACGTGGAAGGCTGGTCCAAAAGTGAAGAGACCATGGCATCAAAGGCAAGTTGGCAAGTTGGATCCAAAATTGTTGGAGGGTTGGTTTTGTGATTGAAAGCTTTTGCCCAGTGGGTGTACCACAGGGATCTGTGCAGAAACCATCGCTGTTTATGATGTACATTAATGAGTTGGATGTGAAAGCAGAAGGTATCATTAGTAGGTTTGCAGATGACATGAAAGGTGAGGGTGTTGTCCACAGTGAGGGGGATGGTCTCAGGCTGCAGTCTGAAGATTGAGGCTGGGACAGAATTTCAAGAGAGTCATTTCAATCGATAAGCCAGGCAAGAGCACAGCAGGCAATAAGGTAAAACTGATCAATGAAGCTGCATTTACTTTGATATAAAAGGCCTAATAAGTCATACAGATGAACACATGGCATGGATGGCAGCATGGGACAGGGATATCACAGGAATTACAGAAACACAGCTGAGGGAGGGGCAGGACAGGCAGCTCAATGTTCCCGGGACAGATGCTACAGGAAGGATAGAAGGGGAGGCAAGAGAAGAGGGGGATTGGTGTTTTGATCAGTGAAAACATCATTGCAGCGCTAAGAGAGGAATTCCTGGGGATCGCCCAGTGAAGCTGTGTTAGTAGAACTGAGAAGTACGGCTGGATGATCAGTTTGATATGACGCAGTAGTTAGCTGGAAGTTGAGCAGCAAATACGTCGGAGATCTCAGATATCTGTAAGAATGATAGGGTTGTCATGGTCGGGGATTTTAACTTTCTAAACCTAGACTGGAACTGCCATAATGTTCACAGCTGAGATGGGAGGAATTTGTTCAGTGTGTTCAAGAAAACTGTCTCAGCCAGTATGTAACTGGTCCGACTGGAGAAAGGAATGAAACCTTACCTCCCTTCAGGAAACAAGGAAGAGAAAGGGGCTGAAGTGGCAAAGTCACCACAATTCTATTAGTTTGAAAATAGCGATGGAAAAGGACAGGCCTGGTCCACAAGTTAAAGATCAAAACTGGCCTTGCCCCAGACCAGAAGGTATTAGGCAAGACTGTCCAAAAGTTGATTTGTAGAGGCTATTTGAAATTAAAGGGATGCCGGGCAAGTGGAATTCTTTCAAAAGAGAGATAAATTAAGATTTCTGGGCCAGCATAGTCCTGTTAGTGTGAAGCACAATGCTGACACAAGTGGGAAATACTGGATGACTGGGGAGATTGAGGTTCTGGTAAAGACAAAAGGGGGCACATGTCATATACAGCCAGCTGGATTAAGTCAATCACTTGAAGAACATTGTGGGTGTAGTAATACTCTTAAGAGTGAAACCGTGAGGACCTAAAGGGGAACTGACAGAGCATTGGCAGAGAAGGTTCAAGAAAATCCAGGGAGATTCTACAAGTATATTAACAATAGAAGATTAACTCGAGACAGAATGTGACCTCCTAAAGATTAATGAAGCCATCCGTGTGGGAACCCACAGGAAATGGATGAGATCCGAAACAAAAATTTCAAGTCAGAACTTACTGTGGAAAAAAAACACTGGGGAAGCAGGGAAATAAACAAAAATGTATTCAAAAGAGTCCACATTGGAGAACAGGCGGTGCTGAAGGTTTCAAAACGCATTAAAATTAGACAACTCCCTGGGAACTAATCAAGTACATCCCAGGACATTGGGGTAAATTAGGGAAGAAACTTAAAAAGAAATTTCTATCACTGACAGCTACGGGTGGTGAGCTGGGAGCCTGGAGGGTGGCTAATGTTGTGCCAGTATTTAGGAAAGGCTGCGAGGGAAAGCCAGGGATATAAACACCAATTAGCTTGATGTTAGTGGTGCGAATGTTGTTGGAAGCGATTCAGCGGGACAGGGGGTACATGCATTTGGAAAGGCAACGATTGATTAGGGATAGTTAGCACCACTTTGTGCATACAAAGGAGTGTCTCTCAAACTTGATAGAGTTTGTTGAAGAGGTGACCAAGGAGATGGATGCAGGCAGAGCGGTAGATTTTGTCTATCCTGACTTCAGCAAGGCCTTAGGCAGGGTTTAGCGTGGTGCACTGGTTAGTAAGGTTAGATCACATGGGATCAGGGAGAGAAAGCCAAGCAAACACAAAATGGGCTTGACAGTAGGAGACAGAGGATGGTGGTAGAGGGTTGTTGTGCAGACTGGGGGCCTCTGGCCAGCAGTGTGCCATCAGGATCGGTGCAGGATCCACACATTTGCATTATTGACATAAACGAGAATATATGAATTATTGCTTGTAAGTTTGTGGATAGTAAAATACATGTTACAGTTGGCAGTGAATACAGTTATCAAAGGTGATCTTAATCAACTGAGCCAGTGGGTCAAGAAATGAAAGATGGGAGTTGAATTCAGGTGTTGGGTTTTGTTAAGATAAACCAGGGAGGACTAACACAGTTAATGGTTGGGCTCTGGACAGTGTTGTCTAACAGAGAGAGACCAAGTGGTGCAGTTACATTGTTCCTTGGAAGTGGCATCACAGGTGGACAGGATGGGGAAAGCAGATTAGGCACACTTGCCCTCATGGGTCAGAGCATTGAGTACCTGAGTTGGTACATCATGATACGGCTGTACAAGACATTGCTGGGTCTCCCGTTGGAGTACTGTGTAGAATTTTGATCCTCCTGCTTCAAGAAGCATTTTCCGAAACTGCAAATGGAGCAAAGATTGACGAAGATGTTACTGATACTGGAGGGTTTGACAGAAACAGACAGGCTGGATAAGCAGGAAAGCAACATGGGGGGAATGAGATAGAGTTGGCAGATAAGGTTAAGGAGAATCCACACAAGTACAAAAATGCTACTAGAGAGACAATAGAGCCCCTCAAAGATCAATATGGCCATCCATGCCTGGAACCACAGGAAATGGGCGTGACCCGAAATGAATATTTCATGTTAGAACGTACTGTGGACAAAGACTAGGAAACCAAGGAAAGAAACAGTGATGTCTTGAAAAGAGTCCCCATTACAAAAGAAGTGGTGCTGGAGGTCTTAGAATACAAAGATAGGGAAAGCCCTAGGTCCTGAACAAGTGTATCCCAGAGCATTGTGGCAATGTCGCAGTGGGGACCGTGGCAGAGATATTTTTATCATTGTCCTTCATACTTCCATTGGGTGTAGGTGGCTGAGGGGTGACCTTATAAAGGTTTATAAAACATGAGGGCTATACGTAGGATGAATAGTGAAGGTCTCTTCCCCAGGGTAGGGGAATCCATAACTAGAGGGCATACATATGAGATGGGAGAGGAAATACTTAAAAGCGACCAGAGGAGAATATTTCCACACAGAGAATGGTGCACATAATGAATGAGCTGTGCTGAAGCGGTAGAGAAAAGTAAAATTACATCATGGAAAAGACATTTGGGCAGATACAAGGAGAGGAGGTTTGACGGGATATGGGCCAAACGCAGGTGAATGCGACTCATTCAGGAACCATGGTCAGCATGGATTAGTTGGATTGAAGGAACTGTTTCTGTTCTGCATGGCTCTTTCTCCAGTTATTGGAGACTCCTAAGATAAGGCATGCTGTAGGCACTGAAGTAAGTTACAGCGACAGGGATGGCAGTCTGGAATGCAATATATTTCAAATCTGTGGCGGGACTAAAAGGAAGGGAGGAGGTTACAGGGACAGGAACTGTTATAGGAGTTAAAAATTATTGAAGACACTGGTCCACGAGACATGGTATATGAACAGTGTTGGAGGGGGAACACAGAACAGGCAGCATTCCCAAACATTCACGGGAAGCCTGCTTTCCCCTCTGTTATATTGATGTTCACTAAGACATTACAAGCCTGGATTGATAACGTGAAACTCCGAATGCCATCTCAGTACAACAAAACTTACAGTAGAGGTGGTGATTGACCTGGGGTGTGTCTGTACTGTGCTCTCCCTCCAGCACTGTATCTGTGTCATGTCTTGTTAGCCGATGTTTGGAGCCCTCTCATTGCTCTCTGCTCCGTGTACTGTGAGTGATCTTACCTCACTGCAGGATTTATTGAAGGCTCCAGATCTCCTTGACCTTTGTCTCTCTGGCTGAACAACCATCTTCAATGAGGTGATGGACGTGACACCCAGCAGTTGGGAAGTCAATTGAGTCAGGAACTTCCTGGGTACCTACAGGCGACAGAGAAATGGACAGAATGGGAAATTAGACTGATGCAGTGAAGGTTATACATGCAGATTGGTCCTCACTATCACAGAGATATGGGAAATACCAGTGTCCATCCCTGGCCTGTGCGGCCTCGTCTGTCTGGAGTAGAGAATTCTGCTGTCTCAGGATCTGGATTAGCTGCAAGAGTGAGAGACGTTAAGAGATGCAGCAATTAGAACCTCACAGTGATGGATACCACATGGAGAGATACTGAGTTATATCACGAGAGTGCAGGAAGGTAACAGGATCAAACAATCATGAAGGACAAACAGGGTTAGCTTCATGATACATTGGTATCAGTGCTCAGGTATGAGCACCCTGTGAGCAGGCGAAGTGATGGCCTCGTGGTATTATTGCTAGAGCATGTATCGAACACCTCAGCTAATGTTCAAGGGAGGCAGGTTTGAACCCCATCAGCGGAAATGGTGGAATTTGAAGTAAATTATTTTGAAAATAATAATTGACAATCCATAAATACCATGACTAATGTACAATAGATCCAAACACTTCTCTTTTCGAGATGGACATCTGCCCATCCTCACGTGGTCTGCAGGTCGTACACACAGCAAAGTGTTTGCCTCTCAATTACTCTTTGAAATGGCCGAGAAAGTTACTCAGCTCAAGGGCAGCTAGGGCTGGGCAAGAAAGGCTGGTCAGTCAGAGACACCCACATCCCATACCTGATTTATAAAAATAATCCATTAGGATGGGCCCACTGGTACACTGCTGGGACCAGTGTCCTGGCCAGTCATGCCGGTAGGTTCATGGGCTGGGCTTTAAACTGACAGAGAGGATGGAGGGTCAGGGTTCAGGTGAAAGGAGCTTTCCAAATCCAAATAGAAAAGGTGACGCATTGGAACAGCATAGGAATGCGGCTAAAAGCAGAAAGGACCAGGAAGGGACAGAGATTAACTAAAACTGTACATCAGTGAATAGGTTTGTGACAGGAGATTTTGGGAAAGAGTAAATGATGTCTTTTATTGGAATGGACATATTGTCTGCGATAAGGTAGACTGATTTGTGACACAGAGATTTAGATACCAGGGAGACGTAGTTACAGGGCGAACAAAAGTTGTAACATAAGTATTCAATCGTTCACAAGCTTGCGGAGACTCAGTCAAAATGGGTAACGCTAACAATAAGGGATAACAAAGGCATTACAGAGAAAGCATTTGGTCTCAGATCATGAAGTAGAGTCGGTCTGTACGTAATTCTGGCTACTACTTGCCAAGGCCACAAGCAGCAGGGAGTTTTAGCCACCGAACAGCATTTCATTGTTCATCACTGCATTAAACAGGAACTCATCGGAATTTTTAATAAAGGCATTGTGATAATTTAGTGCAACTTCAATATTCATGTAATCTTGACAATCACACTGACAAGAATGAGATTCGAAGAAGAAGTTGTAGAATTTTTTTCAGTGTTTCTTTGAATTACACATTGTGTAACTGGTTAGGGACGTAACTACCTCAGAATGACCGTTATGTCATGAAACTTAGTGAATGAGTAATGTCACCTGGAGAGATCCTCAGGGAAATTTTGATAATGTGCAGTTTAAAGAAATATAAAGTTTTAAAGTGAATCACAAATAGGACAAGTTACAACTAGAAACAAAAACAGCCAATTACATGAGTTTGAGAGGAGAAGTAACCAAGGTAAACAGGCTAAACAGACTGAAATATTTGCCTATACATGAACAGTGGAAAACATTTGAAGGAACACTGTAAAACACTCAACAAAAGGGCATCCCATTGAAACAGAAAATCCTCAGCAAGAAATTCCCACCAGTTCCTCACTCAGGACAAAATGGGTCATAGTAGATGATGAGGCTGAGAAGATCACCACAAAGTACTTAAAATCCTGAAATGAGAGAGAGTTTAACCAGTAAGTGTTAAAGGTATTGCAAAGGGTCTGCTAGCAGGAGGAGAGCAGTGGGAAGGGTAATCATTGTCAGGAGTTAATGACACGATAGGAACAGGGAGAAATGAAGGTGCTGGAGGTGGTAAGAGTGTTACAGAGAGTGGTCAGGGCCTGAACGGTGTTACAAAGCCAGTACGGATTGCTGTCCTGGAGGTGTTTGCAGACGTAGTGAGGGGCATATGTAGTTTTGTTTATTTATTCATGGGATGAGGGTGTCACTGATTGGACCAGCATTCTTTGCCCCACAGCTAATTGTCCAGAGGGCAGTTAAGAGGCAGCCATTTGCTGTGGACTGGATGCACATGTCAGTCAGACCAGGTTAGAATGTCAGATGTCCTTCCCTCAAGGAGGTAAGTGAACAAGGTGAGTTTTTCAGACTGATCTACACAGCTTTTATAGTAGCCTCACCAATGTCTTGTACAGCAACAACATGACATCCCAACTCCTACTCTCAATGCTCTGCCCAGTCAAGGTAACCACCCCAAAGGCCTGCTTCACCAACCTGTCTATCTGTGACACTACTTTCAAAGAACTGTGTACCTGCATCCCTGGGTATCTGACTGACAACACTCCCCAGGGCCCAAACAATAACTGTACAAGTACCACCCTGGTTTGTTTCACCAAAATGGAACACCTCACAGATATCTAATTAAACTCCATCTGCTATTCTTCAGCTCACTATCACAGCAGTACTGTACATCCTGTTCAACCACAGACAACCTTCTTCACTGTCCACTTTACCACCAATTTCAGTATCACCCAAAAAACTTACCAGGAAACCAATATCCCATCCAAACCATTTTTTCAAATGACAACAACTCTGGAGCCACTACACCGCTGGTCACATGCCTCCAGTCAGAAAAACACCACCTTCTACCTCCTACCATCAAGCCAATTTTGTATGCAGTTGTCTAGCTCCTCCTGAATGCCATATCCTTTTACATTAATCTGAGCTTATTACTTAGTTTACTATACAGAACGTAGAACACAGAACAGTACAGCACAAGACCCCTAAGCCATGATGCCATGCCAACTTTCAATCGACTGTAAGATCAAACTAACCTGCATACCTTTCATTTTACTGCCATCCATGTGTCTATCCAAGATTGTATTAAATGTCCTGAATGTATCTGACTCCCCTTCCACTGCTGTCAGTGCGTTCCACCCACCTAACAGCCTTTGTGTAAAGAACCTCTCTATCCTTAACCATCCATCAATCACCTTAAAATTATGCCCACTCATAATAGCCATTTATGCTATGGTATAAAGAAGTGTCACCCTATTCACTCTCTCTGTGCCTCACATCATGTTGTTTACCTCTACCAAGTCGCCCCTCACCCTTCTTCACTCCAATGAGAAAAGCCTTACGTCCCTCAAACTTTCTTCCTAAGACATGCCCTCCAGCACAGGCAGCATCCTGGTAAATCTTCAATTTACCCTCCCTAAAGCTTCCATTGCCTTCCTGTAATGAGGGGACCAGAACTGAACACAAAATCCCAAATGGGGTCAAACCAGGGCTCTATAGATCTGCAGCTTAACTCACAGCTTTAAAAACTCAATCCCCCAGCTAATGAAAGCCAACATAACATATTCCTTCTGAACAACCCTATACAATTTGGTGGCAACTATGAGGCATCGATAGACGTGGAACCCAAGATCCCTCTGTTCCACAACACTACCAATTATTCTGTATTTAACTCATTCAAGTTTGACCTTCCACAACGCATGATTTTACACTTTTCCAGATTGAACTCCATCTGCCAAATCTCAGCCCAGCTCTGCATCCTGTCAATATCCTGCTGCAACCAACAACGGCCCTCCACATTATCCACCACTCCACCAACCTTCAGGTCATCAGCAAAATTACTAACCCACTCTTCAACATCCACATCCACATCCAAGTCATTCATAAAAAAAAAATCACAAAGAGCACAGGTCCTGGAACCGATCCCTGCAGAATACCACTGGTCACCGAGCGCCAGGCTGAATGCTTCCCATCTATCATCACCCTCTGTCTTCTATGAGCCAGGAATTTTGTATCCAGACAGACAGGTTTCCCTGCATCCCATGCCTCTGTACTTTCTGAATGAGCCATAAATGTGTTTTATCACATTCTCAAAGGATTTAATAAGATTTGTGAGGCATGATCTGGCCCTACCAAAGCCATGCTGACTGTCTCTTATCAAACTATGGTTTTCCAAGGAGTCATAAATCCTGTTCCTCACAGTCCTCTCCAATAATCTGCACACGATAGACATAGGAACATGATGTCTGTAATTCCTAGGAGCATTCCTATTCCCTTTCTTGAACAAGGGAGTAACATGTGCCACCCTCCAATCATCTGGAACGAGTCCAGTGGACAGTGAGGGTGCAAAGGTCATTGCCAAAGGAGCAGCAATCCCTTCCCTCGATTTGTGCAGTAACTTTGGGTACATCCCGTCTGGTCCAACAGACTTACCTATCCTTATGTTTACAAAATACTCAGCACATCCTCCTTCTTAATATCGACCTGTTCACATATATCAGTCCTTTTCACGCTGTCCTTACAAATGACAAGGCCCCTCTCAGTCGTGAATACTGAAGCACAGTATGCATTAAAGAAATCCCCTACCTCCTGTGACTCCAGGCACAAGTTCTCTCCACTATCCCTGACTGGCCCTACCCCTACTCTTGCCATCCTCTTGTTCCTCACATAAGTGAGGAATGCCTTACGGTTTTCCTTAATCCTTGCCAACAATGCTTTTTCATGCCCCCTTCTAGTTGCCCTAAATCAATTCCTCAGTTCCTTCCTGGTATCTTCAGAGAGTCCCTACAGTGTGGAAACAGGCCATTTGGCCCAACACCTCCATACCAACCCTCCAAACAGTATCCAACGCAGCCCCATTCCCCCACCCTATTACTCTCCATTTGCCCTGACTAATGCGCCAAACTTACATATCCCTGAACACTATGGGTAATTTAGCATGGTTGAGTCACCTAATCTGCACATCTTTGGGCTGTTTGGGGAAACTGGAGTGCCTGGAGAAAACCCACGCAGACACGGGGAGAATGCGCAAAATCCCCACAGACAGTCGCCTGAGGCTGGAATCGAAATGGAGTCCGTGATACTATGAGGTAGCAGTGCTAATCACTAAGACACTGTGCCACCCAATATAACTCTCTGGCGCTCTGTCTGACCCTTGCTTCCTCAACCTTAGGTAAGCTTCCTTCTCCCTCTTGACTAGATGCTAAAGTCCACGTGGACAACGTTGCCTGCTCTGCTTTCATCTATCTTTGGCCACCTCCTCGAAGAGTCAATCCGGTTTGTGAAACACGGTTTTCCACTCACAAAGCCATCTCTAATCAGCCCGTGCCTTTCCAAATATACGTAGCTCCTTTCTCTCAGAATCTCCTCCAACAACTTCCCCATCACTGGGCTCACTCTGCTGTAATTTCCTGGCTTTTCCCTGCAGCCCTTAAGCGATGAAACAGCATTAGCCGCCCTCCAGTTTTCAACATCTCACTGTGTCTGTTGATAAAATGAATATCTCTGTTAGGGACACTGCAATCTCTTCCCAGCTTCCCACAATATTCTAGGATCGACCTAATGAGCTACTGAAGACTGATCTACCTTTATTTGTTTTAATATTCCAGCACTTTCTCTTCGCAGTTGAGGATTCTTTCCACAACATCACTACTTATTTCCCCAAGTTCCCGAGCTTCCATGTCTTTCGCCACAGTAAATACTGACAAGACTATTTTGTCGAATATCTCACCCATCTCCTCTGGTTCCACACATAGGTGACCTTATTCATCTTTAAGGGGCCCTATTCTCTACCAAGTTACTCTTTAGCCTTTATTGAAACTTGTGAAAAGGTTTCTGATAATTCACCATATCCCCTATACCACTACACCCCTCCTATACCCTTACAATTCTGCCATTTATATTCATACCAACAAATTAAATTCAACAGGCTCAAAAACAAATTCTCTTTTATCAAATGTGTTTCTAAATGGCCAGTTATTGTATATTGACATATCCTTTCTAACAATTGCAGTATGCTCCCGACTTACTGTCAGGCTAACAATATTTGGTTTCAGACTGACAGCAGAAAGGTTTGAGGGAGTTCTTGTTTATCAATCTGAAAAAAGGTAGCTTACACGGTCAGCAGGTAATAGAGAAGGCAAAGCAAATGCTGGCATTTATTACAGAGGGAATGGAGTCTAAAAATAGGCAGGTCCAGCTAAAACGATGCATGGTACAAGTCAGACCACACCTCGAATATTATGAATAGTGTGAGTGCCCGAAGGAAAGATATTGTCGTATTGGAGGCAGTCCAGAGAAGGTTCACTCGGCTGATCCTGGGAATGGAGGGATTTTCTAATGAGAAGAGGTGGAGTAGGTTGAGGTTGAACCCATTCAAGTTTAGATAATGAGAGAGAAATGGAATGATACATCCAAGATTCTGAGGGGCTCTGAAGGGGCAGATGCTGGGAAGTTAGAAAATAGAACAGTGGAGCACAGCAACAGGCCCTTTGGCCCACCACGTCTATGTTGTCCAAGATACTATTCTAACTCATACCATCTGCCTGCACATGGTCCATATCCCTCTATTCTATGCCTGTTCATGTTTCTGTCTAAATCCCACTTCAAAACTTTACTCACATTTCTGCTTCTAACACCTTCCTCAGTAACATCCACTCTATGTAAAAAAACACTTGCCCCACACATCTCATTTAAACTTCCTCTTTCTCACCTTAAACCTATGCGCTCTAGTATTTGAAACTTACACATTGGAAAATAGATTCTGACTATCTACATTATCTATCCCTGTCCTAACATTATATTCCTGTACCTAGTTGCCTGTCAGCCTCTGATACTCTCACAAAACAATCCAACTTTGTTTAATTTCCTCTTACACCTAACACACCCTTAAAAACCCTAACACAGGCAACGTGCTGATAAACCCCTTTTGCAACCTCTCCAAAGCCTCCACATCCTTCCTGCTGTGTGGAGATGAGACCTGCACACAATACTCCAAATGTGGCCAAACAAACGTTTTATACAATCACAGCATCAGATGCAAACCACTATACCCAACGTTGTGACCGATGAAGGCTAGTGTTCCATTTGCTTTCTTTCCCAATCTGAAACACTTCTGTTGCCATTTTCTGGGAGTTACTGACTTTTACCAAGATCCTTCTGTATATTAATATCCCTCAGTATGCTAACGTTCTTATTGAATTTGACATCATCTCACACTTGTCCAGATTAAACTCAATTTGCCATTTCTGTCTATCTCTCCAACTGTTCTGTAACCTCCTGCAGATTTTAATGAATCAGGAAAACAAGGGTATTGTGGAAAAGGCAGGAAAGTAGAGTTGAACAGTATCAGATCAGCCATGATCTGATTGAAAGACAGAGCATCCTCAATGGACCAAATTACCTCATTCCCCTCCTACATCTCATGCTCTGAGCACAAACTCAATATGTCCTGTATAATATTATGGGTCTCTGCTCACAAAACTCCTTTATAATGGGATCATTGGATATTTACTAGTATACAGTTTTTGATCTACAAATATGATATCGTGTTATAGAAAATCATCCCACATACAATCCAGGATTCTATCCATTACAGCACTGATACTCATTGCTGTATCAGTCGGGATGGAGACCACTGTCACACACAGTTACTGTACTGCCCTTGCCATAAGTACATTCAGTGTCCTGACTTTAACCATATTGACATTCCCATCGCTGGTTGGTGCCGAAAAAGAATTCCTGCTAACAGTTCCTGCTGCTTGCTTATTGTCAGCTCCACTTTTCAAATTCAGATTCACATGACTGTCTCATTAATACATTAACCTCATCCTTCCTTCACAACTTCTTGTTTTTTTGTCTAGTCTGCCTATTGGGACTAAATTGGGTTGGGATTTCTGCTCAGCATGAATGGGTTGGACCGAAGGGTCGGTTTCCATGCTGTACATCTCTCTGACTCTATGACTCTATCCCAACAACCCTTCAGTATTCACTTCCCAGCGATGATCATTCTGCAGCTAAATCTCCAGAAAGACAGTTCGACCATATCTGTTCACTGTCATTCCATCTGCCTTATGGTGAATACAGGGAGTCATTCCTCAGTAGTGGGGGGTTGAACAGATGTATAGAGGTTACAGAGATAGGGTGGCTTACAGGGCCTCGAGGATGTTAGAGTTAAACAGACTTACATCTGGTTAAGAATGCCAGTGGGACAAAAGGTTTGGGGATTGGAGGAATTTACAGAGATAGAGGGAGCTTGATTAGATTCTGGAGATAGGAATAAGGATGGAGAAAGGAAGAGGTAGGCAGACTGAGAGGCACAGACAGGGGGGCTGTTTAATCCAGAAGAGTATTTTGTATACTAACAGAGATGTGGAAAGTTGTCGTGACTGAAGACGTTTACAGATATAAGACGGCTTCTAGACTCTGGAGGCTACATTGATAGGAAGGCAATGGAGAATGCCAGGTTGCTGGGTTGGAGACAGTTACACAAATGGGGAGGGTTGCACAAACTGAAAGAGGTTCCTGTGGTCGCGAAGAGTATGGTGTCGGGAATGAGTGTGAAATTTAACAAGATAAAGATCAAAGAATTGGAGAAGGATAAGAAGATTACAATTTTTTCACAGCTAAGGAAGGGATCCTTGAGCTGGAGAAGAATACATAGGTAGGGACCGATGGAGAGGTTAAAGACAAATACATTGACGTGGAAGGTGGTATTGGTGGGAGGAGCGTACAGGGATAGACAGAACTTTCAGGGTTTACATGGATGAAGGAATTTAGCATCTACTGAAGAATTTTAGGAATTAGTGTCTTAGGGACTGGAGAACCTGACAGAGACAGAGACAGAGAGAATGGTGTGGACTAGAGGAGATTCCAAACAGAGGAAGGACTATCGGGACAGGAGGATATGACAGAGATCACAAAGGTAGCATGGGCCAGGATTGATGCCTGTGATCCCCTGTGCTGTCGCATTGAGGACCAGTACAGCAGAGGTGAAAGCAGGACCCTCACAAGACGGTGGGAATGAAGCCTAGAATGTTGCTGTTCATTGCCCAGCTCTGTATCTATGCCCTGACTTCTAGATCTGAAAATAGAAGTCTGCTACCTCCATCCTGTGCTGTTTACTGTGAGTGATCTTCCCGGCTGCAGGATTGACTGAAGGCTCCAGATCTCCCTCTCCATCTCTCTCTGGCTGACCAACTAGCTTCAATGAGGTGATGGATGAGACAGGAGTTAAGAACATCCTGATTACCTGCATGAGAAAGAAATAGACAGAATGGGAAATTAGACTGATGCAATGAGGATAATTCATGCAGAGTGGCACTGAGTCCAGCAGAGATCTCGAAAATCCCAGTCTCCATCCCTTGCCTGTGCTGCTGCGTCTCTCTGGAGTGGACAATTCTGTTGACTCAGGATCTAAGAGGGAGAAATGCTGACAGAGGCAGCAAATAGACCATCACAGCGAGGGATACCACATGGAGAGATATTGAGTTATATCACATTATTAGACATTGCATTAACAGGGAATTGTTTGAATTTGTAACAAAGGCACTGGGATAATTGTGAGGGGATTCAACCTTCCTATCTCATCATCTCATTGGCGGTGGGTCGCAGACGAGGCTTACTCTCTCTCACTCTCGGGGGTGGGGTCTCTAGTTGGCTGTACAGACCGATGTGGCCTTCCACAGACTCTGTTACACTTGGGGCAGAAGGTGGACATGGAAAGGGGGTGGGTGGGGCATTGGTGTGACAGCACGCTCCTTGTGCTGTTTTCTCCTGGATTCCCATTTTTCCCACAGCAAGTCTCGAGGTGCTCAACACCTTCCCAATGCTCCTTCCCCACTTGGCCCAGGACTCAACAGATTTGATTAAGAGATGAAAAAAAAACGATCAATTTTGAAAAAGCCAACCTTTAGAAATGTGGACACATTTGTTAAAGAGATCGCTTGGGATTCTCCTAGCAGGACTGCAGTAGGAAGAGGAAACATTGTCAGCGTTTAATCAGATGATCGGAACAGGGAGAATTGAAGGTGCTGGAGGTGATGAGAGTGTTACAGAGACAGACAAGGGACTGAACAATGTTACAAAGCTAGTACGGATTGCTGCAGCTAGAGCTGTTTGCAAAGGTAGGGATGGACATATGTATTTTCATTGATTCATTCATGGCCTGAGGATGTCACTGGTTGGACCAGCATACATTGCCCTCCTGCTAATTGGCCAGAGGCAGCTCAGAGTCAGCCATATTGCTGTGGAACTGGAGTCACATGTGAGCCAGACCAGGTAAGAATGTCAGGTGTCCCTCCCTAAACGACATATGTGAACAAGTTGATTTTTTTCCAGATAATCAACAATGCTTATATGGCTGCCTCACTAATGTTCTGTACAGATATACCATGACATCCCAACTCCTACTCTCAATGCTCTGTCCAATGAAGAGTAACCATCCCAAACGCCTGCTTCATCAGCCTGTCTACTCATGACGCTACTTTCAAAAAACTGTGTACCTGCGTCCCTGGGTCACTGATTGACAACACGACCCAGGGCCCGAACATTTACTGTACAAGTCCAGCCTGGTCTGCTTTACCACAATACAACATCTTGCATTTCTCGACCTGTTATTCCTAACCTCACTGGTCCAGCAGTACTGTTGATTCCATTGTACTCTTCGATAACCCTCTTCACTGTCCACTTTATCACCAATTTCAGTCTCACTCATAAACTTGCTAACCATGAATCCTGTATTATCATCCAAACTGTTTATATAAATGATGCACAACAGTGACCCAGCACCGAACCCCATGGCACACCGTTGGTAACAGGCCTGCAGTTTGAGCAGCAACCCTCTATGAATATGCTCTGTCTCCTACCGTCAATCCTGTTTTGTATCCAGTTAGTGAGCGCTCCCTGGTTATGCGTGATCTAAACTTACTAACCAGTCTGCCATGCAGAACCTTGTCAAAGGCCTTGCTAAAGTCATGTGGACATCGTGTACTGTTCTGCTTTGATCTGTCACTTGTCTACCTCCACACTCAGGTTTGAGGCATGATTTCCCATGCACAAAGCCATGCTGATGATCATTAATCTGTCCTTACCTTTCCAAAAGCATGATGATCGTTTCTCTCAGAATCTCCTCCAACATCTTACCACTCCTGCCATCAGTCTCACTGGTCTGTAGTGGCTGTCGATGATACAAATATCTCTGGGAGGATCCCTGCAATTTCCTCCCTTGCTTCTCACAAGGCGCTAGGATACATCTGATCATGTCCCAAGGTTTTATCGAACGTTTTGCATTTTAAGACATTCAGCACCTCCTGTTCTCCAATGTGTACTCTTTTCAAGACATCACTACATATTTTCCCAAGTTCCCGAGCTTCCATGTCTTTCTCCACAGTCAATCCTAATGCAAAATATTTGTTCAGTATCTCACCCATCAACAGTGACTCCACACAGATAGCCTCATTGACCCTTCAGGGGCTCTATACTCTCCCAAGCTAATTTTTAGCTCTTGTTGAAAATGCTTCTGAAATTTCAAATATCCCTCTACCGCAACTAGCCTCCCCCACCCTTATCTATTCTGCCATTTATGGTCACAGCAAAATATAGAATCCAACAGATCTAAAAATATTCCCCTTTTATGAAATCGTGCATCCCCCATTGTTTCTAAGCATCCAGTTATCATTTTCTTGTCATATCCTTTATAACACATTCCAGCACGTTCCCGACTTACTGTCAGGCTAACACCGTTTGCTTTCAGACTGACTGCACAAAGGCTTTTGGGAATCCTTGTGGATAAGACTGAAAAAGGTAGCTTACAGGATCAGCAGGTAATAGAGAAGGCAAATCAAATGCTGCCATTTATTACAAAGAGAATGGAGTCTAAAAATAGGGAGGTCTTGCTAAAACGATGCAAGGCACAAGTCAGACCACACCTAGATTATAATGAACAGTATGCGTGCCCTAAGGAAAGACATTCTTTTATTGGATGTAGGCCAGGGAAGGTTCACTCGGCTGATAATGGAGATGGCAGGATTTTCCAATGAGAGGAGGTGGAGTAGATTGACCTTGAATCCATTGGGATTTTGGAGAATGGGAGGGAAACTGAATGAAACATCCAGGATTCTAAGGGGCTTTGACAGGGTAGATGCAGTGAAGTTAGAAAATAGAACAGTACAGCACAGTATTAGGCCATTTGGCCCACCATGGCTGTGCTGACCATGATGCTATTCTAAACTAATCCCATCTGCCTGCACATGGGCGATATCCCTCTATTCTCTGCCAGTTCATGGTTCTGTCCAAATGCTACTTCAAAACTTTGCTCTCATTGCCATCTCTCCCACCTCCCGAGCAGCTTCGACCCTCACGGTTAAGAAAACTGGCCCCATTCATCTCAATTAAAACTTCTCACTCTCACCTTAAACCGAGGCGCCTTAGTATTTGATATTTCTACATTGGAAGAAGGATTCCAACTATCCACACTATTCACGCCTCTCCTAATGCTATATACCTGTACCTGGTCACCCCTCAGTCTCTGATATTCTTGCAAAACAATCCAACTGCGTCCAACCTCCTTAGAGTAAACACATTCTCATTCAGGCAAAATTCTGCCAACCTTCTGTTGCAACCTCCCCAAAGCCTCCACATCCTTCCTTTAGTGTGATGATGGGAATGACACGCAACATTCCAAACATGGCGAAATGAAGTTTTATTCAGTCACAACATGACATGCAAACGTCTGTACTCAATACTGTGAACAATGAAGGTAAGCATACCATACTCCTCCTTTACCACCACATCCTACTGTGTTGTTACTTTGAGGGAACTACGGATTTGCATCCAAGGTCATCTGTTTATCAATGTTTCCAATTAGTCAATTAGTGCACTTCTCTCTTCCATTTGACTTCATAAATGCATCATTTCACACTTGTCCTGATGAAATTCGATTTGCGATTTCTCTGCACAGCATTCCAGCTGATCTACACAGTGCTGCAACCTTTAACACTCTTCCTCACTATCCACAATTCCCCTAACTATCCCTAATCATTACATGCCTTTCCAAAGGTGGTCTGCAAAATACTAATCAAACTGCTGACCTTTTCATCTGAATCACAGATATAAATTACATACAGACATCGCAGCACTGATCCTTGTGAAACAGCAATGGCTACAGACGGCCAATTAGAAATTGACCACTCCACATGCCTCTGTCTAATATCACCAAGAAAATATTGCATCCAACTTAACAACAAGCATGGATTGTGATTTGATCTTCCAGATCCCCCTTACTATTTGGAAGCTGTCTATTCAAAATGACTCTATATTTTGATTCCCAGATTAAATTGGCTGTCTCACTAATGCACTGACTGCATTCTTTCTTCACAACAAAACGGGACCTTGTTTGGTTTTTTGCTGATCCTGCCTAAATCCCTACAACCCCTCAATAATCACATTGCTGTCATGATCATTCTGAAGTCACTCCTCCACAATAACAATTCGATCATATCTGTTCTCTTCAGTTAATGCTGTCATTCCATCTGCCTTGTTGCAAATGCATGGCACGTGTCACCGAGAGAGGACCTTTGAGGGATGGATAGAGGTCACAGAGTGGGAGAGATGTTTAGGGGCGTAACAATGTTGCAGGGTTAAACATAGTTACAGTTGCTAAAGAATGTTCTCAGGAGAAAACATTTTATTGTTTGGAGGAAGTTAGAGAGATAAAGCGTCTTTGATTTGACTTCAGAGATAGGGATGTATGTAGGGTAGTGGATCGTTACATGGTCTATGCTGATCAGGGTGTAGAAACATTCGCATGATTCCAGGATGTCGTACATTTAACAACGGTTGTGGGATCTGAGAATATCACAGTGATAGGGAGGATGGTATGGACTGGAGAATATTACAGGGAAAGGGAGGGAGACTGGAGAATGTTGCAAACACATGGAAGATGATATAGACTGGAGAATTATGCACGGATACGGAGGAAGTTGTAGACTGGATAAAATTAGAAGAAGAGATGATTTTATGCACTGGACGGTATGTCAGAAAGAGTGAGTGGTGTGCATGCTGCAATATACGACAGGGATAGGGAAGCTTGTAGAGACTGGAGGAGAGAGTCGTAGAGAGGCTTGTGAGAGATCAGGTTCACTTATGAGCATAAGATGTGCTACAGTAAGCAGAGCCATTTGCAGATATAATCAAGGATGCAATGGCCACAAAGCAGTCACACCTATACATAGGTATATTGGAACTGAAGGAATTGAAGAGATTACACAGACTTGGAGTGTTGTATGCAGTGGAGTAGATTAAACTAATATGGATGGTTTTAGAGACTCAACAACGTTAGGAAATAATGGGCGTTGCAATGCTGAGAGCGGGTTTCAGCAAGGTGGAGGATATAGACCTGAAGGAGCTTTCACAGATAGCGATGGCTTTTGGGTCTGGTGGGTGCTGCATAGTACAGGGAATTGTAGTGGCTCGAGGCATTTACACAGATAGGTAGAGTATTAGTGGTCAGCAGAATTCACAAAAACGGGTCTGCAGGACACAACAGAAATCAGAAGGGTTGCATCAACTTGATGGTGCACACAGGCAGGAAAGGTTATGGGGATTGGAGCAGCTCACCATGACAGAGAGACGCATGGAGACTGGAGATGTTGCAGAAAGATTACTATCTTTAATTGTATAGAACTCCACATAAGTCTGTCCTGGTTCTTTCTTTATGTTTCTGAACCGCTGATGATAAGCTTCATAAGCACTAATCCATAAGCACTTAAAATAGTCTGTTTGACATGTGCATAATCTCTTGACCACTCATGAGACAGCGCTGCAAATACCTCACTGGCTCTGCCTAACAGCTTAAACTGAACTAGCTTTACCCACAAGACCTCAGGCCACTCCATCTGTCTATCCAATTTTTCGAATGAAGTACAGAGGTCCTTGAAAGTAGAGTCACAGGTCGATAGGATAGCAAAGAAGGCACTTGGTATACATTCTTTTATTGTTCAGAGCATTGAGTACAAGAGTTGGGAGGTCATGTTGGGGCTGTACAGCACATTGGTATGGCAGTTTTGGAATACTGTGTGCAATTCTGGTCTCCTTCCTATCGGAAGGATGTTGTGAAACTTGAAGGGTTCAGAAATTACTTACAAGGATGTTGCCAAAGTTGGAGGATTTGATTTATAGGGAGAGGCTGAACAGGCTGGGGCTGTTTTCCCTGGAGCGTCGGAGGCTGAAGGGACACCTTATAAAGGTTTACAAAATTATGAGGGGCATGGATAGGATAAATAGACAAAGTCTTTTCCCTGGGGACAGTGAGTCCAGAACGATAGGGCATAGGTTTAGGGTGAGAGGGGAAATATATAAAAGAGAGCTCAGGGATAATTATTTCACACAGAGGGTGGTACGCATTTGGAATGAGCTGCCAGAGGAAGTGGAGGAGACTGGGACAATTGCAACAGTTGAAAGGTATCTGGATGGGTATATGAATAGGAGGGGTTTAAAGGGAGATGGGCCAGGTGCTGATTGGTGCGACTGTATTGGCATGGACAAGTTGGACTGAAGAGTCTTTTTCCATGCTGTACATCTCTATGATTCTCTGACTCTAATTGCCGAAGTTTCAAATCACTGCAGGCAGTCAGTGATCGAGATAGAATTGTAAGAGCTTTTGGGGGTTACACAGTTCGGGAGGACTGCAGGGACTTGATGATGTTGTATATCGAAGTAGGATTGTGGTTACAAAGGTGGGAACAGAAATAGAGAGAACCACAGGGAATTACAGAGATCTGGAGGCTCGTGGTCTCTGGTGGAATTACCACGTAGAGGGATGTTTTGTGGAACTGCAGGACATTGGAGAGATAGGCAGATTTGAAGGGGTTGGAGGGGTTTACAGATGCTTGGAGAAATTTAGTGACTGGAGCATACAGAGATGGTGAGG